>NC_079231.1:7066095-7308595 GCF_029633865.1 Lampris incognitus | reverse complement strand
GCGTATTACAGCTTGTGAATCAGATGAAGGCCCCTTTGTCAGTCAAACGAGTGGTGTCCTGTTGTAGATTTAGTTTGCTCCTCGATGCATGCCCTCATAAGCGTTCCTTACCAGAGGACGGACGGCGTTATAACTTCTCAATTCATTCAGCAAATGAACCACAACGCGTCCAGCCGTGCAGTACCGGTATTCACCACACGGTGTCAGTCTAGGATCACGATTCATTTTCACGACACCGGACCAGCGCAGGTGACTTGCTGGCTAAACGCGGGATAGTCTACACCAGTGTTTCTCAACCCAGTCCTCAAAGACCCCCTATCCTGCATATTTCCTTTGCAACCCTGAATAGGTACCCGTTTGTAGTTATTCAACCAATCAGCAATGAATTGTGTCAGACGTTGCACACCTTGCATAATTAAGTGCTGCGAGATGATTGGTCGAGTAAGTACAAGCAGGGCTACCTATGCAGGGTTACAATGAGAATCTGCAGGATAGGGGGTCCTTGAGGACTGGGTTGAGAAACACTGGTCTACACACTTTTCAAGCCATACGTGTTGAAAAACGTGGCGATATAAACGATGGGGGGGGGGGGGGGTTGCCTTCAACTAATCCGATTCAAACGTCAATTTGACACGCTAAAGTTGGTGTTTTGATGAGCAGTCATTCCCGTGTAAAATCACTCACTGCCGAAGGGGTTTTGAAGAAGGATGCATCTACCGTGCTGGTGTGAAGTTTGTGTTGGACAATGGACCACCGTCACCAGGGGCCCCGTCACCGATAAGCAGTGCAGCATCACAGGGGCGCGTGCCGACCGTATGTATGAATCAGGCATTTTCCTCACAGAGGCACAAACGTTGTGCATCGGCTCACAGACACGCCAGGCTGTCAGCGGAACAGAATAGTTTTGTTTATCCAAAATGATTTTTACATGTAGCAGCCTTAAATGAAACGTGCTAACAACTGATAGGTAAAAATATTGCAACGTGCATGGATAAGAAGACACGCTGGCCGCTGGCTGGAGAATCTGATCCCTTTAGTCGAGCGGTTAGCTATGCCTCCTGCGGTGCAGACGATGCGGGTTCGCTTCCCGGCCGCGGCAGTACCTGTGGTTGCGTTGTCCCCCGAATTCGCTACAATATATCGTACAAACAATCATAGGACTATCATTCATCACCTATGGCTATACTAATAAATAATGCTGATATCACCGCCCCAACGAGGTTATAGTTCAAACCAAGTCATTTTGTTGGCCGTTATAATAAGCATGACGGGAATAATAACCAGCCACCTTTTTTTTAATATAACTTTATTCAACAAGACAATTACATAATACGTCAACAGCAAAAACACAACACAGGAGAGACGACAACACCAAAAAACAAACAAACAAACAATATATATATATATATATATATATATATATATATATATATATATATATATATATATGAGATGAATGACATTCTAAATAGTTGAAAATTAAGTAATTATAGTAACAACACAAAAACAAATAAAAATCTTAAACTAAATAAAATAAATCATTTGACATCAGGGGGTTTGATCAGATGTGTCTCTGTAATATTCTAAGAACCATAACCCGCCGCTTGCCACGCACTTACACATGCCCATGTCGACACATGTAGGCGGGACAATTATTAAGACTGACAACTCTTCAAACCAACCAGATGCAGCGTAGCGCCGCCATAAACCAATCACCTGCGAAGCAGGAGATGCCAGGTTTTCAGCCCGCCGAGCGGCGCGCCAGTCTGGTGAGTCACCGGGGGAACCGTTACTCGACCCGCGGAGCCGTCGCTGGGCAATAAGAGCTCATCCTCCTCCGAGTCGCGGTACCTCTCGCCGTAGTGAGTCACGCCGCTCAGGTTCACTCGCTCAACTGGACCGAAATGCTACATTTTCGGTCCTCGGTGGCGCTCAAGGAGTTGTTCCAGTCCCAGCTGAAGCGTCCCTTGTCGGGTATTGTCGGTAACCAAGCGTCCCCGCCGGCTGCGCACCGCTTCCGGTCAGTGGCCGGCGGGAACTCACCTGAGCCGGCCGCCGGATGGGGGCCGTCCCCGCAGCGCCACGCCGGAAGGCACGGCGCGAGAAGCCTCTGCTCCAAGGCGGACGGCCACGGCGACACCGGCAAGGAGTCGTCGACGGAGAAGTGAGTAACGCCGCCACGCTGCTTGTCAAACGGAGCCCCCGCTAGCTAGCCGGCTAGCCAGCCCAGCGAGCCAGCCAGCCAGCGAGCTAGCCCCGCTAGCTAGCCAGCTAGCCAACCAGCGAGCTAGCGACGCATCTGGGTAGGCACAAGTTCACCAACCTAGCTCGGACACAAGTCCCGCCCTGGCTCCCCGTTTCAGCCAATGAGCTCTGTCGTAGGCTCAGGCTGTCGCGGTGGAGTAGCGGCTTATCCGTAGGACCCAACGTCTAATAAAATGTCTTTAACGCGGCGTTACGGACGAGGCTTGGGTAGTGGCAAGTGGCAAGTGCTATAGTGGGAGCTAAGGTTAGGCCCGACTGTACTCCCAGTCGTCGCGGAACTCGCAAAAGGCGTCGTTGGTTGTAAACACGGGGACGAGGCGGAGTTTCTGTCCGCTCCAGGTTTGTGAACTAGCAGCGAACGCCGTGAGTTAGCGCCCGGCTGGCGAGAGGCGGCGGCGCGGCTGGCGACATTCGGCGGCGCGGCGGGCGCCGAATGTCGCCAGGAGTTTGCGTTCGCACCGCGCCGACGCACGGCGCGCATAGGTCTCAGATTACTCGTTAAATAGTCTGTCGCCTCGTGTTTGCGTCAACGTGCTAAATATTTGCTGCATAGCTGCAATTTATTCCCATCATGACCGCCAGTAACCTTCCCCGCGCGCGTCTCCATCCAGCGCGTCAAGAC
Source organism: Lampris incognitus (assembly GCF_029633865.1). NCBI lineage: Eukaryota > Metazoa > Chordata > Actinopteri > Lampriformes > Lampridae > Lampris > Lampris incognitus. The sequence continues at coordinate 7,305,708 of NC_079231.1, read as the reverse complement.
CCCCTGCAGCGTCCTGCTGGCTGCGTATGCTTGAGAAGTGATAACATGCAGAAATGCCTGTCTAATTGACTTTATAGTGGCTATCCTGCTTCAGAGTTATTTTTTTAAAGTTCTTTATGCCGAATGGAAAGAGCCATCCTGTGCTGAATGGCTGGTGAAGGTCAGTGATATTGCACCTGCTCTCCAGGACAGTAACGTGATGCTGATGGTAGAAGTCGAATGTTGAGGTTCATTTCAGGGCAGTTCAGCTGTCTGGTTGCTGTTCAGAGTCTTGTATCGCGTTATCTTATCAGTGAGCATTTGCTCTTCGGTTTGGCAAACAGAGAAGTCTATTGTTGAGCGTCTCTGCCAAAGTCAAGTGGTGTCGTTATGCCGCGTGGGGATGACAGCTCTCCTGGTGATGGATTACATCCAGTTTAAGTGCATTTAGTGGCTGATGCTCTCCATCTTCGCTACAGGTTGCTAAGGCGTCTTGGGATCCGCTCAATTCACTGAGGGCATATGAGTCAGAGGGCCTCTTCAAACTTTTATTTCGCCACACAGAACGTTTGCAAACCATATTTACACTCTTGTTTTAGCAGAGATTTCACATTCATACAGTTTAAGAGGTGTCTGCTGGCACCACCGTCTTTGGAGCCATGGTCTTCTTCTGTTGCGCGAACATTAATCAATCAATCTATATCAATAATTCACTACATACATGCATATCAGAATGCAATGTAATTCACTTTACATGACAGCTAGTTTAATAGTGAGCCAAAAAAAGACAGGGATGTGTGTGTGTACATGAGTGCATGCATGTGCGTGGTAAGGGTGAAAATAAACCCTGGTAAGGGACCAACAGTGAATGTGTGAGTATATACATTTATGAATGATGATGATAAATGGTGGGGTTAGTCTGGGGTTGGGGGGGGTGTCAGGCAATGTACAATACATTCATTCATTCATTCATGTTCAGCCGCTTCTCCGGGGTCAGGTCGCGGTGGCAGCAAGCTAAGTAGGGCACTCCAGACGTCCCTCTCTCCAGCAACACCCTCCAGCTCCTCCTGGGGGATCCCGATCCCAAGGCATTCCCAGGCCAGACTAGACATGTAGTCCCTCCAGCAAGTTCTGAGTCTACCCCCGGCGTGTTCTCCCAGTTGGACGTGCCCGGAAAACCTCCAAAGGAAGGCACCCAGGAGGCATCCTAATCAGATGCCCAAACCACTTCAACTGGATCCTTTCGACGCGAAGGAGCCAGAAGGCAAAGCTCTCAATTTACCAGTCAATCTTCGTTCCAACCCCCACCTATGGTCATGAGCTTTGGGTAGTGACCGAAAGGGTGAGATTGCGGATAGGAGCAGCTGAAATGAGTCTCCTCCGTAGGGTGTCTGGGCTCAGCCTTAGAGATAGGGTGAGGAGCTCGGACATCCCGAGGGAGCTCGGAGTAGAGCCGCTGCCCCTTCACGTTGAAAGGAGCCAGTTGAGGTGGTTCGGGCATATGGTGTACAATACAATAAGATAAAAATACAATAAGATAAAAAGCAGGAAAAACATATTGTAGGCTACAGTTAAAACATGCAGAAAAAGATTGACATAACAAACAGGACCAAAATAAAAACTTAAAACTAGGTTAAAAAAAATCTGACTGTTGTGATGGTTAGTTGAGGGGTACTTGTTACTCCTAATGGCATTTACAGTTCCTAATATATCACATCACCATAAGGAAGTGTGGCTTCATTGACCCCACCTAAAAGTCAGTGGGCGGCACGGTGGCCCAGTGGTTAGCGCTGTCGCCTCACGGCAAGAAGGTCCTAGGTTCGAACCCCGGGGTCGTCCAACCTTGGGGGGGGTCGTCCCAGGTCGTCTTCTGTGTGAAGTTTGCATGTTCTCCCTGTGTCTGTGGTGGGTTTTCTCCAGGTGCTCCGGTTTCCCCAACCATCAAAAGAAACATGTTATACTCCTGTCTGTGCCCCTGAGCAAGGCAATGGGGAAAGAACTGGAGTTGGTCCCTGGGTGCAGCATGAAGGCGGCTGCCCACTGCTCCTAGCTACACAGATCACAGCTAGGACGGGTTGATTTGCAGTAACTGCATTTCTCCAAGGGGATTAATAAAGGAAAGTTCATCTTTATCTTAATTCACATCATTACAAAGCCAGGCATGGAGGGGAAGGTTTTGATTTTTAAAACATTTTAGTTTTAAAAATACATTCTTTTTTTGTTACACAAATGCATAGATCGCTAGATGAGGTGAAATGTTTTCTGTGAAACCTTTTTATAAAAACCAACTGCTTTGTTGGTTATTTTACATTCTTCTTCCAAATCTCCCCCTGGTAAGAATTAAAAAACAGAAGGTTTGATGCCTTTGTATTATTTAAAATATTTTGTCTTTCATGCCAGAAAATTGTCTCAGGGCTTTTTCTAATACGTAGCCTGTGGTACTGCTGCGGACCGCTTCTGTCTCTCTGATAACGCATCATAATGTTTGCTTCTCCTTGATTTTAATGTGACGTCAGCCTGCCCGGTGTTTGACTAGAGGAGAAGACAGCTGTTTGCATGCTTTCTCTATCCCTCTGCAGACGCTGCAGGGTTGCAGCATTTGCCTGCATGCCGCATATTTCTCAAAGGGAAGGAATCACACGAAACAGCCAGGCAAAGAAAATGTTTGCAATATGAAACAGAGACCTTGCCCCCATATAGGTATGAGCTCGACATGGTATCAATTTCTTGTGATACCTGAGGATAGGGCTGCACCATCATGGCGAAAATGATCATCTTGTTTACATTGCTTCATATTGTAGCGAATTCGGGGGGCAGCCGGGATTCAAACCCGGGTCTCCCACACCACGGGTGATTATGTTAACCAGTCGACTAAAGGGTCCGACCCATTAGTCAGCTGGTTAACATAGTTGCCCGTGGTGCGGGAGACCCGGGTTTGCGTCCCAGCTGCGACAGTCCCCGGCTGACCCCTGAATTCGCAACAATATTATGATCGCCATTATTATTCCCCGTCATTAGTCCATATGATATTGAGCGCTGGATTATTTGATTGTGCTTTTGGCCTCTTACATCAAGATCTGTGACTGTTTTAAAACCAGGAGATGGTTTGCACGAAATGAAATGCCACAGTATTAATGGTATTCTGCAAGAGAGGAGGTCAAAGCACAGGATGTGACAGTAGTGCAGCCTTAGTGATTATTTGTTTTCACTTCAATATTACAAAGTAGCCTATCACTTTTAGCCTCAGTTGAAGTAATGTTTTTACCAAATGTTTTAAAATAGCTGTGATTTTGGTATTACAATTATCGTTTCAGTATTGGCCCATTATATTAACATGTGTAATACTCACAACCACTGTTAAATGGCTTTCACAGCATAAAAGAATCCATCTTATATGATGGTCTAATTCTCTCTCTCTACACAGACACGCAGCAGCAGCTGAGCTACCAGCGTAAACAACCTCCTCAAAACAAACCATGTCTTTCCCTGAAATTGACTCCATGACAGAGTGAGAGCATGCCTCATTGACCACAGAGGCCGCTGGTCTCCCTGCGGCTTCCAGTCACAGACAATTGCCTCGAGTTGTCACCGTCTGTAGAAAGCCACTTAGTTCATTTGATGGCTTTATTACTGACAACCTAATAGCCATGGGTACGCTCTCAGTCTCTGCTTATTCTCACGTTTTCACGCTCTCGCTTTGTTCGCGCAAGTGCACTGAATAGTTCATTATGTATAAAATTTAGTATAGTTTGTGGGGGTTGGTTGGTTGGGTGGTTGATTGAGTATATGCATTCATGAATGATGACGGTAAACGGTGAGGGCTCAGACTATTGAGGCGGGAGCTTCCCTGAGGATTTCAGGCTGTGCGCCGCTTCACAAAGGGTTAAAATATTGAGAATCCAGGGCAGCTTCGCCTGCCTCCGATATTTCTCTGTGGATTCTGCAGCAAAGCCTCACTGTTGGCACGCTGCCTGGTGGTTGTCAAGGCCTCCAGGAGAAGATGAGTCACTATTGCAGATTGATTTGTGTGGTCCCGCCTCTCAGCACACAGGGATTAATGCTTATCTCCACCTTCAACCTATTAGTTATGGCATAGCCCAGGCAGGGAAACCACGTCCCATGATTGGGTCAAAGTGATGGGTTAGACAAAGTGAAACAGAAGCATTGTCTTGTCAACACGAGTATCTCAGGCAATTAAATGGGCCTCCAAGGCTGTGGTGGGCAGTGTGATTGACTTATTATAAGATTAGAAGGAGAAGGGATAAATTTGTGCACATCCTGTTGATCTAAGCACTAAATTGCCGGGGTTAGGAGTTCTACTCTCTGTGTGTATCGTGACGAGTAGAGCAAGGCACCAACATTACAATGGTTAGGGCTTCAATTTCTCCCTGCAGAAGAAATGACAATCCAGTATATTTATCCTCTGATATGTGTTAAACTGAAAAATTTCAAGTGTCTGGACTCTGATGTATTTCGGTTCTCTGCAACATTGGTATAATTAGATTACTACCTAAGAAGCAACAGGTCTGGAAACCTAGCTCTGTCTAAAATGGATGAACAGTGTTTAAAAGGAACAGTGCATATTTTTGTGTTTGTGACAGGCAGTATATTATGTGGAGCGGTGAGCCTGGATACAACACACAGGCTCTTTTTGTGTGGAGAGTTGGAGACAGAGAGGTGCTTGGAGAGGGTTTGTGAGTAAGAGAGAGCGACAGTTTACCAGTCAGTCTTTGTTCCAGCCCTCAGCTATGGTCATGAGCTTTGGGTAGTGACTGAAAGGGTCAGATCGTGGATACAAGTGGCTGAAATGAGTTCCTTCCGTAGGGTGTCTGGTCTCAGCCTTAGAGATAGGACGAGGAGCTCGGACATCCGGAGGGAGCTTGGAGTAGAGCCGCTGCTCCTTCACGTTGAAAGGAGCCAGTTGAGGTGGTTTGGGCATCTGATTAGGATGCCTCCTGGGCGCCTTCCTTTGAAGGTTTTCCAGGCACGTCCAACTGGGAGGAGACCCCGGGGTAGACCCAGAACTTGCTGGAGGGACTACATGTCCAATCTGGCCTGGGAACACTTTGGGATGCCCCAGGAGGAGCTGGAGGGCGTTGCTGGGGAGAGGGACATCTGGAGTGCCCTATTTAGATTGCTGCCACCGGGACATGACTCCAGAGAAGTGGCTGATGATGAGATGAGATGAGAAAGGGACAGAAACCGGAGAGAGAGAACTGTCAAGGTAGAAAGGTACAGAAAGTGAGAAAGAGAGAGCGGTCATCGGTGAGAAAGAGATAGAGAGTTAATTACATGAGCCTGGCTGTTCCAGATGATAGACTCTTGGCCTCTTGGCGTTAGTTATGTCCCCAGCCTACCTCTAAATGTCAAGAAGCGAGCAGCAGCCCTCATTATCAAGACTCTGTTACATTTCCACAGCGTTTCATCACTGTTAACATTTTACGGGAGTCTACAGGGTGTGATGCAGTCACCTTCTGCGCTTATTAGGATGAGAGCTTATGTGGAAATTGGTGGTGATGTCCGAAGAAAGGGTATAAAATGTGTCCAAGGGTGAACCACTTATCAATTAAGTTTGTTTTCACTTTGATCTTGCACTTAAACTCTTTTTGTAATATTTCTGTTTTGACCCTTTGCATTCTTTTAAAATGTCTTTTTATTTTATTTGTTTTTAAAGAGTAACTAAACCGTAGAGCATTTTATTAAGTTTGCTGACGTTTAAAGGTTAAAAACATGACAAGCAGGTCTTGGCATTTTGTGACGTTAGCATAGCAGGATAAACACAGCTGTGGATAAAAGCATTGATAATGGGTCTGTTGGTCATAGATTAGAGTCCTGCATGGACCATAAATTGCAGCCCAAGCCCGTGGTGTTCAAGCCCTGGGGACTCATTTATAAAACAGTGCATAGGATCCTTACTAAAAGTGTATGTGCGCACAAAAGCCAAAAATAGCATGCGCCCAAAAAAAAAACTGACTTAAATGTGTGACAGGCATCAAAATACAATCTGGCTTCAGTTCACCGTCTGCGTTTACATACAGGTGAGCACATTATTCCGTCAAGTTTGTTTTTATAGGTCACAAATTTTGCGTGGGAAGAGGCGTATGCCTCTTTCAGGCTCTGTTTTGTGCGTACGCAACAGTTATAAATGGGACCCCTGGCCTGGCCCCAGCTTGACAAAGTCTGCAGTTTTCCAACTCGAGCCCAACCTGATACCGACACCAATATCACTTTAAGCTCTCTGATGCATGCAGACACACTCACACGGCATGGTCAACTGTCACGTGTAATGCACGCGTACATACATGCGTATGAATAATATTGGGTATAATATCATCAGTATAACAATTTCATACAGTGGTCTATGTGTCCTCTGCATGTATATGGGAAGTTATATGAGCCCGAGTCTGACCCGAGCCCGATCTATTAAAAAAAAAAAGAAGGCCTGAGCCTGGCCCGAATAGACTCAGCTTGTCAGGAGCTCTAATGAAAGTGTGTCAAAGAAGCAACATTGACGGTACTATTTACAGTTGTTAGTGCTGGCTCTTTGTCTGTCTGTCTGTCAATGCTGATATGTGTGCTGACACCCCTACATCCAACAGATCCATTAATAATGTTATTATCTGCAGCTATGTTTATCCTGCTATGCTTACACCACACAGTACCAAGACCTCCCTGCCATGTTTTTAACCTTTACCTGGTTTTTAACCTGTAGATGTCAGCCAACTTACTAAAATGGTCTGGAGTTTAGTTACTCTTTCTTTTTACCTTATTCAACACTTCTTATTCAATGTATTGATATGCCTTGTATAAAGCTCTTGAATTGCTGTTGTGTATGAAATGTGCTAAACACATAAACTTGCCTTGCTTTGTCTTGGTCTTAGTCGCAGGTCTTTATTGTGCTAATTTGATTTGCTAACGGCAGCCTTGAATAATACTTCTTTGTTTCAGTATTTGTGTTTAATTTCATACAGAGCTATAAACAAACACATTTAGTGTTTCACTGTCTCATTTTGCTGCATAATTTGAATTTAAGTGTAAATGTTTGAATTTTTCCATTATTGTGTATCAGTATAATGTTTCAGCCTGCCATTGAAAGCCAATGGGATGTGTTGTTGTTGTTGATGATGACAGTATGGAAACCTCTGCCTCAGTCACTAATTCAGTGTTATTCCCTCTGCACTGTCTCTCCCTCTCGTTGATCCACTTGCTTTGCATTTGTAAGTATATGTCTCTATTTTTTGATTTAACCCCCTGTTAATTTTTTGTAAATCCTGTCTCCACTAGAAGTAGTTTTCCTCTGGGTGAAGTCGTGTAGCTCCTGACCGCTCTTCAGCTCCCCTCCACCCTCCTCATCCACTGCCTCCCCCGCCGGCGGCTGCGCTTAACTCCATGCTCCTCTCCTCTTCTCCTTCCTCCTCTCCCCCTTTGTCCCCCCATGACGGGTGGTCTTGTCTTCCTCACTAGCAGGCATCAGCCCTCCAGTGACAACCAGAGAGGTGGACCACACGAACACACAGTCCAAAATCCCCTTTCACAAACTACTAAAGATGGCGTGAAAACTTTTATTCATCTGCCATGAGGTCTTAACATCCAGTTACTAAAAAAGATGGTGACCTCTGAGGGTTCAGCTGGATGTTGGCGTAGACCCAGCAGTTTAGCCATGGTTATTTCCTACCATGGAGGCTTTGGGTTACAATGCTAATGCTAACCATGTCATTTTTTTAGCTACTTTATACCATAACGGCCCCTTTATTCTTCACAGTACAACTGTGTGTTTCATGATGATGGCAGTAATAATGAAAATTATACTGTGATTTTGAATTTGGATTTTTTTTTAGCTGTAGTTGTCAGTTAACCATTGTTTGATAAATACCGAGTCATAACAACAGTTAATAAGTTATTTATGATGAATTGCTGTGAACAGAGGGTGCAAATCCTGCCTTGTTTCTGGTTGGCTGATGAGTGGATTCACCGACGCACCAAAGCTTCACCTTTTTCCAACTATTCTGACATCCTCTCCCTAGCACCCAGACCGGTGTCCCACAATGCATTGCAGGTCCTCCTGTGCCCGGTCCTGCCCCCACCCCCCACCCCCGGAGCTTTGCGCAAATCCCATTAGGAGTTGATATGAATCATAGCAGAGAGACTGTGCTGCGAGCTGGTCAAGCTAGTCCTGTCCTAATGCCGTCTACCTCCTAACACGTGCTACTAACTCTCCTCTGTAGAGGCAGGTGGACAGATTTACCAGCCTACTTAGAACACCAGTCAGCCAGGAAACGCACGTTTATATCCACAAGCTGCGGAGGCCAAATCTGAAAAGTGCCCCGGTCACTTTCACTGTCATTTGAAATATTATTTTATGTTTAGATTTGGACCTCTAAATGATGGTAGTCTAATTTAGCAGCCATTTTAACCATTCTACCAGTCAGCTAAATGTTAAAAAAACACGACAGGACTACCAAACGAAGGTGGTTACCTGTCAGAGTGAGACTAATTTACTAGACCCGGGGGAACATTGACCAGCGTGTGGCCGGTGGCTGCTCATTTCTCATCCTGATATCAGCCAAGGACACAGCAGGTGCCTAGGGGGGTCAGCAGGACCCAGCGTCACAGCCTCAACACAAACAGCCTAGTATTTACAATTCATGGATTGCTCCTTTACAGCTAAATCAAACTGACATCGCAGCCTCACAGACAAGAGGGATAAACCCCCGGAGGATGTGTCAAAAATGTCTCTCGCTCCTCCCAGTTTATTTATTATTCATTATGAAATGGCACTTTCCTGGCTACTATTCTAAACATAATGAGAGTAATGATCTTTACAGTGGCTTGGTAACAATAATTTGTGTTTATCAACCTGTGTATTACACTATGGAAAGGTATTGGAAGTAATACCATACAGTAATACCATATTAGTACTCTTTATACTCAAGATGTTGTTAGTATAGTTGTTACTAAGTACTAGCTGATTATTATCCTAACTGCAATACTGCTTCATAGATAAACACACAGGTTTATAGACTACAGTATAGCCCTGGGACAGTACCAATGCAGTATTACAATACTACTCACCGCTTCTCCTTCCAGTCCAAACGCTTGTGTCCTTCCTCTGCTGCAGTAGTTCTAGTTTTTTCCTTATGTCCTGTCTCAGTACCTATCTCACTGCTCTGTCTGTCTGTCTGTCTGTCTGTCTGTCTGTCTCTCCCTCCCAGGAGAAGGAAGGCAGGGATTCTGCCCAGCCTGGAGGACCTGCTGTTCTACACCATAGCAGAGGGCCAGGAGAAGATCCCAGCACATAAATTCACCACAGTGAGTGTCCCAAAAGCCCAGGGCCACTAAAAGCTAAAGGCTTTTTTACATTTTGTAGATTAAACGCTGAGCTGAGCGTGTGAAGCACCAGTAAAATTAATTTTCATTTCGAGATCACCACCTTCACAATTTTATTTTGTTCGTTCAATTTGTGAGGGGGCTTTTACAATATACAGATTACACACTGAGTAATCTGAGTAGTGGCGGCATGGTGGCACAGTGGTTAGCGCAGTCGCCTCACAGCAAGAAGGTCCTGGGTTCGAGCCCCGGGGTAGTCCAACCTTGGGGGGTGCTCCGGTTTCCTCCCACAGTCCACAGACATGTAGGTCAGGTGAATCGGCCGTACTAAATTGACTCTAGGTGTGTGTGTGTGTGTGTGTGTGTGTGTGTGTGTGTGTGTGTGTGTATGTATGTATGTATGTATGTGTGTATGTATGTGTGTGTGTGTGTGGGCCCTGTGATGGCCTGGCGGCCTGTCCAGGGTTTCTCCCTGCCTGCCGCCCAATGACTGCTGGGATAGGCATCCCCACGACCCTAAGGGGAGGATGGGCGGTTGGATAATGGGATGGAAATGGAGCACCGAGTACTGATTAAATACAATTGCAAAACCAGCTTCATTTCAAAAACATCAGAAAGTAACCTATACTAAGGAGGTCAAAGGTTAGATTTACTGTGCCATGACAGTTTTTTCTTGGAGGGACATGCTAGAAAAGATGAAAAAGAATCAAACAAAGTAGAGAAGGAGGCAATTCTTATTTGAGGGTTTTATCATTGGGATGGGGGCACATTTTAATCAACATAGGCTCCTTTGCAAAAGTCACCAACTTTCATATAGTTTACCTGCAAAAAACCTAAACAGGGAGTGATAACACAAAGGAAGAAGAGTTGGCAAGGAAATCTTTAATCGAGCTTTTTGTAAAATATCACAAGTATACAAAATTTCACCAGCAAAATCTATTGAATTGTTGCGCTGCCCAAGGTGGTCCTACTTTTAAAGTGACTTGAGAATCCATCCGTTAGTTTTTGATGTAAGTAATGGACAACAGACTGTTGACTAACAGACACAAACTAGGGCAAAATCCATCCATCCCTCCATCCATTATCCAAACCGCTTATCCGAAGTCGGGTCGCAGGATGCTGGAGCCTATCCCAGCAATCATTGGGCGGCCGGCGGGGAGACACCCTGGACAGGCTGCCAGACCATGACAGGGTCCACACACACACACACACACACACACACACACACACACACACATTCATACCTAGGGACAATTTAGTACGGCCGAGCCACCTGACCTACATGTCTTTGGATTGTGGGAGGAAACTATAGCACCCAGAGGAAACCCACACAGACACAGAGAGAACATGCAAACTCCACAGAGAGGACGACCCCCAAGGTTGGACAACCCCGAGGTTCGAACCCAGGACCTTCTTGTTGTGAGGCAACTGCGCTAACCCCTGTGCCACCATGCTGCCCCAGGGCAAAATGATAACATAATAAACCAAGGACGTTAAACATGAACAAATAGAGTCTTTATGCATGCTCAATAATCCGGGTTAAGGAAATCACAGAAAGGTGAATCGGTTCATCTGGACACCAGTTTTAGTGGGAGAACATTGTGTCCAGATGAACTGATTCACCTTTCTGTGATGAACAAATATTGACATTTTCCATTTTGAAATAATCAAACTCATAAGAGATATACCAGACAGAGCTTGAGCTGTCTGCTGCCTGACAGACTAAAAAAAACCAGCGTTTAGTCTGGTGTTGTTCCTCTGCAGTGGTTGACTTAAGAGCAGAGTACTTTAAACCGTCGGGCTGTTCTCTTGAGAAAAGGGCAGTAGGTTTATAGACCGTCTGTCAGGCTGCTATAAACATAATCCATTTTCCTCTGTCTGCAGGCGCTTAAAGCCACAGGGCTGCGTACCGGAGACCCCAGGCTCAAAGAATGTATGGAGATGCTCAAGGTGACGTTGAAGACCACCTCTGACGGAGCCCTGGACCGTCATCTCTTCAAGAAGTATGTGTTCATATATAATTGATCTTTTATGTAATCTATATTCGAAGCAGGTCCCTTTGTTGAGATTAAGAATCTCATTCGTGGGCGTCCGGGTAGCGTAGCGGTCTATTTCATTGCCTACCAACACAGGGATCGCCGGTTCGAATCCCCTGCGGCTATGTGTCCTGGTCGCTGCACTAGCGCCTCCTCTGGTCGGCCGGGGCGCCTGTTCGGGGACTGGGGGAAATAGCGTGATCCTCCCACGCGCTACGTCCCCCTGGCGAAACTCCTCATTGTCAGGTGAAAGAAAGAGAAGCCGAAGAGATGCCTGAGCACTCCAATGGGCAGCTGGCCAGTAACAGACCACAAGGCTCGTAGCCAAAATCTATTTATACATAAGCTAAAATAAGATTAGACAGTTTCTTGAGTCTGCCACAAGTTGCACCATTAGCGCTTGAACAAAGGAACTAATGTGTTTGCCAATGACAGGGACTAACAAGTAATTAACATCGATGACACATTTTCTACCTGGCCGTTCATGTCACCTCAGACTTTACACACCAAATCTTAGGATTTACTTGCTGCATAAGATTTTCTCTGCAGGTTCGGCCAGGGAGTTTCTAGAGCATAAGAGAATACTGTTTTTGGGGCCTGTCTAAACGTTGCCGTTTGTTACAATAAGAAAACGACAATCACTAGTTACCTGGCGTCGTTTGTTAGCCAGCACCCTGGCCTGTCAGTTGTGATTTTCAGCTTACGGCTCCACACTCGTTTTTCAGTCCTTAATAACAGACTCTCATATAAATTATTCATGCCATTGCGAAGCCTGTGCACTTCCGTGCGGCAAGAAAAGCATGACTGCATCTCATTGATTATTTATGACTCTTCGGTCTTGGATGGGACAGGCTTCGCTCGCCTCCTCCAGAGGTTATCTGAGTCATTCCAGTGTTTTCTCTGGGTTGATGCCATGTGCATTCACTGGTGGAACATTTCTACCACCGCTCGATGGGAAAAATGCAAAAAACATTCCTCTGCAGTGTCACACAATATGTTCTAGTGTTTCAGTGTGATGAGGAATCTGAAGGTCATCTCTGTGCTCATCTCTGTGCCAGGACGTGAACGAGGGAAAATTACTTCCCAGTCATCATCTATGGCCGAACAACGTTCCAGCTGTGCTCCTCTCCCGCTGCTTCCTCATACTGTTGATGTGGACCTATAGGAAGGCATACTGGGGGAGATTGAAGTGGCTCTTTTTTTGTTGGATTTTTTCCCCTCTTTTTCTCCCCAGTTGTATCTGGCCAATATCCCACTTTTCCGAGCCATCCCGGTCTTTTTTATTGTGGATTTTTTTTCCCCCGGTTGTATCCGGCCAATATCCCACTCTTCCGAGCCATCCCGGTCTCTGCTCCACCCCCTCTGCCGATCCGGGGAGGGCTGCAGACTACCATGTGCCTCCTCCGTTACATGTGGAGTCGCCAGCTGCTTCTTTTCACCTGATAGTGAGGAGTTTGACCAGGGGGATGTAGCGCGTGGGAGGATCACGCTATTCCCCCCAGTCCCCCCTCCCCGAACAGGTGCCCCGACCGACCAGAGGAGGCACTAGTGCAGCAACCAGGACACATACCCACATCCGGCTTCCCACCCGCAGACACAGCCAATTGTGTATGTAGGGATGCCTGACCAAGCCGGAGGTGACACAGGGATTCGAACCGGTGATCCCCATGTTTGTAGGCGACGGAACAGACCACTACGCCACCCGGATGCCAAGTGGCTCTTTTTATAGCAGTATGAAAACAAATAGTTTATTTTCTTTTTAAAAGGTATTGTAGATAACTTAAGACCTAAAAACCAGATACTTATCTATTCACATGTTACTGAATGGTGGTGATACTCTACTGCCCCCCTCAAAGCCCCCTCCCCCCCCAAATAAGTAGCGTTTTCAAAATAAAACTTGACTTTTTTAGGTATGTTATTAATTTCTGCTTTATGAGAGTGCCATAAGGATGGGATGACATTTACATGTTTTTTAGAGTTTTCACGTTGTCCGTTGGGTCGGCACTGTTCTCTGCAGAGACCAACAAAAAAATGCAGTATCAACAATGAGCTGGACTCAAATTGACAATGTTGTGGTCCTGGGATGCACTGAAATTTCAGCCATGATTCAGTACTGCCTAAAATGACAAGTTTTGGCTATACACATACATTCAGTAGCTTAACTGATACCACAGTTAAACCTGATTGTGTTTCTGTGCCTTGGCCCCACTCGCTCTGTGCCCTGCTCGCCTACGTCACCAGGGTGTAGTTCTGCTTTTGAAATGGGTGGAAAAGGTGTTTGGAGCAAACCGCGTGACAGCTTAGGGAACTGTACCACGCAGAGCTGCAGGATACAGCTCATGTGACGTCTCAACAGGGAGCTGACACTCACGGGCGAACATAGTGCAGCGCTGCAGCTTCTGGCTACGGTCCACCCCCCGTCCCCCGGCTTATTTATAGTCTTCAGCCTTGGAGAGAGAGGCACGTGAACAGACGTGAGGGTGTGTAGTGTGTGTTGTCTCGACAGGGTGCCGGGCTGTAGAGAGCCGGCTCTGGCAAAGATTCCAGTTACATTCATTCACCTCAGGTTCTCCCTGCTGTGGAGCCATGTCTTCTGGATGTGACCCTCTGTTGTTTAATGGCTTGACCAAGGCACTAACACCATGCAGCTTAGAGGTTATTTTCCTAGGAAATGCAAGGTTAAAGTCCGTTTAGTAGTTAAGTACATGTTTGTCTGTATCTTTTCTTTTTTAACTAGATGGTCCTTAAAGTAGGTTGAAACAAAAAAAAGATGACAACACAGTTTGACCCAAGCCAGTCAGTCAAAATGCAGATCTTTGTGTGCTTTCACAGATGGGCTGAGATCAAACCCAGGGCCATCTCACACCATGCCACTATTAAAGAATAATCCTCAGTATCTCTCTCTGGTTTCCTCCCACAGTCCAGAGACATGTAGGTCAAGTGAATCGGCCATACTAAATTGTCCCTAAGTGTGAATGTGTTGACGCTGTGATGGACTGGCAGTCTGTCCAGAGTGTCTTCCTGCCTGCCGCCCAATCTCCAGCATTCCGCAACCCCAGTTGGGATAAGCAACTTGGATAATGGATGGATTCTCCATTTAATGTCAGGTCTCCAGCTGGTGTAAGATAAGGGTCAATGTTAGGGGTAATTTTGGTTCAGGTAAAATCGGTGAAGTGCTGTGACCTTGCAGATGGACCAGCATGCACCATGCCACTAAATGCTCCAAGCTGACTTGGGACATAAACTATTCTTCCTCTTCTCCACAGATGTGTCCAGAGTAACATCGTGTTGCTCACCCAGGCCTTCAGGAAGAAGTTTGTCATCCCAGACTTCCAATCCTTCTGCGCCCACATTGACGACCTCTACGAGAATGCCAAATCCCTCTCAGGGGGTCAGGTCAGTGACAAGAGACGGAAAGCTAGCAGATATAAAAAGGAAAAGTTGGCATCTGGGCGGCGTAGCAGTCTATTCCGTTGCCTACCAACACGGGGATCACCGGTTCGAATCCCCATGTTACCTCCGGCTTGGTGGGGCATCCCTACAGACACAATTGGCTGTGTCTGTGGGTGGGAAGCCAGATGTGGGTATGTGCCCTGGTCGCTGCACCAGCGCCTCCTCTGGTCGGTCGGGGCACCTGTTCGAGGGGGAGGGGGAACTGGGGGGGAATAGCGTGATCCTCCCACGTGCTACGTCCCCCTGGCGAAACACCTCACTGTCAGGTGAAAAGAAGCAGCCGGCGACTCCACATGTGTCGGAGGAGGCATGTGGTAGTCTGCAGCCCTCCCCGGATTGGCAGAGGGGGTGAAGCAGCAGCCGGGACGGCTCAGAAGAGTGGGGTAATTGGCCGGGTACAATTGGGGAGAAAAGGGGGGGGAAATTATTTTTTCATGTGTAAATGGGATCTGAGGGAATCGCAGCTGTGATGGGTAAATGCTGACTTTGTGTTATGTGTTGTTGTGTTGTGTTCTAGGTGGCTGACTATATTCCACAGTTGGCCCGATTCAGTCCAGACCTCTGGGCCGTGTCTCTGTGTACCGTGGATGGACAGAGGTACCACATCTAACATACCAAACTCAGATCAGATTTATCACTGGTTTCCCTCAGCAGGGTCATGTGTGCAGGTTAACAGCCGGTTGGAGTCATGTTCACTGGGGAAATCTGCTGCAGTGATTGGTTGATTTGAAAACATAAGAGTAAATGATGGATTTTTCCTATGAGCCAAGTAGGTCTTCAGTTACAATAAGTCATTTTGTTTGCACCAAAGGTATGGCATGTCACTGTTTTCAGTAGTCGCATTTCAGCTAAATGATTTTCAGAATAAAGAAATGAGTGTTTATTTTCGAAAGCAAAATTTCAGCTGTAACTTCCTCTGTGATGGCAGTGATGTTTTCCCTCCTTTGTGTTTTGTGTTACCTGGAAATAACCCGTGTGGTTTATGCTCATATCCAGTAGTCAGCACTATGTGTGAGCTGTTGCATAACTCTGGGATTGTGTTTGCTAAATTGGAAAGCCCAATAGTAAGAAATACTGCTGTACAGGAAGCTTGACGAAAACTAACTTAAACAAACAAACCAGGTTCCAGCATCCAGGTGGCATGGCAGTCTATTCCGTTGCCTATCAACATGGGGATCGCCAGTTCGAATCCCCATGTTACCTCCGGCTTGGTCGAGCGTCCCTACAGACACAATTGGCCGTGTCTGCGGGTGGGAAGCCGGATGTGGGTATGTGTCCTGGTTGCTGCACTAGCACCTCTTCTGGTCGGTCAGGGCGCCTGTTTGGGGGTGAGGGGTAACCGGGGGGAAATAGCGTGATCCTCCCAAGCACTACATCACCCCTGGTGAAACTCCTCACTGTCAGGTGAAAAGAAGCGGCTGGCGAATCCACATGTATCGGAGGAGGCATGTGGTAGTCTGCAGCCCTCCCCGGATTGGCAGAGGGGGTGGAGCAGCGACCGGGACGGCTTGGAAAAATAGGGTAATTGGCCAAAGTACAGTTGGGAGAAAAAAAGGGGGGGAATCCCCCAACCCCCAAAAAAAACACCGCCAGGAAGACACACCAGTAAGAGACAACGGTCATTTAACAACACTTAACATATGAGATTACAGAAAGTGTGTGTGCATGTGTGTGTGTGTGTGTGTGTGTGTGTGTGTGTGTGTGTGTGTGTATATATGTGTGTCCCTTCCAGTGGAACCTGAGCAGACTTGACCTCTCTTTCTCTTTCTCGCTGTTTTTTTCTCACTCTGTTTCTTCCTCCCTCTCACTGTCTCTGTCCTTCTCGGTCTCTTTCTGTCTCTCTGTCAGACACACGGTTGGCGATACCAAGGTCCCCTTCTGCCTGCAGTCGTGTGTGAAGCCGCTCAAGTACGCCATCGCTGTGCATGACCACGGCACTGAGTATGTGCACCGCTTCATCGGGAAGGAGCCCAGCGGTCTGCGCTTCAACAAGCTTTTCTTAAATGAGGACGGTTAGTCAGAATCTCTGTCTCTCTGTTCGTGTGACTGACTGGATGACTGTCTGTCCACCTTCGTTTAGGAACAGCTTTTCATCAGTAGCCTCCAGCTGAACACAAAGAGTGGCAATATAATGCTAACAGATTCAGATGGGGTTTTTTTCTTGGCATTTCAGCTTGATTTGACAGTGATAGCAGAGAGACTGGAAAGGCGGGGGGGGGGGGGACGTGCAGCAAAGGGGCCCGGATCGGATTCAAACCCAGGCTCCTGCGGTAAAGACTCAGCCTTGATAGGTGGTATGCGCTGTGCCAGGTGAGCCACCGGGGTGCCCAGGTTTAGACGTCTTAATGAAGTTGTCATCAACCCCTGTAAGATATGAACCTTGTCCTGAGCTAATCAGTTGCCCGAAAACTTTCATAAATACACAATCTGTTGTGTCAACATCTGTGTGAGCAATCTGCAAAGAAAAGCATTTGTATCTTGAAGGTTAAATGTGGCCAATGGTTAGCACATTAATAATAGTGTTGACATTAGCTGTTGATATAATCTGAAGGCGTGTTAAAGTAATGCTTTTTATGAAATAATCAAGTTCAGTAAATATGAAAAAAACAACTTTATTTTTTTTAGATTTTTCACACTTTTTCTCCCCAATTGTATCCGGTCAATTACCCCACTCTTCCGAGCCGTCCTGGTCGCTGCTCCCCCCCCTCTGCCGATCTGGGGAGGGCTGCAGACTACCACATGCCTCCTCCCATACATGTGGAATCGCCAGCCGCTTCTTTTCACCTGACAGTGAGGAGTTTCACCAGGGGGACGTAGCACGTGGGAGGATCACGCTATTCCCCCCAGTTCCCCCTCCTCCCTGAACAAATGCCTTGACCAACCAGAGGAGGCACTAGTGCAGCGACTAGGACGCATACCCACATCTGGCTTCCCACCCTCAGACACGGCCAATTGTGTCTGGGGACACCCGACCAAGCCGGAGGTAACAAGGGGATTCGAACCGGCAATCCCCTTGTTGGTAGGCAACGGAACAGACTGCTACGCTACCCGGATGCCTCAGATCCAAATCTGTGCGTACCATGACTCATCCGGATGTTATCGTGACTCAGCGGGCTATTATGATTGGCTGAGGACTTTCTCCCCTGGCCATCATGTCCTCTGAAACAGTATCCATCTTAGAGGCAATGTTGCCATAGCAGCACAGTAAAATGCTCCCGAGATGTGCCACCGCACCAACACTGAATACAGCAGCGAGTGTTCACAGACTTTGTATCAACTGTAATCCAAAGAGAATGAAATTAAAAGATAACAAGCTGTGTTTATGTGGGCATTCAAGACTGAGCGCTGGTGGGGAAGGGCCCTGCTCTCACAGAGGGACACTTTGTCTTTCAGGAAGGATAACATTCTTGCAGTGTGAGAGGGTGTCTTCATGAGCTGCCAGTAAGAGGCAGCTGAGTTGCAGACAGCCCTTTTTCCCAGTCAGTAGGCTCACCGCTGTCCTGTCTGGTGAATATATTGTGAATTTCTTTGTCAAATATCAATCCACCAAATATACAGTGCTTCAGCACTTGATTTAGCACTTTCCTCACAGTCCAAGAGGATCCTGGATTCAGTCAAAGCCTGTCTATGTGGCATTTTCATGTACTTCCCATATTTATGTTGGCTTCCTCAAACAGACCAAAGAGACACACATATCGGGTGAACT
Source organism: Lampris incognitus (assembly GCF_029633865.1). NCBI lineage: Eukaryota > Metazoa > Chordata > Actinopteri > Lampriformes > Lampridae > Lampris > Lampris incognitus. The sequence continues at coordinate 7,287,207 of NC_079231.1, read as the reverse complement.
GGAGATTGAATTATCCGTAGGCATGATGGTGTGTGAGAGATTTCTGTCTGTGGAACCTGTGATAGACTGGTGACCTTGTCCAGGGTGTTTCCTTGCCTTTTGCCCCTGTGCATGCTTGAAAAGACCCCCGCCCACCTCTGTGACCCTGGCTGTAGTTGGTGGGTGGAGAGAATGAATAAATGAACTGTGCAGAAGTATACTGTACTGCTAAAGAGCACGCCAGCAGAGAATCCTGTGGAAAAGCAATCGTTGCGGGGATTTTAACTGCTGATATATTGGTCACGAGCCTTTACTGGGCTGAGCCCTGTCTGGGTTCGACCAGTTCCTGTCCCCCAGAGCTGCGTGAGAGACGAACTGCTGGAAGTATTCCAGCTGTTTTTTTATTTTTAAACATTGTTATGAGTATTGCATAAGAGGATAAAACACGAGTAAAATGGAGCAAAGCTGCAAACACGCAGGGCTGCTTGCTCTCTGTGTGTGTCTGTGTGTGTGTCTGTGTGTGTTTGTCATTGGGGTCAATCATGTTATTGATGTTCACTCAGTGGATTATTCAGCAATGTTTAGACTTCAAGTGATGAAATAAAATACGTGGATGAATATTCTCTGTCCTACTTAAATTGGGAAACGCTGGTTCAGTTTTACTTGAATGCATTATGGAATTACATGAATCCTTATGAACAATAAATGTACAGGAACAACAGGAGCTCTAACAGACTAGCATAGTACCACAGTACATGTTGACACACATGGTACACAGACCATAGTACCTTTAACAGACCAACATAGTACCACAGTACACACAAGGTACATAGACGATAGGATTTCTTATATAGTACACAGAAAGACTCAACAGAAAGATGAGTGTGCATATTGTTCGACCAAATATAAAAGTAGTCGCTTGTTTTGCATTCTCCATTTTTTTTCTCCCCCACAGATAAACCCCACAATCCCATGGTGAACGCCGGCGCAATTGTCTGCACATCCCTCATTAAGGTAAACTATGTCAACACTCCTGTTTAGCAGTGATTGAGATGAGATACTGCACATTTTACACTCCCATAGGGTGAGGGTGAGGCCCACTGAGCAGAGGACACATTGGTCAGGAGTATATTTCCCAACACGTGGTGCTAATGAGACATCCGCTTTTCCTCAGTTTTTCGCTGTCCTTTGATATACTGGATACTGAACCCTGGTTTTGTCTGGCATTTTCTGTGTATGTCGCAACTGGGCAGTCACATCACCGGCAGCAGAATGAGAATTAGTTTGAGATGAGATGAATATCCAGAGGAGAGCTTGTTTCCAGCAGATTACTGTAAATGGAGAGATTAAGATTATTTGTTTGGGTGGAAGCAGCACTACTAGGTTACCCTGCACCAAGGCCATTGGGTGTTGCTAGGCGACAGGAGCATCACTCAGCCTGGGTAGGTTGGTTTACACTGCTACCTGAATGAACCAATACCCAGTGTGTGTGTATGAGAGAGAGAAAGCGAGTCAGACACCCGGAGTTTAAATGCCGTCCCCTGCCTTTGAAACCGCCAGTGGACTGTCTATTTCAGATACACAAAACTGCCACCTACAGACCAAATACTCAATTACATGAATGTTGTCTACGCAAGATTTATTATTGTCAATTTTAGTATCTACAGTGCTCTAATCCACCAGTAGGTGATAACAGGAACAAAAACATCATCTTGAGGATTGTAACTTTTAAGTTTTCAATTTAATTTGTTTTAAATTTAAAAGGATTGTAAATTTTAAGTTTTCCAAAAAAAAAAGTTTTCAATCTGACTGATGCTGTGAGGATGGGAGAATCTAGATGCCTGGCCAAATCATTGCCATACTTTGATTTGATATCCTCCTGGCAAGAAAATATTGTATTTTGACATGAGCATGTAAACATCTTATAAAGTTTAAATATTTATAATCTCTGCCAAAAATAAGACAGTTTCCGCCCCCGAGTAATCTCATTTCCAAACAAAATTTCCAAACAAACCATGGTTTACAGGAGGAAGTGTAGACTACTTCCTGTTTACTGTCGTTTCGTTTCCTTGCTGACCCATTAATATTAAGTTAGACGGGCACGAACACGCCGACCCAGCCAGCTCTCTTGCACATACTCTTTTACCAGGGCAGTTTACTGTATGGGCACCGTCCCCACATTTCCAAATCATCTATTCACAGGGAACATGGTGATTTTAAAGTTAAGGATCTAAAACTAATCTGATCTGCATCCCTCCCTTTGGTCTGCAAGAAGTCCCAAATATTATCAAAAATATTTTTTATAAATTTATTTCTGATTTTTCCCTTCTTTTTTTTTCTCTCCCAATTTAGTGGCCAGTCGATCCCTATTTTAACTCAAACACCCACCCTCGTACTGCATGCGTTCGCCAACTGCATCTCTCCGGCCGGCAGTCTCAAAGGAGACGCCTTGCCACTTCCGTGACAAGGCGACTCCATGCCGAACCACTGCTTTTTCCGACACACACAGGCGCATTCACATGACGAACACAAGCCGACTCCGCCCCCCTCCCGAAGACAGCGTTGCCAATGATTGCTGCTTCATCGAGTCCGGCCATAGTCTGATCTGACGAGACCGGGGCGTGAACCCCAGTCCCCAGTGGGCAACTGCACCGACACAAAGCCGATGCTTAGACCACTACACCACCGCGGACCCTCAAAAATATTTTTTGACTTGATGGTGATGCTATTGTATAGAAGTAAATTCTGTGTATCCAGCCCAGGCTTGGTTACCTTTACTTGTAGTTCCCCAATCTCAGCCAATCCTGTCTGTTGGTCCACATTTAGTTTGACTTGAAGGGATAGATTCTGGATGAGTATAACTAGAAAGATGTTATATTTAGTACTTATAACAAGAAAACAGCCCATTTTATGTATAATTATACTAATAAACATATAGGCACATATAGGTATAGGCACGGTGGTGCAGTGGTTTGCGCGGTCACCTTACAGCAGGAAGGTCCTGGGTTTGAGCCCTGGGGTTGTCCAACCTTGGGGGTCATCCCAGGTTGTCCTCTGTGTGGAGTTTGCATGTTCTCCCCGTGTCTGCGTGGGTTTCCTCCCACAGTCCAAAGACATGTAGGTCAGGTGAGTTGGTCGTACTAAATTGTCCCTAGGTGTGAGTGTGTCCGTGTGTGTGTGTGGGGGGGGCCCTGTGATGGACTGGCGGCCTGTCCAGTGATTGCTGACATAGGCTCCAGCATCCCCGCGACCCTGAGAGCAGGATAAGCGGTTCGGATAATGGATGAATGGATGAAATCCTTTTCCATGACTCCATTGATGAGGCTATGAAAGACCAGGGTTATCATCCAGCGTCTTTCTGTCAGTCACTCTTGTGCTCAACTTCCTTTCTAACCGAACCAATCACTCATCAAATTGGTCCAAATAAATGTGGGCTTTGCCCTGCTGCCCTTTGCAGTTGTGGCTTTACTGCCCTTTGATTGGTTGCTGTCATATTGTATCTTATCCAGTGATATTAAAGATGAAACCAGGGGGCAGGGAAAGGGCAGGGTATTTAATGCATGCTGTGTCTTTCCACCCCTCCTCTCCCTCCCTATATCTAGACATAGACTACAGTTCACACATATGCAATGTTAATTTTCAAGGCTCCTTGTGTGGTTTTATATGTTGTTGCATATTTTCCAGCATTAGGATCTATGGGAAATTATGACCACTGCAACAGGTCAATGACGTTGGTAATTCTCTCCTTTTAATTATTATTTTCCCCCATTTGGCCTGGTTTTGTGACCAGCTGTAGCCCTCACATGGCCGTCTACAACTGTCTTCATGTGGTTGCTGCTACTTTTTACATACATTCTCCAAGCTGTTTATATGTCTGGATATAAACAGCGACTGGCTCAAACCCAGGTGCCGGTTTTAATACACATCCCATCCGTTCCTTAATAAAAAGCTCCTTGTGTTTTTTTTGTTTTAGTTTTGTCATTAAATTCCTATTTAGATTTCCGGAGTTAAGACTGATCTCAGTGCAGACACCTTCAGCTTTACTCTCATCAGTTCAGGGCATAAGACTCACTTTTGGCTACCATAGTGGCTAGTAAACCCTCACACTGACTTGCCTCTTGCTATTTTACCACCCGACTAGATGTTCAGAGCAGAGTAAGAACCTCTGAACGATGGCCTGCTGGTATCGTACACTACCTGACCGGCAGCTGCGGAAAATATGAAACACTTACCATTTGGCTGGTGGTAGTTTTTCAGGCTACCGTAGTGCAATTTCATATTATGTCTCTGTAATCCCTATACAGATAAACTTTTCTACAGCTGACATGCCTAGGACATGTAGTCCGGCCGTCAACTTTTAGGACAGTAGTTCTATCTGTACCTCATTTTAACTTTGATTGTAGTAGTGATGGCTAATAGACTTGATCCCAATTGAAATATCAGTAATCAATGCTTTTTCTTTACCATTTCCATGGTAGAGTTAATTTGGTTTTCTTTCCTTTGCAAAGAGAAACCCTGAGTGGATTAACAGTTTTCATTCACCTCCTTCATCTTCAACTAGACTTCACCTCTAATTCCAATTAATATGATGTCATGAGCTGAACGTCCTTCTGACTGGTCATGTCACCTACGAGCAGTGATAGCCACTCATGTCACCTGGAGAAGCATTAGGTCACTACTGTAAATGCCTTGCACTGTTTGACTAGCCTAGTGGAATTATGGGATGTAACTGTAGTGCAACGCAGGTGGTTTTTAATGCTAGTGGTAGTGTAAATGTGTAGTTAGTTTGATTTGGTGTTATTTATTGCTCTGGGGGATTTGTGTGTCATGACTTAGATTTTACTGTTTGTCTTACAGCAAGGGGCAAGCAATGCTGAGAAATTTGACTACGTGAGTATCGCTGCAAGGTTTTGTGTTATTAAGATCTAGAGGATCTAGTCTGTACGTGCAATTTCTGCCTCCACCATTTTGGAAGTTCATCCGTCACCTGTGTGGAGAGTCACTGCATTTTTGCACTCTGTCGCCCCCTGCAGGTCATGAATTTTATGAACAAACTAGCCGGAAACGAGTATGTGGGCTTCAGCAATGCCACGTAAGTACAAATGTACTGTGTGCGCGCGCGTATCAGTGTCATTTCTACGTCAAAGTAAGACGAGACTAAATGAAAGCTAAATCTACTTTGTCAAAGCAGTGAGCAGAAATGGAAACAAACAAAACTATACGTATGACGTTTAACAGAAAACACCTGTTTATTTGACATTTCATGATTATTTTTTCCTCACTAGAGAGAAAGCAGGAGGAATATGACTTGTGTTGTAAAACCGTATGGTCTCAGAAGGCGAATCAGTTCATCTGGACACATTTATTAAGAGAAATGCTTCATCACCCATCATCTTCAGTCTCAACTGACTGACGGTTTCATATGCAAATTGCCGTGACCATTAACGAGAGGTAGACTATGACATGGTCCCCCATCGTGTCGGGATGGATACCTGCAGTCAGGTGAGACTGAAGAGGTAGGTCACTTAGATGAGTGATGAGATGTTTCTCTTGATAAACGTCCAGGTGAGCTGATTCAACTTCCTGTGACTTCCTGACCTGGATTACTGAGCATGCATCAAGACCAAAACCTTGTTGTGTTGCAACAGCTACCGAGCATCTCCTCTTAACACTCAGGTAGTTTGTAGTTACTGGGTTGCTGTCTTTATTAGGCTGCTGACAGACAGACAGGTGACTCTGTCTCACTCTCTCCGTCTGTCTGTCTGTCTGTCTGTCTGTCTGTCTGTCTGTCTGTCTCTCTCCACAGCTTCCAGTCGGAGCGCGAGTCTGGAGATAGAAACTTCGCCATCGGTTACTACCTGAAGGAGAAGAAGGTAAGGACAGCCAACGGAGGAGACTGAGGGCGTGTACATGTATGAAAGTGGACAGTAAAGACACATGTGTTGTTTCTGTGAAGATAGCTGTGTGTTTTAGGCCTCTTGTAGAGAATGTGTTTGTAGTGTTTGACGTGTTGAGGTGATTACTGAGAGTGTTGTGTGTCGTTGCCCTTGCAGTGCTTCCCTGAGGGAACGGACATGACCTCCATCCTGGACTTTTACTTCCAGGTAAAACAGGAAGAGGAACTGGCAGGCTACATTGGATAACAATGTGGGAATTGTGTTTATTTGAACTAACAGAGTTATTTTAAAATCATAATGAGAGGATGTAATGATAAAAAAACACATGGAAGATGTGTTCTGACCATCTTTGCACGTGATATTGAGCATTGTGTCAAAGTGGACTCGGTCGATGCAAATACTTAGTAGATGTTTGGTTTTGGTCCAGCAACACAGAGAATAGATAACAGCAGCAGAAACAAGTGCCGTTTCTTATATCTCTTCTGAAACATGTTGTTAGACTTAAGTGATGTCATTTGTCTCACTGTTGTCAACTGTTGCTTTTACCTTGTGTTCCCCTGCTGTTCTGTGGTGGCTTTTAGTTGTACTTGTTTTACTTTTGTTTGTGACTAGGTTCTTAAAGTAATTTTGTCAAGTTTGTTTGAAAAATTCTCTACAAAAAAGGATAATGATTAGCCTTTCATTCATCGTGACTTGCTAGCCAGCATGTTTTCTCTGGTCCTGTCCCCTTTCTGTCACCTGTCCATGTTTATCTGATTTAAGACTGAATGATTTGAGTGGACTGAGGTCTGACGTGTTTTCCTCTGTCCCATCAGCTTTGTTCCATCGAGGTGACCTGTGAGAGCGCCAGCGTCATGGCAGCGACTCTGGCCAACGGAGGATTCTGTCCAATCACAGGGGAGCGTGTGCTGAGCCCCGAGGCTGTACGCAACACGCTCAGTCTCATGCACTCCTGCGGCATGTATGACTTCTCCGGCCAGTTTGCCTTCCACGTCAGTATCTCATTCAGGACCACTGCTCTCGTCCTTTCACCTTGTATTAGTTTCTGTATTCAGCATCTGTATGTCTTATGTTGGTGGGTTTCATGGTGACTCATGTGAAGGGCTCCCTGCTCTGTTGGCTGAGAGAATGTTCATGCCTTAACGTATTAATGACAATAGAAATAACTAGAAAGCTAATTTCCTAGAGAAAATGAGTGTTCTACCATCACCCATGAACACTGAACTCATGAACTTGAGCGCTGAGCCGGAAGGCAGAGCTCTCAATTTACCAGTCAATCTTCATTCCAACCCTCACTATGGTTTTGAGCTTTGGGTAGTGACCGACAGGGCGAGATCATGGATACAGGAGGCTGAAATGAGTTTCCTCCGTAGGGTGTCTGGGCTCAGCAATAGAGATAGGGTGATGAGCTCGGACATCCGGAGGGAGCTCGGGGTAGAGCCATTGCTCCTTCGCATCGAAAGGAGCCAGTTGAGGTGATTCAGCCATCTGATTAGGATGCCTCCTGGGCGCCTTCCTTTGGAGGTTTTCCGGGCACATGCAACTGGGAGGAGACCCGGGGTAGACCTAGAACTCGCTGGAGGGACTACATGTCCAATCTGGCCTGGGAACACCTCGGGATCCCCCGGGAGGAGGTGGAGGGTGTTGCTGGGGAGAGGGACGTCTGGAGTGCCCTACTTAGCTTGTTGCCACCGTGACCCGACCCCAGAGAGTCGGCTGATGATAAGACGAGATGAATGAGTGTTCTAGTTGAAGCTGACAGAATTTCAAAAACTTGAGTTCATTCACGCATCCCTTAAACTGGCCAAACATTTTAAAGTGTGTACTGAGTTGAAGAAGTACGGGTATGTAGAACTAATCATAGTGACACTAGTGTGTTGGCTTCCAGCTTGCACAATAATAAACTTTTTACAGCATTTTTCATGCACACTGTAACCTTTAGTGCTTCACATATTAAATAACTTAAAACATTTTCAAAGCCATGCATCCTTTAAAAGTTATTGGTGGCGAGTCTCAAGAGAGACTATAGAAAGTGGTCGTTTTGAAGCAACAGTATCTTATTGATATTCCTGCTTGGTTGCCATCTGATGGGGAGACTGCACATTAATGAAGCCATTGTTTTGCATTTCTCAGCAGTGTTTTGAATAACCCACTCATTCTTATCGGTGTTTCCAGGTGGGCCTGCCGGCTAAATCTGGTGTCGCCGGAGGGATTCTGCTCGTCGTCCCCAACGTCATGGGCATCATGTGCTGGTCTCCTCCACTAGATAAACTGGGGAACAGCGTTCGGGGGATCCAGTTCTGCACGGTACCAGCACCACAACCTCGGCTTACACTTTCATCATCTATAAACACTTCCATGCCAAACCTCCTTCAGTTACTACTGAAGGCTTCACAGCTGTTCAGAACTTTCTGTGTTGATGTTGAGGCTTAGTCCTGATGTTTAATGGTAAATTCGTTGTTAAGAGTTCATTGTCCGGATGGTGATTGCGGACTGTGTACACCAGGTCTCACTTTCATTTCTGTTGAATTTGCAGAAATGATATAAAATAGTTCATTTTCAATGCTTAATCAATATATAAAGCCCTCCACCTGTGATTCCCACCAAAAAATACAAGAATATGTCCTCCTGTCTTACCCTGTTGACCTCTTAAAATAGTAAGGCTTGGTTACAGTTTAGATATGTCAAACGATGGAGATGAATGGCCAGTTTTAAACAAAACATTTAAAGTTCCTGCAGATGTCATTGCTGTTTAACTTGTTGACACCTATGTTGATACTGGTGACAGCAGCGCTCGTCGTTTGACCTAAATCCCAAAGAAAAATTTAAAATGAACCAGAGTCAACAGTATTGTTGTGTCAACACCTTCCCCACTGCTAAACAAAGAAATACATGGTTGAATTTGAGTGTCAGATATTAATGTTGTTTGCTGGTTTTATGTCCTCTCCCACTGCAGGACCTGGTGTCTCTGTGTAACTTTCACAATTACGACAACCTGAGACACTTTGCAAAGAAACTGGATCCTCGAAGGGAGGGTGGAGATCAGAGGGTGGGACACCCCTTCACACACACACACCCTCCTCTTCCTCCTCCAACTCCTAAATCATCTGTCGCCCTCGCTACCTTTCCTCCATCACCTTCCATCCAGCTTCCCTCTTAGACTACATGTCTATATGAAGGAGAAATGATTGAATTTTAATTTTGTTGGGGTTCTTTGCCTTGCCATCAAAAACTAAATATTTCTGTTTTATCCTGAAAATTTTAGAAGTGTCCTTTTAAATATCGGACCACTTCAATTTGATTTGATTCTACTTTTGGTTTAATTCTATATTCTGAAATTTTTATATCTATATTTTATATTTATATATTTTTTAATATTTTATATATTTATGTTTTTGTTTTGTATTTTATTTATCATTCTCATTTTTTATTATTTTATTTCTATTTATTATATATTTATATATTTTACATATTATAATATTTATATATTTTGAATTGAAGTTTTATGCCCCAATATTGTTTTTTACACAATTAGCTTCTTTGTTTTGTTCATTTTCTAATAGAAAACGTATTGAACGGCTGCACTGGCAGTACATCTGCTGATTTAGTAAATGTCAATCGTAAACATTATCAAGCAGGTTTGGCTATTCATTAGTCATAATATTAATTTAGGGGTCTATGGTCAGGTATTTTGGCATGCATAGTCTAAAACATCTGAACTACCATTAATTAAAAGTCTTTCCAGGTCTAACAGTTAAGGTCAGTTGGCTTTCTGATCCATGTTATTTGTTGTTAGCTAAACTCGTAAGTCGTTGCCTGCCTGTTGTTGTGTTGCAGGTGAAGTCTGTGATCAATCTGCTGTTTGCTGCCTACACCGGAGACGTCTCGGCCTTGAGGAGGTAGCCTCTCCATTCACACATGGAAAACAAACTACTTTACACACATTTACAAACACAAGCAGACACAATGCATGCTAGGGAATTATGCGTGAGGGACATTTGTTCTAAGTATGTATGCATGGGTGTGACCTTTTGACCTATTAGGCTTACAGTTTACTGATTCTAGATTCAATAATTTATTGCCATATCAACCTACAGTTGATTTGGAATTGGTTTCGGTTTGCTCAAAGATAATAACAGTAAACATATAACCATACAATACGTACAAGGAGTGTCCACAAAAACATACTGTCACAGTTATAAATCAGTTAATGTAGCCATATATCCCACGCCTTTAAAGGGGAGTCCTATAAAATTTTAAAACCTTTCTGCTGAATGCGGGTATGATATAATTCAGAAATGGTAGGGAGTTCGCAGCCAATTGTTTTTGAATCTGTGCGCACAACTCTATACAGCACTTTTTTCTTGTGGGCTGTAGAATTACCATACCATACAGTTATTGCAGAAGTGAGCACACTTTCTATTATAGTTCTGTAGAACTGTAACATTAACCCTTGACACTCCATATTTACTAAGCTGCCTTCGAAAGAGTAGTCTTTGGTGAGCTTTCTTCTGGATGGTAAAGTTGTCTTCCCATCTCAGGGAGGAGGAGATTGTAGTCCCAAGGAATTTGAAATAATCCACTCTCTGTACCACCTGGTTGTTAATGGCTAGTGATAGTAGATCTCCCTGATATTTATGGAAGTCAACCACAAGTCTGTAGTCTTGCTGATGTTCACTTCCAGATTTTTATTGCTACACCAGTCGACAAGAGAGACCTCCTTTCTACAAGCTGTCTCATCATTACAGGAAATCAGTCCCACTAGTGTTGCGTCATCAGCAAACTAAGTCATTTTTTCAGTGTCAAAGTGTGACATACAGTCATCGGTGTATAATGAGTAGAGCAGAGGTGAGAGGACACACCCCTGAGGGGCACCTGTGCTAATGGTCAATGAGTTTGAAAATCTCTTGTTGAATTTGACAACCTGTGTTCTGCCCAGTAAGACGTCCAAGACCCAGATCCATAGAGACCGATGGAAACCTAGCTATATAAGGTTGTTATTTAGCCTTGTGGGTATTATTGTATTAAAAGCTGAGCTATAGTCAATGAACAGTACCCGAGTATAGGTGGCAGGTGCCTCTAGATGCTGCAAGATAGAGTGGAGACAGAGATACAGCATTATCCATTAACCTATCAGCCCTGTATACAAACTGATTGGGATCTAGCACAGCACTGGACAGTGGTTTACATATATGTTAAGGCAATGGGCCTGTAGTCATTTAAACAGCTAACAATGGGCTTCTTAGACACAGGAATTATTACTGCAGATTTAAAGCATGCTGGTACTTTACACTTGGTGATAGACCAGAAATACAAGTCAGAACAGAAGCAAGTTCAGCAGCACACCATTTTAAAGTGGCTGAGGACACAAGATCAGGGCCTGCAGCTTCCCTGCTGTTCTGCTTGCACAGCAGACACCTGACCTCATGCTCCCCAATCACAAAAAGTGGACTCAGGGGGACTTTCAATGGAGGCAGACTATTGGTGGGTTGAAGTTTTATCAAAACGACAGTAGAATTCATTAAGTTCATCAGGGAGCTTGGCGTCATCGTTACAGGCTGAGTGTTTGGTAATTTGCCCCAGTCCCTGCCACACACACCTCTGCTGTCCTTCTCTTGGAGTTTGTTCTACAGCTTGTGTTTGTAATTGGCCTTAGCCTTCCTCACTGCCCGCTCAAATCATGTTTTGTAGCTTTGTAGAGTTCTCTATAGCCCCTCTTGAATGCATTGTTGTTCTTCCTACATCACATTTTCATCTCTGCTGAACAATGGCTCGTTGTTGCTAAACAGTCATTGTCTAGGATGGAACGCACAGTTTCTGAGAAATGGATGTAAGACGTGACTCCTTAAAGACAGACCAGTCTGTAATGTCTAAACAGTCACAGTTCTGAGTGCTCCAGTAAGTGTGAGTCCTGTATGATGATAAAGTGTTACTGGTCTGTGTGTGTGTTGCTGTATTCAGGTTTGCGCTGTCGTCCATGGATATGGAGCAGAGGGACTATGACTCCAGGACCGCTCTGCATGTGGCTGCTGCTGAAGGTGAGATAAGATAAACTGTGATGAAGCGCTGTAAGAAAATTAAACTGTGCAGCAGTAAGCAGAGGACAAACAGACAAGAAACTACACACCTATACACTGTAATACAATGTGAGCAGAGATACCCTTACAAAACAATTTCCTCTTTCTGCCAAGTAATGCCTGTTGAGTGTTGTTGGCTGGTCAGTATTATTAGACACGACATAATTTTGATAATTACAGGCAGTTTATTTTTTATTCTAATTCATCATGTAACTGAGCTACTTCGTATTAGACAACATGAATTTGAATAATCTTCAAGTCAGCAGCAGAGGACAAGATATGGAGATGTAAAAGACAAAGCAGTGAAGAGAGGAGGCAAAACAAAGTTCTTGTTCTCTGTATGTTGACCATTGTTTGCTGTTTGCAGTCAGACCTCAAGTCAGCTGCAAAGAACATTGGTGCACGTAGTTTCCAGTTGAAATCTGATTTGTGTTGAAGTGAAACTTTGAGGTGACGGAGAGGAAACGGTCTGCCTGTGTTTCAGGGCATGCCGAGGTGGTGCGCTTCCTGCTGGAGGCTTGTAAAGTCAACCCAGTTCCCAGAGATAGGTACGTCTTACTCCATTCACAGTCATATCCTTCAACAATCTCCTGAAAACCATCTAACAGCTGTTTTCATCCAGATGCTGAGATTTTGAACAAAGTGTTGAAAAGTGAAATGAATTAACCTTCCTGTACCAAAAACTACATAATTAAACCACAAGTGAATTTAGAGAAGGAAACCTATTTATATGCAACATTCATGAGCTTCTCCCCTCAACATTCTCCAACAACTACATCCTGGTTGTGTTCGGCTCTCTGCAGGTGGGGAAACACGCCGATGGATGAGGCAATCCACTTTGGCCACCATGACGTGGTGACCATCCTCCGCGACTACCACAACCAGTACAGCCCCCAGGATACCAGCTCGGACAAGGAGACCGCAGAGAAGAACCTGGATGGTATGCTGTAAACCGAATCTTCAAACACCTCCCCTCAACAAAACCAGGGTGGTATGCTCCGAACCGAATCTTCAAACACCTCCCCTCAACAAAGCCAGGGTGGTATGCTCCGAACCGAATCTTCAAACTTCTCCCCTCAACAAAGCCAGGATGGTATATTCTGAGAGGAATCCATCAACAAAATCCTCCACCCTTCTTCCAAACTATCTGTAAGACATTGTGTTTTCGTCATCCAGTCATTAAGGGCGTTGTTGGTTTTTGTATTATCTTATGTGTTCTGAATGGGAAAAGTTCTTTTTTTATGTTTGCTGACCCTGTCATGTTTGTTGTTACTGGCTTCATGTCTTTTGGCTTTTTTGTTGTTGCTTTTTTTACATTCTACCTAGGGAGGGAAACACAAGCAGGGATATGTTAATGACTCTAGCAGCTGTGGTGGAGAGAATATAATGAGATGAAGCTAGTAACAAGGTGAGACGGCAGCTGCTGGTACGCGAGTCCACTGCTGCAGTCCTCAGCTGGGGCCCTCAGGGGCCACAGTACTGCTGGTTTGCTGTTCTGCCAGGTAGTTCATGCATTACATTCACCTATTACGCCAGATTTAAGAAAAAAAAATTAACCTTGTTCAGTGTTTGGTGAGCCCTGGTGATGGTCGGCGGAGGTTAGTTTCCTCTCCCGGTGACTCTTCATCACGTAGTGCAGCTGTCGTCCTCATCATCAGAACCATGTGATGGAATGTAGCCTCCTTCAGCTGTTGTGTTGTATGTAAACCTTGCTCTTTATTTATCTATTTAAGGTGAACTGTATATTCATGTAGTGTGTGTAAATTCCCACAAGGGATTTGGTCAGGACCCAGTGTAAATAAGTACTGTTGTATAACTGTAGTGCTATTGTAGGTGACTTTTTCTTCCTGACACAAATGGTGTCAAGTTCTCTGAGAGGTCGGTCGTCTAAAACTTCGGAGATGAAGATTTCTGCCATCTAGCAAACCAGAAGCTTCAAACAGTAAGATTTTAACACAGTACTGAAGATGGCTATATGTATATTTTAAACATGGGATTTCATTAATATATTTTTGTCTTTCCCCTTGTCTCAACGTTGAGCTTTAGATATAAAATCTTCAGGACTTATTTTCTGCCCAAAATGATTCTGCTGTTGAACTTGATATTTCTTTGAGAAGGGCAGGATGAATGTGTTGGTCAAAGCTCACATATCAAAAATGACACTGCCAACACTGACGGCCGTAGCTTAACTGCTCAGGAGGGATTGGTACTGAATTGTTCTGCAACTCAGCAAATGTCTCTAGTTTAGATTTTTTTAAAATCATGAATAACATGATACTATTACAATCTATCAGTGGTTTCCAAGCTGTCTCGGGACCCTCAAGAGCCCATTTAACTGTTTAGACCACATCCACATAAAGAGTAGAGTGGGGTAATTGGCCGGATACAATTTGGGAGACAACGGGGGGATCCCCCCCCCCAAAAACAATCTGCATTTACTGTTAGAGAGTCAGACCTGATCAGATCAGTCTTCTAGAAGATTCTCTTACAGGCGTAACTTAAAAGTGAATGAAGTCCCATTGAGACTGAACTCTTCATCACTGGGGACCCCTGAAACCTTCTCGAGGCCACCCAGCCGTCCTTGAACCCCAGCTTGAAAACCACTGTACCGCTTGTCTTTGTTCTGTCAAGTTTTGAGATCCTCGTTTCTTCTCAGGGCCCATGGAGTCGAAATAGTAGTGATATTTTTTTAAAACACAACCAACCCGAGTTCGTTTTACTGTAGTCTGGCATGTTCCGCTCGGAGGCAGAGTACGTTATCATGACTTACTGAAAATCCAGAAGACAATTTTAAGAAATGCAGCAGCACTTCCTTTTCAAAACGAGTGGTCCTTAAATCAATAATTCAGTATTGTCAGTGACTCCACACCCACCCACCCCCCCCCCGCTAGACCCCCTCATCCGAGCTCTGCCGTCTTCACATATAACGTGGATAAATACATAATGCATGGCAGTTTGTCTGAAAAGGCCTATTTGCGTACAAAATCAACTTAAAGAAGGTCCAAGCTTTTCATGGAGCCTCTTTAAAGGTGGATTTTTGTTCAGTGAACGATGAACTGTTTTTTTTTTTTTTTTTTTTGAGGTTTCTGTTCGTTTAACTTACGGACCTCTGGGTGCAGCGAACCCTGTTGTCCCGCTTCCATCAAGAAGAAACGATATTCACAAAGACTGATAACCAAAACAACGCAGCTCTTTTTACTGCCCAGAAGGAAAAGATGCACAAGCGGGGTGTTTCTGAACTGTTTCGTGTACAAGAACCTTAGAAACTTGGCAGGTGGGGTTGTTCAAACGTTTTGTCCAAAGGTAGATTGTATGTGTGTGTGTGTGTGTGTGTGTATGAGGTTGGTGATATTCTAGTGATCGGGTGAATTTTGTACCTCGAGTGGAAGACAACTGAAACAGGACCTGATATAATCCAGGACCTGATACAATCCAGGACCTGATATAATCCAGGACTTGAAATAATCCAGGACCAGATATATTCCAGGACCTGATATAATGCACTGAACCAGAAAAAAAATGCAATATTGAGGTCAATGATTAAAAGCTATTTAATAGAGGACATTACACTCAAAGGTCATTTGACTTGACTGAACGACCCCGACTCTTAACTTGAGTCACCCGACTCTTGTGAAGCGAGGTCGTCCATTACTGTCAACCTGGGACTCGAGTACTCTGAATGTACCGTGTTGGTGTTGTTTTGGTTCTTCTCGATGTGTTGAAGCCGCTTCAGGTCTCGTGTCTGTCGGTCCACTGGGTTTCGCAGGCGGTGGAAATATTTATTCACAGATATTATGTTCAATAAAAACGCATAAATATCCAGACGTGGTCACAGCTGGAATTATTTCCCCCTTCCTCTGAAGGGTACATTTACACACAAATCTTTTGTAGAGGTAAAAAAAAAACCCACCGACAGGAAGTGAGAAGACATAGTGGCTCAGTGGTCAGATATATTGACAACGTTATGGGTTCTAGCTCCTGCTGTTATGCACAAGTTTAAAGCCAACATCTCAAGGAAATACTGACTAACTCATTGGTGTGAGATGGAGGCCGAGCTCTGGTGGCTGCCTGGTTCAAGCACCGTCAAGCTGTCAACAAGGTTGAGGGTTTGAGGTTAAGTTCTGCTTGTGAAAGCCAATAAACCGAAGGAAACTTGGCCTAACTGAATGGTGTGGTGACCCTAACATGGCCCAGTAGTTAACCACCTCATGATATATTTACAAAGTTGTGGGTTCAAGACCACCACCTGCAGTTATTTGACATTTTGAAAGCCAACAGCCAAAGAAAAGACTAAAACACCTTGATGGTGGCGTGAGGCTTGGTGGTGCTGCGGTTAGTGCTCCGCTTCAGTGATGACAAGGTTATGAGTTCTAGACCCGCTTCAACTGTTCTTTAATACACCTTGAAAAAAGCCATTGAAAATCTCAATAGTTGTACTGGTCCAAACAAAACATGGTGGTCCAGAGATTAATGTTCTGTTAAGAGGCTGACATGGTTGTGAGTTGAAGGCTGGCATCTGTCATAATGCACGAGTTTTGAAAGCCTACATCCAAATCGGAAACTCCAAACCGCCGGAGAATATCCTTAAGTGTGGCAAGGTCCTGGTGGTGCATGTTCTGATAAGATGCTGATAAGGTTTTGAATTTAAGGCTGGCATCTGTCATTATACATATTTTGAAAGCCTACATCCAAAGCGGAAACTCAAAACCGCCCGGAGAACATGTTTAAGTGTGGCAAGGTCCTGGTGGTGCAGTGAGTAGAGCGTTGGACATGGACCTTGATGGGGCTGCAAAGAGATGGTTCAAATCCCAGTGGGTGAAACAAGTGGTGGCTGGGTGGAATTCCTAGTGCGTGACCTGGGACAGCACACCCAACCGAACTTTTTCATGATTCGCCCGCTGCCCCACCTGCTCTCCTCATCCCCGCCTCCTCTCTTGCCCCTCCCTCTCCTGCTGCCCCGCCCCCCTGCTCTCATGCCGCCCCGCCCCCCTGCTCTCACGCCGCCTCTCCTCTTGCCCCTCACGCTGCGCTGTCCCTGCTCCTCCAGCCCCCTTCCCCGTTAAGGGCATGTTAGAATTATGAAAATTGTATGCTGCAGTTTCAGCCTTCATCTGTTCATTATTCAAAAGTGGCTCTTTAACTACGCAATTGCCTCTTGCTTTGAAGGTTAAAGTAGTGGTGCAATGTTTGGTGGGAGAGGAGGCTGGGGCAACTGAAGTGATGTTGCTTTAAATTGCACTTTTGGGTCCCTTCGGTGCTCCAGCACAAACTCCACAAGTTTCTCAGTGAAGTGAGTTGTGTGAGGCCGGAACACCTTCAAAATCCACCGTTTCGATTTTTTGCAGTAGCGCTGCTTGAACTGTGGCTCACCTGAAATGGGAAATGAAATGTTTAGATGCAGGCATAGACAATTTCCCAAAGTTGGTCGTAAAGTAAATCTGAGAAATGAGGTACTTTAACCGTGAGGCCACAATAACTACACTGGATATGTAATTGCAAGGCTGTTCACGCATGTAATACAAAAACACACCTGCACGGGTAGTGGCTTGTTCCCTCTTCACTATGTTCTCGCTGTGCTCAAGGATGGCAATACGAGCTCGCTCCTTCATTCCCACATAAGCTGTAGCTGCCGCCGTGACTGTGTGTGGAGCCTAGAAGGAAATTACGCCAATTGTCAGTGCTACATTAGTTGAGCCTAATTTGGCTATAGAGGTAACTTGTGATTATAAGGTTGTGATATCTTTTTTCTAAAGGAAATAATAGACAGTGCAGAACAGCAAGACATCACAAGCCTCTAACTTGAATGTTACCTCTTTGTGAGGTCTTTTTGTTGGTGGTGGTCGGGCAGAAGAGGGCAACGGTTCTTCGTCGTCCTTTGACCCCACTGTGACAGCAGAGACGCCGGTAGTGAGGGCTGCTGTAGCAATAGACACTGCCGTGATTACATGTGGAACCTAACATTAAGAGGAGCAACCAGTGAGCAATTCCCTTTTCAAGGTCAAGGTAATCTTTATTATCCCTGAGGGGCAATTTGTTGCACAGCCAGCAGTAAATATCAACATCAACACGCAATCCACTCAAAGAAACATACAATTACATATTCAAAAAGCCAACAACAGCAGGGGAAACAAAAAATCTTAAATTTATTGGTCCATCTTGCAGATTATATCAATGACCAGATGGAAGCAACCTGAACTCATTGAACAAGGGGTGGCTCGAGTCAGCAGGAAGTGATGGAGCCTTCTTTGTGGCTCTGACTCTGTACACATGGGAGAGGTCATTTACATTTGTGCCTGCAATTTTCCTGCACATCTTAATTCCTTCTAACCTGTTCCTGTTTTTCAAGGTAAGTGACCCAAACCAGCAAATAAAAGGTTAGAACAGACTCAACAAAAATGTCTCATAAACGTGGTGTCAACATGAAAGCTTTTGAGCTTCCGCTAAAAATACATGCACGGATGGGCCTTTGCACAAACATCAGTGTTTGGTTCAAATGTTAATCCCGTGACCTCAACTGGGATAAGCGGCTTGGATAATGGATGGATGGATGGATGTCCCCAGATAATTATACAACTTCAACAGCCTGGCCATGAATAACAGCAGGAAGAAAAGGGAAAACTTCCTAAAGTCAATTATCATTTCCTTTGGACACGTTTAGTATGTCCAAGAAGGAGCGTTTACACCAGTCACTAGTCATCCACCACTGGACCGTGAGCAGTTTCATCATTACTGAGCAGGGACACTGACGGAATTCTGCACAAACTTGATGCGTCTGCCCTCATAATGACAGCTTGTGTCTAGTTGGCTAGCTTGTGGCTGTAATTTTAGCCAATTGCCCGAGTCAGTACAGAACAGCAAAACGACAAAAGTCCTGCAACTTATTTCTTACCGTTTCCCTTCTTGTTGCAAGCGAGGGTTGTGCAGAAGTCCCCGGCTGTTCATCATCCCTTATTTCCAAGTTTAGCGTTGGGACAGCAGTGTTTCTCAGTCTTTCCCCCCCCCCCCCTCCTCTCCTGTTATGGAAGGGACCAAATGGCGTTCAAAGTCCTCTATTCTGAAATGCAAGCTGCACACTCGAAGATTTCTCAGACTGGCCACCGGTGTGTTTTCGGCATATTTTGCGTTTTTGATGGCTCGGAGCCACAGTTTGCAACGCTCAGCATCCTTCACTGGAAAACGGTAATAGCTGATTCCGGCGTGTCTCTTCCTCCTGTGGTCCTTACACCCCGGCACCGTACAGGTGGACACCATAACGACGAGATTACTCCACTAAAGCTTGAACGGAGGCTTCGGTCCGTTGCTCTTCTCTCTTACAGTCCCGACGCTGTCAGGGCCGGCTGCCGTTTGTAAACAAGCTCCCAGGCCCCGGATTGGGGGCGGGGCCTCGGGAGGGAGGAGCGCAGTGCATGATGGTTGTTGTAGGCTTTCCAACTGACGGACTGTGTGGAAAACCACGGCCTATTTTCTGCTGTCATAATGCACCAATTCCAGAAATAACTGCACCCTTCCGCTACACAGAACGCCGTTTCTTTGGGGAGTAAATATGGGCTTCTGTCGGGTGGTGAAATACCTCTTCAGGTACGGGTCACCCCACCCTTACAAATATCACGTAAATATCCTTCCCACGTCCCGCAAACTACAGGCGAGATCTACCGTTAACGCTGCCTTGCCAGGGTCAAAACTGTGGCGATAGGAGTTAATACTAATATTTATACCAATACTTACCACCTGAGGGCAGTAGCCACAAGTTTAGTCGTCTGTAGGTTTCCGGCAGAAGAAGACACCGCACGATACTTGATGCACATGCTAGCCGAGTTGTCACAGTATTTTAATAAATAGTTTTAATTGTTGAACCCAAGTTTCTTCATTTATAATAAGAAACATTACAGGGTACCAGGAGCGGTCCAGAGACAGCCGTCCTGGTAAGTTTGAAGCCGCCTGACGCTAGGAATTGGACTGGAAATGTGGACCAGCAATGGCGGACGTTCAGACAGCGATCCATGCTGCACCTGCAAGCCCTCGGGACTGGATGACAAACCGGAAGCACGGAAGATCGCACCGCTACTTACCGTCGCGGGACCTCACGCATCGGAGGTATAGAACGCGTTTGTTGACACCGACGCAGCTGATGAGGACACGTTCGTCCAACTTGTCAATAAGTTTGATGAACATCGGTCGCCGAAGAAAAACGAGACATTCCAGTGGTACGTGTTTCGCATGCGCACGCAGCAAAACGGTGAGAGCATTGACTTTTTTTTTTGTTGGGCTTGAAATTTAAAGCCAAGACGTGCAATTTTGGAGAGCTGCATGATTCAAGATCAATTATTGTTTGGCATTAATGACAAGAAAGAGATTACTACGAGAAACGGACCTTAGCTTAACTGGAGCTGTGAGGATATGCCATGCTAGTGAGGTAGCCCTGCAACATGCTAGAACGTTAGGTGGTGGCGCGAAGGAAAGTTAAAAAGGCATCGCAGCGATGGCCACTGCCTGCACGGGCACAGAAACAGAGATCATCATGGCAGTCGAAACAGCAAAAGGGCTTGGACCCCTTAGAGACTTAATTGTAAAAGATGCAGCACTCGACATGCACCAAAACAATGCCCAGCTTATGGCAAAGTCTGTAATAAATGTAAAGGACAAAATCACTATGCAAAACAATGCTTTTCCAAGGGGAAACAAAGCCGAGGTGAACGTGTGCATGCAGAGGAAGAAACTGGTCTGTGATTCATTCTCCGTGGGAATGGTAGTGCAGGAAGATGTCACGCTTAAAGGGACTGAACAGTCAAGTGTGAACAGAGTTGAACAGGACAAGTGGACTGTTCCATTGTATATAAACGGAACTGTCATTCCTCTCACATTGGACACAGGAGCAAAGGCTAACTTGATGAATGAGCTCGACATCAATGCCATGAAGGTAAAGCCACGCATTCGTCCAAATTCTATTCCACTCGAAGCCTACAATGGACAGCTCATCAACACCAAAAGGTACATGCAGACTCAAGGTGAGAGTTAAAGGAAAAGAACACAACCTCATGTTTGTAGTAGTTCCAGAGGGGCACGACTCACAGCTAGGTGACCAGGCATGTGAAAATCTAGGCTTAGTCAAGAGGGTGTACCGCATCAATGTCAGTGCACAGAACAGCGTAGAGTCAATAGGGGATCAGTATCCAGACAGCTTCGAAGGATTTGGTGTCTTGCCATTCACCTACAAGATACAACTAAAAGATGATGCACAGCCAGTCATCCATGCTCTCAGGCGGGTTCTACCGCCTCTACAAGACAAGCTGAAACAAGAACTCGGCTGAATGACGTCACGGAGTCATAAAAAAGGCGGAGGAGCCCACAGAGTGGGTGAATTCGATGCTGTGTGTCAAGAAACAGAACGACGACCTACCTGTGTGCATGGATCCGAAAGACCTGAATGCCAACAAAGAGGAACGATTACCAATTCCAACCAGAGAGCAAATAAGTGAGATGGCTGGTGCAAAGTTCTTCAGCAAGCTGGATGCATCCCAGGGCTTTTAGCAGATAAAACTACATGAAGATGGACACGACTGAAAACCACTCTCACAACAGAACCAGTGCCAACGTTCTTTGACCCTTCCAAAAAGATAGATATTCACTGATGCATCGAAAAATGGGATTGGAGCAGTGTTACTACAGGCTGATGGAGAACAATGGAGGCCAGTCGCCTACGCATCAAGAAGAATGTCCATGGCTGAATGTTGCTATGCACAAACTGAAAGAGTGTTTGGGACTGGTATATGGCTTGGAAAAATTCCACAGTTATGTCTATGACTTACCAACGTTCGTGGCGGAGACAGACCACAAGCCGTTAATCGCCATCATCAAGAAAAACCTCAGCGAGATGTCACCACAAATTCAAAGACTGATTATGAAGCTACAACGCTATGATTTCGACCTGATCTACACACCGGGTAAGCACATTGTGCTCACTGATGCTCTGTCCAGGGCGACGACAGAGTGAAGCACACAGTGGGGAGCTCCACAGAGACGGATGTGACTCTCCATGTTAACCCGATTACGGAGTCACTACCTGTGTCTGACATGAAATCCAAGCAGATTGCAGCTGAAACAGAAAAGGACACAGGCCTGCAGAAAGTCATCAAGAATCAGGGTTGGCCTAGAGATGAATGTCAACAGTATTACAACATCAGAGTTGAGCGTCGTCAATGGGCTTCTACTCAGAAAAAACAGAATTGTCATTCCTCAATCACCGAGACCAGAGATGCTGAAAAGGCTGCACGAGGGGCACCTCAGTGTGGAAAAATGCAAGGGCCAGAACAGCCGTTTATTGGCCAGGAATCCATGCAGACATCAATAGGCTTGTCAAGTTCTGAGACCTGTCTGAAGTATCACGCAAAACAGAAAAGAGCCAATGGCAATCACAGACCTACCAGATGAGCCGTGGCAAAACGTTGGAACTGACCCGTTTCACCAGGAAAAACTTACCTGCTGGAGATTGATTACCTATCAAATTATCCAGAGATGGCACCGCTTCCCAGCATATCTGCTACTTATGTGGTTAGACACATGAAGTCAATATTTGCAAGACATGGAATCCCACAGATCGTCTACAGTGACAATGGACCATGCTACAGCAGCAAAGAATTCCAGGACTTCCCGAGTATGACTTTCAACATGTAACCTCAAGCCCCGTATGCCCAGTCAAATGGTAAAGCAGAAAAAGAAGTTCACATAGTCAAACAGCTGCTCAAGAAAGCACAAGACAGCCACTCAGATCCATATCTAGCTCTGCTGAGTTACCGAGCTTCGCCACTTGAACATGGCAAGTCTCCTGCTGAGATTCTGATGGGATGTAGGCTATGCACCACACTTCCCTGCACTGAAGAGCAAAAGAAGCACAAAGAAATGAAACAGAAACAAATGCATCTGCAAAAGAGACAAAAAGCAAACTATGACAAGTCATCGAAAAGCTTAGCGCCACTGGCAAGACATGACACAGTGAGACTCGAAGATTCCAACAGTTGGAATAAGAAAGCCACTGTTCTGGAGAAAGTCCAAGATCCTACACAGAACAGAGGATGGTCAAATCCTGAGGAGGAATCGAAGGAACTTGCTGAAAACACGAGACACTGCAAGAACAAACAAATCAAGATCCAACCTGCACTGCATCCACTGAACCACCAGCTGAGCAGACACACACATCACCTGCACTCACCTGTGCTGAGAAGATCCACACGCAATGTCAAAGCACCTGACTGGTTGAATCTGTAATGTAAAAAATTGAGCTATATCCTTGAGTTGTCTTGAAAGACTGAAATCAAACATGAACACTTGGTAAAAGGAATCTGGTTATGCTGTTAAAAAGAAGATGTTTATGCTGTTGAAAAAAAAATGTTCATGATGTGGGTGACAATGTTTTTATTACAGTTTGAAGTTGCTACTAAGGCTAGATGAATAGTTTGTGTATAGCTACATCTAAAGGAAAGGGGATGTGGTGACAGGCGTTAATACTAATATTTATACCAATACTTAACATCTGAGGGCAGTAGCCGCAAATGTGGAAGCAGAAGAAGACACCACACGATACTTGCACATGTTAGCCGAGTTGTCGCAGTACTTCAGTAGTTTTAATTGAACCCAAGTTTCTTAATTTATAATAAGAAACATTACAAAGATTTAACGGTAACTCTGGTAACGGTAACCCTGGTAACGGCAAGATTTAACGGTAACGACAAGATTTAACGGTAACCCTGGTAACGGCAAGATTTAACGGTAACTCTGGTAACGGTAACCCTGGTAACGGCAAGATTTAACGGCAACTCTGGTAACGGTAAGATTGAACGGTGACGTGATTGGCTGCAAACCTTACACGAGACAGCACCGACGCTGATATTGATCGTAATGGAAAATGATTAATTGCTCCATTACAATTCACTCGATCAAATATCCAGCCTTTAAAACGTAACACCTACCTGTATCTTTCAGCTAGACCTGTTTGGCTTCAATTAAATTCCAGATTTTTTTCGCCCGCAAACCGAAGGAACGACAGTGTAAACCCGTGTGTGTTTAGCTTAGCCAGCTAACGCGCTCACTGGCAGACCCCCCACGACGCACTTCCGCCTCTCTCAAACCAATCTCGGATAAGCGTTCATGGCACCACTTCCTGTCAGAGCTAGAAATCCTATTTCATTACGGTTTTCATTTTGAGGCTTACATTTCAAAATTCTATGCTTTCATCTTTTATCAATATCTTCTTTGTATATGTGCAATTTCACCAAATGTAAAGCACACTGCATTGCATTTTAATAGTGGTGGAAAGAGTGTTGTAAATCTGTGCTCAAGTAGAAGTACTCATACATTACTGAAATATTACGCAACGACAAGTACTGGTTAAATACGCAAGTACAAAGTATTCTTCTCAAACACTACTCAGATTATTAGTTACTTTTTAACCATTGATGTTTAATGCATTATCGATAACAGCAATTCAATCGAATGGGGAGATCCATGAGTCAAGTCAATTTTATTTGCATTGCCCAATATCACAAATTTCCCTCAAGGAGCTTTCACAGCAACATAACATCCCTTCCTCAGAAAAATAACTACTTTCAACAAAGCACATCTCTCTGATAAATGACAAAAAATATGAATGGAAGCGCTATACAAAATATAACTTGATTGACTTCCATCCGTCATCCAAACCGCTTATCCTTACTCAGGGTCGCAGAGATGCTGGAGCCTATCCCAGCAGTCATTGGGTGGGAGGCAGGGAGACACCCTGGACAGGCCGCCAGGCCATCTCACACACACACACCCTAGGGACAATTTAGTACAGCCGATTCACCTGACCTACATGTCTTTGGACTGTGGGTGGAAACCGGAGCACCCGAAGGAAACCCACACAGATACGGGGATAAGATGCAAACTCCACACAGAGGATGACTTGGGACGACCCCCAAGGTCGGACTACCCCGGGACCTTCTTGCTGTGAGGCGACCGGGCTAATCACTGTGCCACCATGCCATCCTGAGTTGCTCCTCTTTCACCAATGCTAACATTAGTGCTAGCACAAGCAGCAGGCTATTCGCTGCTCTTTGGTAGTGTTGGTGTTGAAAGTAGCCACCACGAAAAGGGCTGTTACCTTTGGCAGTTTTGCATTCAACTTTTTGCTTTCCTCCCGCTTCCTCCTTTTTCCAGCACCGCTGGGGCAGCTTGATCAAATTCAGGCAACATGTTTTCTAAACAAATGAACAGATAAAGCAGGAATTTTTTTCTGTTAATAGCATACCAACATGTTTTTGAACGTGCATAGAACACATGTAATTAGTATAAACTTCTCCCAATTCACTGCAAACAAACAGCCAAGCAAGGGCCTAATCTACTATTACTACTTTTGGCTGCTCCCGTTAGGGGGCGCCACAGCGGATCAAGTTTCCATTTCTTCCTGTCCTCTGCATCTTCCTCTGTCACACCAGCCACCTGAATGTCCTCCCTCACCACATCCATAAAACTCCTCTTTGGCCTTCCTTTTGCCTGTCAGCTACATATTCAGCATCCTTCTCCCAATACACCCAACATCTCTCCTCCACACATGTCCAAGCCATCTCAATCTTGCCTCGTCTCCAAACCGTCCAACCTGAGCGGTCCCTCTAATATAATTGTTCCTAATCCTGTTCTTCGTCACTCCTTGTAAATCAGCATCTTCAACTCTGCCACCTCCAGCTCCGCCTCCTGTCTTTTCATCAGTGCCACTGTCTCCAAACCACATAACATAGCTGGCCTGAAAACCATCTTGTAAACCAGGGCTGGGCAATCTTATCCAGAAAGTGCCAGTGTGGGTGCAGCTTTTTGTTCCAACCAAGCAGTCACACACCTGTGTCTCCTAATCAAGTTCCTCAGCAAAGACTCTTCTGGTTGATTTGTGGGATCAGGTGTGTAACTGCTTGGTTGGAACAAAAACCTGCACCCACACCAGCACTTTCTGGATAAGATTGCCCACCCCTGCTGTGAACCTTCCCTTTAACTCTTGCTGGTACCCTTCTGTTGCAAATCTCTTCTCCAACCACTCCACCCTGCCTGCACTCTTCTTCACCTCTCTTCTGCATTCCCCCGTTACTTTGGACAGCTGACCCCAAGTATTTAAATTCGTATGCCTTCGTCACCTCTACGCCTTGCATCCTCACCCTTCCACTGTCCTCCCTCATTCACACGTAGGTATTCCTTCTTGCTCCTACTGACTTTCATTCCTCTTCTCTCCAGTGCATACCTCCACCTCTCCAGGCTCTCCTCAACCTGCACCCTACTCTCACTAAAGATCAATGTCATCCGTAAACATCATAGTCCATGGAGACTCCTGCCTGATCTCGTCCGTCAACCTGTCCACCATTGCAAACAAGAAAGGGCTCAGAGCCGATCCTTGATGTAATCCCACCTCCACCTCAAACCCATCTGTCATTCCAACTGCACACCTCACCACTGTCACACTGCCCTCACACATGTCCTGCACCACTCCTATATACTTCTCTGCAACTCCTGACTTCCTCATACCTCCTCTCTCAGCACCGTCGTATGCTTTCTCTAAATCCACAATGTAACTCCTTCTGACCTTCTCTATACTTCTCCATCAACATTCTCAAAGCAAACATCACATCTGTGGTGCTCTTTCGTGGCATGAAGCCATACTGCTGCTCACCGATTGTCACCTCTCCTCTTAACCTAGCTTCTATTACTCTTTCCCAAATCTTCATGCTGTGGCTGATCAACTTTATACCTCTGTAGTTGCTACAGTTCTGCACATCGCCCTTGTTCTTGAAAATCGGTAGCAGTATGCTTCTTCTCCACTCCTCAGGCATCCTTTCACTTTCCAAGATTGTGTCTGAATGTTCTCATTCATCCAGATCATGGTTATCCAAAGGAGCTGAATCAAGTGCAACTGGACTTGGTATATAACCGTGAAGACGTTTCGCCTCTCATCCAAGAGGCTTCCTCAGTTCGTGCCTTTCTGACTAGACCAAGCTAGTCTGACTGGCTGGTGAGGAGACTCGGAATTGATCCTCTAGGAGGCGTTGTCAGAGCTAATGATATGCGCGGCTCTTTGTGATCCGATGTTTACCAACGCCCGTCGCTAACAGAGCCATAGATATGCGTGACTCTTGTGTACCGATGTGTCGCCACACCCGTCGTTATCAGAGCTGTTGATTTGCATTTGTTTAGCAGCGACGGTCGTTGGGGGTGCTAGTTTCGACTTCATTGTTCAGTGGTCATGAGAGACGTTAGTGAGCGACTGTTGTTCTTGGAGGCTAGGCTTCTTGAGTCTCCTGGGTAGAGATGAAAGGACGGCATTGTAAGTGGGAGATAGGTGGTGTCGCAGACCTCCTCCTCTGTTGAGGGATGGTTTTTCCAGTTTTGCATAGATGGCTTCCTTCACCCCTCTTTCAAACCATCTATCGTCTCTGTCCAAAATGTGTACGTTGCTGTCCTCGAAGGAGTGTGTCTTCTCCTTTAGGTGTAGATAGACTGCTGAGTCTTATCCTGAGGAGGCCATAACATCGGTACACAAAAGAGCCACTCATATCTATGGCTCTGTTAGTGAGGGGCGTTGGTAAACATCGGATCACAAAGAGCCACGCATATCAATAGCTCTGACAACGACTCCTAGAGGATAAATACGGAGTCTCATCACCAGCCAGTCAGACTAGCTTGGTCTAGTCAGAAAGGCCCGAACTGAGGAAGCCTCTTGGATGAAAGGCGAAACGTCTTCACGGTTATATACCAAGTCCAGTTGCAGTTGATTCAACTCCTTTGGACTTTCCAAGATTGTGTTAAACAGTCTAGTTAAAAACCCCACTGCCATCTCTCCTAAACACCTCTATGCCTCACAGATATGTATATACATACATACATCTCATCAGGACCAACTGCCTTTCCACTGTTCATAGCTGCCCTCACTTCCTCCTTGCTAAACCACTGCACTTCCTGATTCACTATCCCCACATAATCCAACCTTCTCGCTCATTTTCCTCATTCATCAGCCCCTCAAAAGTACTCCTTCCACCTTCTCAGCACACTCCTCGCTTGTCAGCACATCTCCATCCTTGATCACCCTTACCTGCTGCACATCCTTCCCAGGTTGGTCCCTCTGTCTAGCCAATCGATACAAATCCTTTTCTCCTTCCTTAGTGTCGAACATCTCACCATATGCCTTTTCCTTTGCCACCTCTCCCTTCGCTTTACGCTGCATCTCCTTGTACTCCCGTCTACTTTCTTCATCTCTCTATCCCAGTTCTTCTTTGCCAACCTCTACCTCTGCATACTTTGCTGTACTTCCTCATACCACCACCGAGTCTCCTCGTCTTCCAAGGAAAGAAATATGCATGGGCCTAATGAGAGTGTCAAAACTCTTGGACATGTTAGCATATCTTGCACAGTTCACTAACTTTTTGTCCAGTTTCAGCATGAGCTGATTTTTCAAGTTAACAGAGTCTCTGGCTTCGTTTGGACATGAAGAGTAGCCCAGCAAAAACTCATTCACATGCAGCAGAGGAAGGCAGAGCCGTGTTGAGCTTGACAGAGAGCTTCCTAATGGCTGGGAAGGAGTGAAGCAGCTCCATGCCGTCTGTGGCACAAGCGAGATAACCGTCAGCCTCAACTGGACTTTGTAACCTTCTGAGGGTTGATCTGGGGAAGAAATTGTCGCCATCTGATTCTTCTCTGCTTTTGCTCACTCTCATGCGCTGTTTATAGATGTTTCACATATTTCAAGCCTGCAATTGCAAGTATACACGATTTTGGTGCTTTAGTAAATTGTTATTTCCATTTCAATGAATATTCCTGAACACACAAGCAAAGCTAAATCACAAAAAAAAAGTATAGTTTGGTATTATGGGGAGCTCATCAATAGGTAACAGCCTTGAGGTTTACCATGACTGAGGAGGTATAAAATATACACACTAACACGTGTTTACGCATAACAAAACACACACAAATGGGATCATGTGAATCTTTGACAAAGATTGACCTTACCAGCCTCTACTATGTCTGCTCCATTAGTCCAGGAGGTCTTATACTTGGGTAAGAGGACTGCAGCCGCAGCCAAATCTGGATCCTCCATCATCTGTCCAAAACGCTTCTGCAGGCCGTTTTGCAGGGCTCTGGTGAGTGGCATGCACGTTTTGCTTGACGTCCCCAGCCTGGTAAATTTGGATACCAACTGGTGGATTACTGGCAGCAGCCATCCCATGCAGGAGCTGGACTGACTGGAGAATGTTTTAAACTTTTACCAGTGGCTTCATGGCAGTACAATACTCCCTGAGGAATGCTTCTTCTGCAGGACTCAACCTGTAAGGTACAACATGTACATGACATACACAAACTAAAACCATCATGACTATAATAGGGATAGACTGCATACATTGTAGGCATCTAATTTTACTCACATTTTCACCTTAAACTCCTCACACACTCCTGGTGGCATCTTCCTCCTTCTCACTGATGCATATTATGCTTTCAACAGCAAGGCAAGTTGAATTCCACATGTTGTATTGAGGCCAATGATCTGTAGCTCACACTCGTCATCTACCAATTCACTAGCCAAATGAGATTGCCCAGTTTTGTTCCAAATGCCCTGGCATTTTGCAAAGTTTGCACGGAAAAGCCTCGTGTCATTCATGCCCTCTGCGATGGCACCATCTGTTGTTGCCACAAGATTTAGCAGGTTACGTGCACATCGTTGGGGGGAGTAGCTGATATTCCCAACCAGTCTTCATCAGGGATCATGCTTGCATCAAGGTATTCAATATGGTCATTCAGGTCAAGAGCATCTGGGTCTGCTTATTCTTTATCCATCTCAGCATCATTCTGTGCCCCAAACACATGAAAAGCTTTGATGAAGTTGGATCCACTATCATTATCTATCAAGGCTCAGTTCTTGGCCCCCTTCTCTCATTCAAAATTAGGGCTGAACGATTTGGGAAAATAATCCAATTGCGATTTTTTTAGACCAATATTGCAATTTAGTATGCGATTTTCTTTTTCAACGTTCATTATCTTCTGTGTTATCCACTAAACACAGCAATAAATAATTCTACAGTATGACCAACACAACAGTCAACATATAAACTGCTCTTTCCTGTAGGCCAGGCTGAGGTGTTATGAGGAAATGGGATAAATTGATGTATTAATTGAAATGAATAACATAGCTTCATTCAACTATCTAATTGTAAAAAGAAAAACCTTCAATCACAGTAGCATATTTGACTGACTGATTTAACTTCAAGCCTTGTAAATATGTACTACAATTATGACTTTTTAATAAAATCTGAAAAAGGAACAAAGCACTGCAGAACAACAGGCCTGGTGTGAACATTAATGTGAAAATAAACAAAACTTACTGATCTCCAATCAGTAACAGATCACACAAACTCGAGTGCAGAAATATATATATGCCGGGTGGTATTCAGCCTACTTGACACACTGGTGGTTGGGTTTTTAGACATGACCTTGCGACGCTTTCTTAAATGCCGGAACAGGTTTGTAGTGTTGCCCCGTGTTGTAGCTACGGTACCAAGGCACGTTCGGCACAATAGGTCCAGATACTGCTCCTCTTTTACACTCAAGTCACCTTTTCAGTGTTCGGTTCTACCGCCTATGTATATTTAAAAACGAATAAATAACTATACATATGTTAGCAACCCTCACTGACCCAACCCAAACAACCCCCACCCCACGGTTAAGTCCAGAGCTGACTTTCTTTCCCAGTACACACCCCCCCGTCTAGTGACCTGGCTTGCTTACTGGCTGAGAGCTTGTTTGGTGCGGTTGTGGTCTTTCGCTGACGGGCTGCTGTCACAGTGACATCTTGATACTGGTTAATCTTTGATGGATGTTTCCTCTGTAAAGATAAACATTATTTCAGTACATGTTCAAACATTACCTCATCACATCACTGCTATTAACACCAAAGGAAAAAGTGAGTAAAATCATTCAACCAGTCATTTTTAAGCTAATCATTAATTGTTTAGCATGATGTGAAATTGTGGGAAATTTGGTTAAATGACTACTGATTTTTAACCTGTTGTAATTAAAGTGGTTGTCCTGATATTGTGATAACATTTTTAAGAATTGCAGTTTAGCATGCATGCACATACACGTCATCTAGTTCTGTCTTACTTGAATTCTAGGCTAACCGATGACACTAAATGTTACATCTCTTGATCTGGTGAGAGACAACTAGTGCACTGGGTAACGGTGAGGGTGCAACACAGTGAGAGAGATAAACATATAAATATAACAAAATATAAATATCTATTAACACCATGACAGGACAAGGGAACCGAACGGTTGCCAAAACTACTAACAAAAGTAACCCCCTTGACAGTGCTCAAAAGCACCAAACCTAAATAGAGGGTGGCAACCACTCCTCACCTATTGTGTATAACAGGAGGTAAGCTGAGTGGTGGGGTGTATGCCCAGGGGCATCTTACCTTGATCCCCTTGCCCAAAAGAACTAAACAAACTAGGGGCTAAACATAACTCAAAATACTCCAGACTGAAACAATGCAAAACTTAACCGAAAACCGGCCAGACCTTACAAACACAAAGTAGCTACACAACACCAACTACAATCACACACAAACTGAACTAGTTGGCTGCCCGGGGAACTGAAGACATGTGGGGGTTTAAACAGTAGACTGCACAGCTGATGGAAATTGGTTGACTGGTTGATTAGGTGATGAGGAGCACCTGGCGGATACCTGGGTGCAGAATGAGAGTTAGATAGAGAAAGGGAACACAGCTATATGGACACACCCGTGGCCGTAACACGATAGAAGGATTCACCAACTTAAGTCAAGTCAACAGGGTGAACGCCTGTCGAACTAAATCAAAGGACAGACAGAAAGATTCCTTCAATTTCAGTCACAATGTTACATTGAAGGGCACGCGCCTGGCGCTCCGCTCGCATCTCAGGTGCGTCCTCCTCTCGCGTGCGTTTGTGACGTTGAAGGTCACGCGCCTGGCGCTCCGCTCCCATTTCAGGTGTGTCCTCCTCTTGCGCGCGTTTCTGACGTTGAAGGTCACGCGCAAGCCCGTGTCTTGCCTGATCCCGAGCTAGGCGTGCATATCGTGCTTCGTCTGACTCACCTGCACGGCGCTTTGCCTCGCGCATCCGCTTCCGCTTGGCACGACTATCTTTAGGCATGTTCGCGTCAGCAGAGGCGTCTGCAACAAAGAGACAACAAGTCACTACTGTGCAACTCTTATATTAAGTGTATTTGTGGAAACGTATCAAGTTAATGAGTGTATTAACCTAGCCATGTGAGAAAAGCCACCACTTCAGCGCTTGTTTCAACTCAGTACTTGCTCTCCCAGCCTGGAGCCGATGGTCTAACTCGGGGCTGCACGAATCACCCACAAGTTCAATGCCACAGTCGGTAATCGTCCATGAATTTTAATTTGTCCCTTTTCAGTAATTTAGTACTACTCGATGCCCCCTATCAATCACGAAATCCAACGGTGTCATTTCTGATCAGCAGACCGTGTTGCTATGGAGGCCGCTCTGATGGGACCGACTGCTGTTGTATAGCCCAGCACCCCAAATTAAAAACTGTGCCTCAAGGGGCTTTACAGCAACACATCCTGTCCTGCCAGGAGTGGGCAATCTTATCCACCAAGGGCCAGTGTGGGTGGAAGCTTTTGCTCCAACCAAGCAGTTACACACCTGATCCCACTAATTAACCAGTAGAGTCTTTGCTGAGGAACTTGATTGGGAGACACAGGTGTGTAACTTCTTGGCTGGGACAAAGACCTGCACCCACACCGGCCCTTTCTGGATAAGATTACCCCCCCACCCCACCCCCCACATCGAATAAGGAACAACTCCCTAAAATAAAAACTTTAACTGAGAAAAAATGGCGGACTGTTTTTTAAAAACGGGCAACAATAAAATCGTTTTAAACCAGTACAATTATTTCAGATATATATTTTTATTGCCAAACAATTTCTATAGGAGTTGTGTTCTTGACCTCAGAGTGAGTTCAAGTTGTTTAATACTGCAGCGCGTGCTGGTCGGCCGGTCTCGTGCGCTACTGCTGGAGTTTGCTGCTCCGCCAGCTTTACTCTCGGGAGTGACGGCGTACAAACTGTTCACGATACACGACACATTGGTCTCGCGAAGGTCATTATTTAGTCATTAAATAAAAACATGCTTGCAACCGCTGCCTGCTGGCCAAAGCATACATCGGTTTACTCAACCTGTGTCAGCTGGCCAGACCGCTTCTAGTCAGCCCAGCCTCTTCTGGGCCACGGGAAAAGGGTTTTCAAAGGCTGCAGAAATTGTAAGTTGTACACAAAACGAACAGTTTCACCATCACGTCTTGATCCGCTCGGCCCCATAACAGTTGGAAAATCTACAAAAGCCGCACGATCCATAGTCCCGATCCTTAGTCCCGGCCTGCTTTAAGACCACCTCCATCATTCCTGTCCCCAAGAAACCAACATCCACATGTCTGAATGACTACCGACCCATAGCACTCACCCCCATTGCCATGAAGTGCTTCGAGAAACTGGTTCTGGCTCACATCAAAAACATTATCCCCCCCCTCCCACACACACACTCGACCCACATCAGTTCGCCTACCGTCCCAAAAGGTCTACTGAGGACGCCATTGCCACTGCCCTGCACTTTGCTCTGACCCACCTTGAATTTAACACGTACATCCGGATGCTGGTTATAGATTACAGCTCTGCCTTCAACACCATCAACCCCGCCAAACTAACCACCAAACTCCTCTCCCTTGGCCTCAACCCCTCCCTCTGTAACTGGACCCTGGACTTCCTGACCAATAGACCTCAGTCTGTTAGGTGACCACACCTCCTCCACCCTGACCCTCAACACCTGGGGCACCTGTGTTGAGGGTCACCCGGTCTGTCATCCACACCCATCACCTGATTGAATGTTCCCGCCTACATTGCTGACACCTGTGGACCAATTAAGTGCTTCGGAGATGAGACCCTGAGGGGCACCTGTGCTGAGGGTCTAGTCGCTATGCAACGTCTCTTTGCCTTCCCTCCTAGACGCTCAAGAGAGGAGTGTGTGTTAACGTTGGGCATGTATGAACTGAATCAAGTGGTGGAAAATAATTCATGGTCAGAAGGAATTGTAAAAAAAAAAAATCACGTTTGTCAAGCATGGATTTGGCCATTTGCCTTGGCTAATACTTGTGGAGACGTCCCTATAGAATTGAATGTACATGAAATGTGCATAGTTTTTTTTTACACTGTGGAAACGACTTTGTTCCGTCTACGTCCCCATCATTTTAGCTTTTCTTGTGAACACAGCTCATTCACTCTGAAGCACAAAAACAAAAAAAACTCGACATAATGCATCTGTAAGTACTAGTAATTGACCATCATTGAGAAAAATTGAACAAATCGAGGAAAGGTCTATCTGCCAACTGCAAGACGGGCAGAATGTGTCAACCTCGTATGAGGAAAGTTCTGACAACATGAACGGGCAATATGTGTGGATACTAAGCCCACACTTGAAGCCCCTGAGGGGTTGTTAGACAGGCGCCTAACTGACGCGCTTGTAGCCACTTCGTGTCACGTGCGTCTATGAAATAACGTTCGGACTTGTTTAGGTTGAAAGGCTATATGTGTTACTCACCACGGTGAATCCATAAAACGTCATACATCATAAACACTCCAATATTCCACATTTAAGCTTGTAGCGAAGCGGTCAAACACTGTGCTCCCCTCCGTCAAGCAACACCCATCACCTGATTGAATGTTCCCACCTACATTGCTGACACCTGTGGACCAATTAAGTGCTGACGAGATGAGACCAAATGGCTTCTACAACATTTTTGAAATGTACTTTTGTTTATTTAATGTGATAGTTATACAGCAACTACAATATAGGCCCCTTAATCATAGTGCAAGTTAGACATAATGATAGCTCTGATCTTTGCTGGGAGGACATTTGAGTGACTGGACCTCTTTGAATGGCAACTCGGGCTATGGTAAAAACAGTGCAACGGCTTCAAGCGACTGCGCCAGACACACCACACTTTGTTATGGGTGATTTCAATCACTGTAAACCAGAAAAGTCATCTGAGTCGTCCGACACAATTTACGAAATGTCTGGACCTTTATTATAGATCTGTCAAGGGAGATCACAAATCCCTTCTTAGAGCTCCACTCGGTATGCCTGATCACCACGTTGTGAATTATATTTGGTCCCATCCTACTGTAGCGAATTCGGGGGACAACGCAACCACAGAAACTGCCGCGGCCGGGAAGCGAACCTGTATCGCCCGCACCGCAGGAGACATCGCTAACCGCTAGACTGAAGGGTCAGACCCGCCAGCCAGCGGCCAGTTTGTCTTCTTATCCATGCACGTTACACTACAAACCGGTCCTAAAGAGAAACAAGCCGGAGTGACGTTCAGTTCTGGTCAGAGAAGTCTATCCAATGTCTCCAGGACTACGTTAGTTGCACTGACTGGGATTGGTTTAAAAATGTCTGATGATCTGGATGAACTCACAGAGACTGTGTCTGCATATACCACCTTTTTTGAGCACTTGGGTCATCCCCCAAAAATCCATTTCCATTTATCCAAATAATCCATGGGTCTCCAAATCTTTCAAAAATACAAGCATCATCATTTTCATCTCTTGCTGCTCCCGTTAGGGGTCACCACAGCGGACCATCCGTCTCCATCTCTTCCTGTCCCCTGCTCCTTCCTCCGTCACGCAAGCCTCCGGCATGTCCTCTCTCACCACGTCTACAAACCTCCTCTTTGGCCTTCCTCTTCTCCTCTTCCCTGGCAGCTCCATATTCAGCATCCTTCTCCCAATATCCCCAGCATCTCTCCTCCACACATGTCCAAACCATCTCACTCTTGCCTCTTGTGTTGTCTCCAAACCGTCCAACCTGAGCTGTCCCTCTAATACACTTGTTCCTAATCCTGTCCTTCTTTGTCAATCCCAACAAAATTCTTAGCATCTTCAACTCTGCCACCTCCAGCTCCACCGCTTGTCTTTTCGTCAGTGCCACCGACAGATCGGGTGGCCGTTAGCTACTGTTAGCTAGCAATAGCGGCTAGCGACCGCGCTATGCTAACCTGCTGTCCTGACGCTCGGTAGCGTAAAGTTAACTTGATGTTTGTAGACTCACCCTTTTGGTGTTCAGCGACGAAAGGGGGTCTAGCTGATCACTCTCTGTCTCTCTGGCTCTTTGCTGGTATAGGGGTTCGCTTGGGGCTGTAACCTGGCGGGTCCCGGCATAGACGGGAGGAGCAGCTCGACTCACGTCTATACTTGTAGGACTCCAGATAACAACTCCCTACGCTCCCGGGTCAAGCTGGCTGTCCCCGCGACAGCGCGTGCCCCCCACCCAATGGTAGCTTCCCTCTCTAGTAACCCTGACAACAGCCCCTGTCCCGACAATCTAGCTCGGTATTCGCCACACTAACCCCCCCCCCTAGACTACTGAGTCCCTTCAGCACCTAATCACTAACTTGTTAAAATAACAGAACACGCTAACTAGTAACTGCAGTAAACGTAAAAGTAAAAAGTCTGGCCTGAACCGCCAGCTATCTTCAATTGCCCAAACATAACTAACAGGGCCTCTCAAATATATATAAAAAACCCACTTAACTTATCTAACCCCAACTATCTCTGCAACTGACCTGAGTAACCCTTAACTAATGTCAGTTAGTCGCGGTCTCCATCAGTCAGGAGTCGTCTTGGTAGCGGGCAGGCCTGGTTATGGACCTGCCCCTCCTGGTAAGTTGGGCTGGGTTGGCAGCTTCTTCGTCTGACCCAGAGCTGGAGCCACTCGGGGGTGCCGGTTGGGTCTTTGCTCTTCGTCGGCGACGACGTGCAGCAGGCTGTCCACAGCTCTGCGTCGGTCGAGGAGATATCCCGGGGAACGCTCTGACCACCGGCGGTCACTTCATGGACAGGTCGGGGGCATCTGTGTCGTCCTTGGCTGGATTGAGTTTCAGTCCGTACTGTTTCATGCGCTCGAAGACTGTTGCCAGGTTGCCTAGGCTGTCGTCAATCCCCTTCCCCAGGATTATGACATCGTCGAGGTATATGAGCAGACTCTGCCACTGTAGACCTCTGAGCACGACCTCCATGGCCCTCTGAGAAGTGCTTGGGGCGTTGCATAGCCCGAAGGCATTCTGTTATACTCGTACAGCCCATACTTCGTGATGAAGGCTGTCTTGCACCGGTCTTGCTCATGGATTTCGATTTGCCAGTAACCGCTCTGAAGGTCAAGTGTTGAAAAGACAGTGGCGCCCCCAAGGTGTCGAGGCACTCTTCGGTCTTCGGTACTGGATAGGCGTCCTTCAAGGTCAGCTCGTTGAGCATCCTGTATTCGATACACCACCTGACTCCGCCGTCTTTTTTTCGAACCAGCACAATCGGAGACGCCCATTCAGAGATTGAAGGGGTTATGACACCAGCTTCCAGCATCGCTCTGAGATGTTTCTCTTCTTCATCTTGGACCCCAAGTGGTGTGCGACGTGTAGGTTGTCCAGGTCTCCATCGGTTGCCGCAAAGATGGACTGGTACTTCAGGAGAAGAAGGAGAAATGCCTCTTGCTGTTCTTCACTCAGGCCCTCACTTGCTGAAGTGAACAGTTCTCGAAGATGGAGAGGCAGGTCTAACACACTCGCTGGCTTCAGACGTCGTATCTGCTGCGAGAGCTCAGGAGCCGGGGGTGAAGTTTTGGAGAAGAGATCAGGGGGTTCCTCCATGGCTTCGATGAGGATTCCAAGGCAGGTGCCTCCTGGAAGGTTCGTGGTGGAAGGAGACAGGGTGCAGATTCTTATGGCACCCTTTCATCCATGTCTACGACGACGCTGCCTGAGGACACGCCGTCCGCTAGTCCAGCTGGCTCCAGGACTGCTGTCACTCCAAGTTTGGGATCCTCCACCACACCCCATACGTCACATTCACTTTCCGGAGGAAGGGTTGATGGGTTCAAGAGAAGCACTCTGGAGACAGCATAGTTCTCCACTGACCTCCCAGCGATGAAGCTTGGCACTGGCTCGCCCTCGATGAACACCTTGCCTCCGCTGAGTACTGTCACATCCGCCGCCAGCATGAAGTCTAGTCCCATGAGGAGGGAGTCGCGGATCACGTCGAGGACAGGGGCGAACTCAGGGGCTTGTTGGGAAGCTGGGGTCGACAGTCCTCCAGCTGCAGTGTCCCCTTGGTGTGGGCTGCTGTTTGGAGAGAGGTCAGGAGGGCCCAGGACGGAAGCGGACGCCGCTCCCAGGTGTACACTCGCATCTCCACCACCATTGTCTGCGCCAACTGGTTGCTGTGTTGCGATTCCAGCCAACTCCTTCTTCATTATCCCCACCTACTCCGTCCTTAGCTGCTAATGCATTTGTTGCACTTGCCGCATTTGCAGCATAAACTGCGTTTGTTGTGTTTGCGTGAACTGTTGCGTTTGCAACATCATTGGCTGTAGCCATACTAGTGCCTGCTGCTGCGGCCTCCCTTCCCCTTCAGCTAGCTCTCCCTGGTCAGCTCTCCACTGGTTAGGTGGCTTCAAGTTTGTAATGGGATGTAATCACACTGTCTCTAACTTCCTGGTAAAACTCTCAAAGTTCTATCAGCAGGCTTTATTGTCTTGGAAATGATGTTATTGTAAACTACTAATAAGACCCACTTCGATCGGCCAGTGGGTCTTATTAGTAGTTTACATTATGTTCACAACTTTTCCCCACATCAGGATATCATTTGGAACAATGGTAATATCACTGTTAACAAGAAACGTATATATAAAGAGAACTGGATTGAAAGGGGTATAATCTTTGTTACAGATTTGTTTGATGATAAAGGCAATCTTTATAGTTATGAAAATGTCCTAAAAGCCAAATCTTTTCCAGTCAAATATAAATAATTTATTTCAGCGATAAGGGCTATTCCCACAGGTATAACTGAATTAATGACATGTCACTTAGGATATCAAAATGTTCAGCTTCAAATACCTTGTTTAAAAGTTAACGGAATAAAGTTAACAGGTGTAACCGATTATTTTCTTGCCCGGTGCGGGATTTGATAAGGGGTGGACTGCACCACAAGGCGACGTCACTGACCGCTCGGCTAGAGGGTCAGACCCGTTAGCTAGCGGCTAACGTGTTTTATTAGTAGTTTACACAGGCATGAAACGTACCAACAAATGTGTAAGAAAAGTGCTTTGTGACTGTAATAAAGGTTTCACCCAGAGGGAAACCTTCCTGGAATTCACAGCTGGATGACATAAATGGCGCAAGGCTTGGTTGCGCCCATTTCAATTCTGCATCTCACATAAAATGAGAGAAATCCATTTTAAAATGTTACACAACATCTCTCCATGTAACGCATTCATTCCCAAATTTACTGACCTAAAACTTCATTGCACCTTTTGTAGCGCTGAGCCAGAAACGGTTACGCATTTGTTTTGCCACTGCCCCTCCTCGTCTGCAGTAACTTTTAACAATGCAAACGGGAGC
The DNA here is from genome assembly GCF_029633865.1 of Lampris incognitus. Taxonomy (NCBI): domain Eukaryota; kingdom Metazoa; phylum Chordata; class Actinopteri; order Lampriformes; family Lampridae; genus Lampris; species Lampris incognitus. The sequence continues at coordinate 7,247,748 of NC_079231.1, read as the reverse complement.
GAGATCTCTTATGAAAATACAATAAATTACACTTGTGAAACAGATGTAATTAGAGAAAAAAGTCCTGTTACCCTTTATAGTTTAGGTAGATAAAGGTCTCAGTCACATTTGAGTTAAAATAATCCTATTTCTATAAATGTCATAGGATCTTTTTTTTAAAGATATTTTATTTTCACGGACCCCTTACAATTACACCACGGACCACTAGGGGTCCGCGGACCCCCGGTTGAGAAACACTAATCTAGAGGATCTAGTCTGTACGTGCAATTTCTGCCTCCACCATTTTGGAAGTTCATCCGTCACCTGTGTGGAGAGTCAATGCATTTTTTGCCCTCTGTCGCCCCCTGCAGGTCATGAATTTTATGAACAAACTAGCCGGAAACGAGTATGTGGGCTTCAGCAACGCACGTAAGTACAAATGAGACTAAATGAAAGCTAAATCTACTTTTTCAAAGCAGTGAGCAGAAATGGAAACAAACAAAACTATACGTATGATGTTTAACAGAAAACACCTGTTTATTTGACATTTCATGATTATTTTTTCCTCACTAGAGAGAAAGCAGGAGGAATATGACTTGTGTTGTAAAACCGTATGGTCTCAGAAGGCGAATCAGTTCATCTGGACACATTTATTAAGAGAAATGCTTCATCACCCATCATCTTCATTCTCAACTGACTGACGGTTTCATATGCAAATTGCCGTGACCATTAACGAGAGGTAGACTATGACATGGTCCCCCATCGTGTCGGGATGGATACCTGCGGTCAGGTGAGACTGAAGAGGTAGGTCACTTAGATGAGTGATGAGATGTTTCTCTTGATAAACGTCCAGATGAGCTGATTCAACTTGCTGTGACTTCCTGACCTGGATTACTGAGCATGCATCAAGACCAAAACCTTGTTGTGTTGCAACAGCTACCGAGCATCTCCTCTTAACACTCAGGTAGTTTGTAGTTACTGGGTTGCTGTCTTTATTAGGCTGCTGACAGGCAGACAGGTGACTCTCTGTCTCACTCTCTCCGTCTGTCTGTCTGTCTGTCTGTCTCTCTCCACAGCTTCCAGTCGGAGCGCGAGTCTGGAGATAGAAACTTCGCCATCGGTTACTACCTGAAGGAGAAGAAGGTAAGGACAGCCAACGGAGGAGACTGAGGGCGTGTACATGTATGAAAGTGGACAGTAAAGACACATGTGTTGTTTCTGTGAAGATAGCTGTGTGTTTTAGGCCTCTTGTAGAGAATGTGTTTGTAGTGTTTGACGTGTTGAGGTGATTACTGAGAGTGTTGTGTGTCCTTGCCCTTGCAGTGCTTCCCTGAGGGAACGGACATGACCTCCATCCTGGACTTTTACTTCCAGGTAAAACAGGAAGAGGAACTGGCAGGCTACATTGGATAACAATGTGGGAATTGTGTTTATTTGAACTAACAGAGTTATTTTAAAATCATAATGAGAGGATGTAATGATAAAAACACATGGAAGATGTGTTCTGACCATCTTTGCACGTGATATTGGGCATTGTGTCAAAGTGGACTCGGTCGATGCAGATACTTAGTAGATGTTTGGTTTTGGTCCAGCAACACAGAGAATAGATAACAGCAGCAGAAACAAGTGCCGTTTCTTATATCTCTTCTGAAACATGTTGTTAGACTTAAGTGATGTCATTTGTCTCACTGTTGTCAACTGTTGCTTTTACCTTGTGTTCCCCTGCTGTTCTGTGGTGGCTTTTAGTTGTACTTGTTTTACTTTTGTTTGTGACTAGGTTCTTAAAGTAATTTTGTCAAGTTTGTTTGAAAAATTCTCTACAAAAAAGGATAATGATTAGCCTTTCATTCACCGTGACTTGCTAGCCAGCATGTTTTCTCTGGTCCTGTCCCCTTTCTGTCACCTGTCCGTGTTTATCTGATTTAAGACTGAATGATTTGAGTGGACTGAGGTCTGACGTGTTTTCCTCTGTCCCATCAGCTTTGTTCCATCGAGGTGACCTGTGAGAGCGCCAGCGTCATGGCAGCGACTCTGGCCAACGGAGGATTCTGTCCAATCACAGGGGAGCGTGTGCTGAGCCCCGAGGCTGTACGCAACACGCTCAGTCTCATGCACTCCTGCGGCATGTATGACTTCTCCGGCCAGTTTGCCTTCCACGTCAGTATCTCGTTCAGGACCACTGCTCACGTCCTTTCACCTTGTATTAGTTTCTGTATTCAGCATCTGTATGTCTTATGTTGGTGGGTTTCATGGTGACTCATGTGAAGGGCTCCCTGCTCTGTTGGCTGAGAGAATGTTCATGCCTTAACGTATTAATGACAATAGAAATAACTAGAAAGCTAATTTCCTAGAGAAAATGAGTGTTCTACCCTCACTCGTGAACACTGAACTCATGAACTGGTGAGCTGAGCCGGAAGGCAGAGCTCTCAATTTACCAGTCAATCTTCATTCCAACCCTCACCTATGGTTATGAGCTTTGGGTAGTGACCGACAGGGCGAGATCGTGGATACAGGAGGCTGAAATGAGTTTCCTCCGTAGGGTGTCTGGGCTCAGCAATAGAGATAGGGTGAGGAGCTCGGAATAGAGCCACTGCTCCTTCGCATCGAAAGGAGCCAGTTGAGGTGGTTCAGCCATCTGATTAGGGTGCCTTCCTTTGGAGGTTTTCCGGGCACATGCAACTGGGAGGAGACCCGGGGTAGACCTAGAACTCGCTGGAGGGACTACATGTCCAATCTGGCCTGGGAACACCTCGGGATCCCCCGGGAGGAGGTGGAGGGTGTTGTTCCAACCCTCATCTATAGTTATGAGCTTTGGGTAGTGACCGAAAGGCTGAGATTGTGGATACAAGCAGCTTAAATAAGTTTCCTCCGTAGGGTGTCTGGGCTCAGCCTTAGATATACGTAGGGTGAGGAGCTCGGACATCCGGAGGGAGCTCCGAGTAGAGCCGCTGTTCCTTCACGTCGAAAGGAGCCAGTTGAGGTGGTTCAGGCATCTGATCAGGATGCCTCCCGGGCGCCTTCCTTTGGAGGTTTTCCGGGCACATCCAACTGGGAGGAGACCCCGGGGTAGACCCAGAACTTGCTGGAGGAACTACATGTCCAATCTGGCCTGGGAACACCTTGGATTCCCCGGGAGGAGGTGGAGGGTGTTGCTGAGGAGAGGGATGTCTGGAGTGCCTGACTTAGCTTGCTGCCACCATGACCCGACCCTGGAGAGTTGGCTGATGATGAGACGAGATGAATGAGTGTTCTAGTTGAGGCTGACAGAATTTCAAAAACTTGAGTTCATTCACGCATCCCTTAAACTGGCCAAACATTTTAAAGTGTGTACTGAGTTGAAGAAGTACAGGGATGTAGAAATAATCATAGTAACACTGGTGTGCTGGCTTCCAGCTTGCATGATAATAAGCTTTATTTTTACACCATTTTTCATGCACACTGTAGCCTTTAGTGCTTCACATATTAAATAACATGACAACATTTTCAAAGCCATGCATCATTTAAAGGTTATTGGTGGCGAGTCTGAAGAGAGACTATAGAAAGTGGTCATTTTGAAGGAAAAGATCTTATTGATATTCCTGCTTGATTACCATCTGATGGGGAGAATGCACATTAACGAAGCCATTGTTTTGCTATTGTGGAAGCGAGATGTTCTGGTCTTGATACTGCGGAGTCTGACCCGATGGGAGATGATTGAATAGGGAGTTGGCCGGGTGTGAGGAGTCCTATAAAATTTTAAAACCTTTCTGCTGAATGCGGATATGATATAATTCAGAAATGGTAGAGAGTTCGCAGCCAATTGTTTTTGAATCTGTGCGCACAACTCTTTACCATAAAGTTATTGAAGAAGTGAGCACACTTTCTATTATAGTTCTGTAGAACTGTAACATTACAACCCTTGACACTCCATATTTACTGAGCTGCTTTAGAAAGAGTAGTCTTTGGTGAGCTTTCTTCTGGATGGTGATGAAGTTGTCTTCCCATCTCAGGGAGGAGGAGATTGTAGTCCCAAGGAATTTGAAATAATCCACTCTCTGTACCACCTGGTTGTTAATGGCTAGTGGTAGTAGATCTCCCTGATATTTATGGAAGTCAACCACAAGTCTGTAGTCTTGTTGATGTTCACTTCCAGATTGTTATTGCTACACCAGTCGACAAGAGAGAGCTCCTTTCTAAAAGCTGTCTCATCATTACAGGAAATCAGTCCCACCAGTGTTGTATCATCAGCAAACTAAGTCATTTTTTCCGTGTCAAAGTGTGAAATACAGTCATTGGTGTATAAAGAGTAGAGCAGAGGTGAGAGGACACACCCCTTAGGGGCACCTGTGCTAATGGTCAATGAGTTTGAAAATCTCCGTGTTCTGCCCAGTAAGACGTCCAAGACCCAGATCCATAGAGACCGATGGAAACCTAGCTATATAAGGTTGTTATTTAGCCTTGTGGGTATTATTGTATTAAAAGCTGAGCTATAGTCAATGAACAGTACCCGAGTATAGGTGGCAGGTGCCTCTAGATGCTGCAAGATAGAGTGGAGACAGAGATACAGCATCATCCACTGACCTATCAGCCCTGTATACAAACTGATTGGGATCTAGCAAAGCACTGGACAGTGGTTTACATATATGTTAAGGCAATGGGCCTGTAGTCATTTAAACAGCTAACAATGGGCTTCTTAGACACAGGAATTATTACTGCAGATTTAAAGCATGCTGGTACTTTACACTTGGTGATAGACCAAGTGTCTGCTTGCACAGCAGACACCTGACCTCATGCTCCCCAATCACAAAAAGTGGACTCAGGGGGACTTTCAATGGAGGCAGACTATTGGTGGGTTGAAGTTTTATCAAAACGACAGTAGAATTCATTAAGTTCATCAGGGAGCTTGGCGTCATCGTTACAGGCTGAGTGTTTGGTAATTTGCCCCAGTCCCTGCCACACACACCTCTGCAGTCCTTCTCTTGGAGTTTGTTCTACAGCTTGTGTTTGTAATTGGCCTTAGCCTTCCTCACTGCCCGCTCAAATCATGTTTTGTAGCTTTGTAGAGTTCTCTATAGCCCCTCTTGAATGCATTGTTGTTCTTCCTACATCACATTTTCATCTCTGCTGAACAATGGCTCGTTGTTGCTAAACAGTCATTGTCTAGGATGGAACGCACAGTTTCTGAGAAATGGATGTAAGACGTGACTCCTTAAAGACAGACCAGTCTGTAATGTCTAAACAGTCACAGTTCTGAGTGCTCCAGTAAGTGTGAGTCCTGTATGATGATAAAGTGTTACTGGTCTGTGTGTGTGTTGTTGTATTCAGGTTTGCGCTGTCGTCCATGGATATGGAGCAGAGGGACTATGACTCCAGGACCGCTCTGCATGTGGCTGCTGCTGAAGGTGAGATAAGATAAACTGTGATGAAGCGCTGTAAGAAAATTAAACTGTGCAGCAGTAAGCAGAGGACAAACAGACAAGAAACTACACACCTATACACTGTAATACAATGTGAGCAGAGATACCCTTACAAAACAATTTCCTCTTTCTGCCAAGTAATGCCTGTTGAGTGTTGTTGGCTGGTCAGTATTATTAGACACGACATAATTTTGATAATTACAGGCAGTTTATTTTTTATTCTAATTCATCATGTAACTGAGCTACTTCGTATTAGACAACATGAATTTGAATAATCTTCAAGTCAGCAGCAGAGGACAAGATATGGAGATGTAAAAGACAAAGCAGTGAAGAGAGGAGGCAAAACAAAGTTCTTGTTCTCTGTATGTTGACCATTGTTTGCTGTTTGCAGTCAGACCTCAAGTCAGCTGCAAAGAACATTGGTGCACGTAGTTTCCAGTTGAAATCTGATTTGTGTTGAAGTGAAACTTTGAGGTGACGGAGAGGAAACGGTCTGCCTGTGTTTCAGGGCATGCCGAGGTGGTGCGCTTCCTGCTGGAGGCTTGTAAAGTCAACCCAGTTCCCGGAGATAGGTAAGTCTTACTCCATTCACAGTCATATCCTTCAACAATCTCCTGAAAACCATCTAACAGCTGTTTTCATCCAGATGCTGAGATTTTGAACAAAGTGTTGAAAAGTGAAATGAATTAACCTTCCTGTACCAAAAACTACATAATTAAACCACAAGTGAATTTAGAGAAGGAAACCTATTTATATGCAACATTCATGAGCTTCTCCCCTCAACATTCTCCAACAACTACATCCTGGTTGTGTTCGGCTCTCTGCAGGTGGGGAAACACGCCGATGGATGAGGCAATCCACTTTGGCCACCATGACGTGGTGACCATCCTCCGCGACTACCACAACCAGTACAGCCCCCAGGATACCAGCTCGGACAAGGAGACCGCAGAGAAGAACCTGGATGGTATGCTGTGAACCGAATCTTCAAACACCTCCCCTCAACAAAACCAGGGTGGTATGCTCCGAACCGAATCTTCAAACACCTCCCCTCAACAAAGCCAGGGTGGTATGCTCCGAACCGAATCTTCAAACTTCTCCCCTCAACAAAGCCAGGATGGTATATTCTGAGAGGAATCCATCAACAAAATCCTCCACCCTTCTTCCGAACAATCTGTAAGACATTGTGTTTTCGTCATCCAGTCATTAAGGGCGTTGTTGGTTTTTGTATTATCTTATTATGTGGGGTTATTAGGTGGGGTTGTTGAAACGTTTTGTCCAAAGGTAGATTGTATGTATGTGTATTGTGTGTGTATATGAGGTTGGTGATATTCTAGTGATCGGGTGAATTTTGTACCTCGAGTGGAAGACAACGGAAACAGGCAATCGACCTATCGATATATTCCAGGACCTGATATATTCCAGGACCTGATATAATCCAGGACTTGAAATAATCCAGGACCGGATATATTCCAGGACCTGATATATTCAAGGACCTGATATAATGCACTGAACCAGAAAAAAAATGCAATATTGAGGTCAATGATTAAAAGCTATTCAATAAGAGGACATTACACTCAAAGGTCATTTGACTTGACTGAACGACCCCGACTCTTAACTTGAGTCACCCGACTCTTGTGAAGCGAGGTCGTCCATTACTGTCAGCCTGGGACTCGAGTACTCTGAATGTACCGTGTTGGTGTTGTTTTGGTTCTTCTCGATGTGTCGAAGCCGCTTCAGGTCTCGTGTCTGTCGGTCCACTGGGTTTCGCAGGCGGTGGAAATATTTATTCACAGATATTATGTTCAATAAAAACGCATAAACATCCAGACGTGGTCACAGCTGGAATTATTTCCCCCTTCCTCTGAAGGGTACATTTACACACAAATCTTTTGTAGAGGTTAAAAAAAAACCCACCGACAGGAAGTGAGAAGACATAGGTCCCTTTCACACTTGAAAGTTCAAACCAAGGTCTGAACCAGAGTCTGGTTCTGGTGCTTTCACATGTTATTTTATAGTTATTAGGTTCAGGACTTTTGCTTTCATACCAGCGGACCTTGACTTGAACTTTTGGCTCGTTGTTGCCAGGCGCGCTCTCTGTTGCTAGGTGTTACTGTTTGTGTTTGTTTTATCACTTCCTATGATTGATCCGAAAGTCCGAACCTTTGATTTCACATTAGACATTCATGAACCTTGGTCTGAACCGAGACTACCTCCTGAGCTTGGACCAAAGGCCGAGTCTTTGATCCCTGTACCCTGGTCCAAGAGGTTTCACACCTGGCAATCTGGTTCGGACTTTTCTGGAAAGTCTGAAAGTCCGGACTAAACAACATAAGTGTGAAAGGGCCCATAGTGGCTCAGTGGTTGGATATATTGACAACGTTATGGGTTCTAGCTCCTGCTGTTATGCACAAGTTTAAAGCCAACATCTCAGGGAAATACTGACTAACTCATTGGTGTGAGATGGAGGCCGAGCTCTGGTGGCTGAGTGGTTCAAGCACCGTCAAGCTGTCAACGAGGTTGAGGGTTTGAGGTTAAGTTCTGCTTGTGAAAGCCAATAAACCAAAGGAAACTTGGCCTAACTGAATGGTGTGGTGACCCTAACATGGCCCAGTAGTTAACCGCCTCATGATATATTTACAAAGTTGTGGGTTCAAGACCACCACCTGCAGTTATTTGACATTTTGAAAGCCAACAGCCAAAGAAAAGACTGAAAAACCTTGATGGTGGTGTGAGGCTTGGTGGTGCTGCGGTTAGTGCTCTGCTTCAGTGATGACAAGGTTATGAGCTCTAGACCCGCTTCAAGTGTTCTTTAATACACCATGAAAAAAGCCATTGAAAAACTCACTAGTTGTACTGGTCCAAACAAGACATGGTGGTCCAGAGGTTAATGTTCTGGTAAGATGCTGGCAAGGTTTTGAGTTCGAGGCTGGCATCTGTCATACATATGTTTTGCAAGCCTACATCCAAAGCGGAAACTCCAAACCGCCCGGGTTTCATCTCTGTCTCAATTTAAATCAGCGAAGACTAATGCTGGCAGGCTTTACTTCCCCAAAAAAAGACCATACTGACACTGTGGTTTAATCCCAAACGTCCTTTAAGTCAGTGCTGGATGGCGTCCTACCAGAGCACAGTGTCTCTTGAGCGTGCAACAGCACGACTCAATAGAGCCAAGCCTGCCACTGTGCAGGTGTGGTCAGGCATAGCTGAGTCCATAAGACACTACCGTAAAAGAAGGGCTCTCCCACTTCCTGCACCCCTCCACACCCAGTCACATCAGACCTGGAGCAGGCCGGCTTTGGAAGTTAGTAGAAATGGATGGTTATATATATACACTGTATAGTTTTGTTTTATTGGGGTTTTTTTCCCCCCTTTCCTTTTCAGTCCACTATTATTTGTTTTTCTTATGGGAATGTCTGTCTCTTACTCTCGGCTACTATGGATACGGTTTTTTTTATTGTAATTTTTTCCCCCTTTATTTCGGTCCTTAAACATTGTTACTAATGTGCTGCCCTTTGTCATTATACGTAAGTTTTGAAAGTCTACATCCAAAGCGGAAACTCAAAACCGCCCGGAGAACATGCTGAAGCGTGCCAAGGTCCTGGACTCCTGGTGGTGCAGTGGTTAATGCTGATAAGGTTATGAGTTCAAGGCTGGCTTTAAGTTTTGAAAGTCCACATCCAAAGCGGAAACTCAAAACCGCCCGGAGAACATGTTGGAAGTGTGGCAAGGTCCTGGTGGTGCAGTGATTAATGTTCTGTTAAGATGCTGATAAGGTTGTGAGTTCAAGGCTGGTATCTGTCATTATACATAAGTTTTGCAAGCCTACATCCAAAGCGGAAACTCAAAACCGCCCGGAAAACATGCTGAAACGTGGCAAGGTCCTGGTGGTGCAGTGGTTAATGTTCTGTGCAGATAGTGATAAGGTTGTCAGTTCAAGGCTGGCATCTGTCACTATATACAAGTTTTGCAAGCCTACATCCAAAGTGGAAACTCCAAACCGCCGGAGAACATGCTGATGGGTGGTTAATGTTCTGTTCAGATACTGATAAGGTTGTGAGTTCAAGACTGGCATCTGTCATTATACAAAATTTCTGAAAGTCTACATCCAAAGTGGGAGCTCCAAACCGCCGGAGAACATGCTGAAGTGTGGCAAGGTCCTGGTGGTGCAGTGGATAATGTTCTGTTAAGATGCTGATACAGTTTTGAATTTAAGGCTGGCATCTGTCATTATACATAATTTTTGAAAGCCTACATCCAAAGCGGAAACTCAAAACCGCCCGGAGAAGATGTTCAAGTGTGCCAATGGTGTGGTGGTGCAGCGGATAATGGTCTGGTAAGCTGCTCACAAGGTTGTGAGTTCAAGGCTGGCGTCTGTCATTCTACAAATTTTGAAAGCCTACATCCAAAGCGGAAACTCAAAACCGCCCGGAGAACATACCTAGTGTGGCAAGGTCGTGGTGCAGTGAGTAGAGCGTTTGACATGGACCTTGATGTGAAGGCTACGAGATGGTTCAAATCCCAGTATGTGAAACATGAGCGGAAATCCCGGTGCATGAAACAAGTGGCAGAAGGTGAGGAAACGTGCAGTGGTGGGAGATGTTACAGATGTAAACGGGGGGGCACTTATCAGACAGTAAACCAGAATTTTATTGACATTTCAAACAACTTTCATCGACATTTATTAGATTCTTGTCCATGATCCCCATCACTTTCCTCCCCTTCATCCCCCTCTCCATAACCCTCAGCCTCCTCTTCCTCATCTTCTCCACGAGCGTTGCAACGGCTGCAGTGTCTTCTAAAGCCACCCAGGAAGTCCGAGCGGAAGAAGCAGAAGGGGCAACTGTAGCGGCCGGGCCGGTGCTTGGAGCTCTGATGCTGCTGGAGCTGGCTGGGCAGGAAGAAGGTGCGGTCGCACTCGGAGCAGCTATACGGCCGCTCCACCTTGTGACAACGTGCCACATGGCTGATGGCAAAACCTGGGAACACAATGACAGATATGAAAATCAAGTCATGGCTCTCCATCACCTCTTCATATACCACCACGTAGTTCTGGAATAACTGAAACAAGAGGTGAATGTATTTAACGTCCTGGTAAAACAGGTGGAACCTGACGACATGATCCAGCACCACTAGTATAAATAAAAATCAACTCAACTTTAAGAGCCTTAACACCACATTCGTTAAATTTAAAAAAAATATAACATGAAAATGTCCATTTTTGGGGTAAATATATACATCACACAAGCCAATTGTATGAGTTATTTGAGCAACTGGGTCAAACATTAACAAATCTGTGCTAATCAGTGTACATTTTAAAAATAATACTACCTTTCAGCTTGTTCTTCCATCCGCAGGTCAGGCAGACGAAGCGGCCGTTGATGTAGCGCACCACCTTGGCCGTGGCCTCCATCTCCTCCCTCAGCAGCTCTTGGGTGAGGAGGTTGGGCTTCTCCTCTTCTTCTTCACCTCCTCCGGTGTGCGTAGGTTTGAGTGTGCTGGCATCCTGTTTCAGCGCCCATGTGGCGTAGGTTTTGGGGATGTCATGTCTTTTCACCACATGATTGATGCCCAGGGCCTTCAATTTGTGTTTCCAGCCACAGATCAGGCAGCGGTAGCCAGAGCCGTCGAACAGCAGGACACCGCTCTCCTCTGCAGTCTTATTGCTGGGCAGCGGCGGAAGGTCCGAGTTGTCTTCATTGTGACCCTCCTCCTCTTCCTCTTCTCTGTCACTACTCCTCTTTCGCTTGAGTGAAGCCTCCTTCTCTTCCTCTCCCCCCTCGCCGGTCTTAGCCTCGCCGCCCGCATCTGCCTCCCCCTCCTGGCTCCTGTTTGTGCAGTGCCTGCTGATGAGGTGGTCGTATAGCTTAGGGAACTCCTTACAGGTGAAAAAGCACCGGGAACAGTGGAAAAGCTGGGCGATGCTCTGGTAGATGATCACGTTGCCAAGACGACCCACGGCCGTTTCATCCAGCAGGTCGGGGTGGGCGTTGGCCGTGTGGATCAGCAGGTGGGCATGGCTCTTGGAGAAGCTGCCACAGAGAGGACACTGGAGGTGGAGGGTCCCACCCATTTCATCCCGCGACGACGCCACACCTGTCATGGCCGCCTCCACCGAGACTGGAAGAGGAAACAGATTTAAAACTTCATTTAAACAGGGCTGGTCTGTTACAGTCTGATCAAACCAGGCAAACTTAATAAATGAAAATATCAGAGGAACATTTTGATTCTAAATAGTTTTTTGAAAATAGACATTTGATTGACAGGACGAACAAAATGAAAAACAGGGAGGTGAAGTATAAGTTATATCTTTCACTCTCATCAATATTTTATACTTATGTAAAATACTACCTACAACGTGGCACTCTTCCTCTTATCTTTTACATCGTTATTCTTTATGAATCTTTCTATAATTCCTGTATTTAATATTTGTTTAAATGTAGTTGTAATTGAGAGCAAAGCGCCAAATTCCTCATATGCAAACACACTTGGGCCAGTGAAACTAATAAGATTATAGCAATTTACCGAGTGCTGTAATGCAGAGAACTATGATTTCAAAGGAAAACCTCACTGACTTTCAAACTGAATCCTATCTTTCTGACGTGGGGAGGGCATACGAAACACTGCCATAAAAATCCCCACCACCTTCCCTGTCTTCAAATCTCACACCACCGCCTCTGGGAATTGTCCCAGAGATATTGTTCAGACTACAGGCTGCATTTCCTCAACTTTAGAAGTAGTGTCTATGTCACAGGATGCTGCCTTTCAAACATGTCGGTTCATCAAATGTCTGCCCTGCCAGACCTGCCCTGATCAACTGTAAGTCTGTTACTGTGAAGTGACAGACTTACAGGAAATAAGGAAACGTCTCGGTGCAACAACAGCTCAGTTGTCAAGTGGCATGTCACACAAGACCACAAAACAGGACCAACAAGTGCTAAAAATGTTCTGTCCTCGGTTCATCACTCACAACCAAGATTCAAACTGCCTCTGGAAACATCAGCGCCAACAGTGTTTGTCGGGAGCTTCTTGAAATGGGTTTCCATGGCCGAGCAGCCGCACACAAGCCTAAGTTCACCATGCACAATGCCAAGCGTCAGCTGCAGTGGTGTGAAGCATTGGATCGCCATTGGACTCTGGAGCGGTGGAAAAGCTTCTCTGGAGGGATAACTCAGGCTTCATTATCTGGCGGACTAATTTGGGTTTGGCAGATGCCAAGAGAACACTACCTGCCCGAATGCATAGTTCCAACTGTTTGGTAAAGAAGGAATAATGGGCATGCCAGTACCCCCGTGCACAAAACAAGGTCCACACAGACATGACCTGCACCGAGCCCTAACCTCAACCCCATCCAACACCTTTGGGATGAATTAGGATGCCAAATGTGAGCCAGGCCTTCTCCCCAACATCAGTGCCCAACCTCACTAATGCTCTTGTGGCTGAATGGGAGTGAATCCCTGCAGCCATGTTCCAATATCTAGTGGAGAGCCTTCCCAGAAGAGTAGAGGCTGTTATAGCAGCAAAGGGGGACCAACTCCATGTTAATGCCCATGCTTTTGGAACAAAATGTTCAACAAACACATATGGGTGTAACGTTTGGGTGTCCACATACTTTTGGCCATGTAGTGTATAAACATACATCTTATAGCCAGGCAACCACCACTTACTTAATGGGGCAAACCTATCTCAGCTAATGTGTTTGTTGCTTTCAGACAGTATTGTTTGACAGCATATCAACACTTTCTGGGAGGGGTTCTTCAAGGCGAGACAATCATTTAGTTCTGCTAGCATGTGTTGTCCAGTCAATCCGAGCGCATTTTCCATTACCGGACAGATTGTTATCAGGAATTCAAACAAATACCTGATGCTCAAGATGAACTGTAAAGAACTGTCAACTTGTCGAGATGCATGCTGTTGTGTACGGTTGAGATTAGAATTAGTATAAACCATATTTGTTCTGCTTGGGATTCAACAACACCCTCTGTTAATTTACCCATTTTAGAATTTTGTGAATAATAATTTCCACTGATGTCTTAAATCTCATTCGCCATGCAGCAATGCTTAGCATATAACCATGTTTTTATGAAGTTTTTATCACTAGGTCAGTTCTCATTATGAAGTATCCTTTTGCAAATCAAAATGGTGGGCATAGTAAGAAGTATATAGGCTATAAAGTTTTCAGGACTAGTAGACTAAGTTTTGAAACATTTCCACCTAGGTGTATTTGTACTGCATTGTATGTGCTGATCAATTATTGTGGTGTGCTTCTTTGCATCTGATTGCAAGGCATTGTCAAATACCGGAAATAAGGAAAGATACGCAGGAAGTCCTAATATATTCAATGATTATGCACCCATATTAGTAGTAATGCGACTTCAGAAAGAATAACATAACATCCAGGATACTACGATGCGGCAACCACCAGCACTTTTAACAAAACGGCTTTCTTTGTGGTCAGATGGAAAGATACCCACAAACGGCAACCAAAGGCCAATTACAGTGCAGACGTCCATCTTAAGCATATCATCAGTTTCAATATCATCACAGTCCAGTTGATGTTTAGCCCTGGGATACTAGCATGGAGATCACCACCTCTGACCATCCTATAAACATACACTGTAAATTGTATTCAGCCACTTTTGCTGAACATTTGCAGGTTGCAATGTTATGCAAGAAAAATGACAATGAAGCAATTACTGCTTGACCTTTAATAAGGGCACATTAGAAATGATAACAAAATCGACCTAACTTGTGAAAATTGTATGCTGTAGTTTCAGCCTTCACATGTTCATATTCAAGGGTGGCTCTTTAACCTTCAAAGCAAGAGGCAATTGCAAAGTTAAAGTACTGGTGCAATGTTTGGTGGGAGAGGAGGCTGGGGCAACTGAAGTGATGTTGATGCTTTGAATTGCACTTTTGGGTCCCTTCGGTGCTCCAGCACAAACTCCACAAGTTTCTCAGTGAAGTGAGTTGTGTGAGGCCGGAACACCTTCTTCAAAATCCACCGTTTCGATTTTTTGCAGTAGCGTTGCTTGAACTGTGGCTCACCTGAAATGGGAAAAGAAATGTTTAGATGCAGGCATAGACAACTTACCAAAGTTGGATGTGGTCATGTACGTAAATCTGAGAAATGAGGTACTTTAACCGTGAGGCCACAATAACTACACTGGATATGTAATTGCAAGGCTGTTCACGCATGTAATACAAAAACACACCTGCACGGGTAGTGGCTTGTTCCCTCTTCACTATGTTCTCGTTGTGCTCAAGGATGGCAATACGAGCTCGCTCCTTCATTCCCACATAAGCTGTAGCTGCCGCCGTGACTGTGTGTGGAGCCTAGAAGGAAATTGCGCCAATTGTCAGTGCTACATTAGTTGAGCCTAATTTGGCTATAGAGGTAACTTGTGATTATAAGGTTGTGATATCTTTTTTCTAAAGGAAATAATAGACAGTGCAGAACTGCAAGACATCACAAGCCTCTAACTTGAATGTTACCTCTTTGTGAGGTCTTTTTGTTGGTGGTGGTCGGGCAGAAGAGGGCAACGGTTCTTCATCGTCCTTTGACCCCACTGTGACAGCAGAGACGCCGGTAGTGAGGGCTGCTGTAGCAGTAGACACTGCCGCGATTGCATGTGGAACCTAACATTAAGAGGAGCAACCAGTGAGCATTTCCCTTTTCAAGGTCAAGGTAATCTTTATTATCCCTGAGGGGCAATTTGTTGCACAGCCAGCAGTAAATATCAACATCAACACACAATCCACTCAAAGAAACATAGAATTACATATTATTCAAAAAGCCAATAACAGCAGGGGAAACAAAAAATCTTAAATTTATTGGTCCATCTTGCAGATTATATCAATGACCAGATGGAAGCAACCTGAACTCATTGAACAAGGAGTGGCTCGAGTGAGCAGGAAGTGATGGAGCCTTCTTTGTGTCTCTGACTCTGCACACATGGGAGAGGTCATTTACATTTGTGCCTGCAATTTTCCTGCACATCTTAATAATTCCTTCTAACCTGTTCCTGTTTTTCAAGGTAAGTGACCCAGACCAGCAGATAAAAGGTTAGAACAGACTCAACAAAAATGTCTCATAAACGTGGTGTCAACATGAAAGCTTTTGAGCTTCCGCTAAAAATACATGCACTGATGGGCCTTTGCACAAACATCAGTGTTTGGTTCAAATGTTAATCCTGTGACCTTCACTGGGATAAGCGGCTTGGATAATGGATGGATGTCCCCAGATAATTATACAACTTCAACAGCCTGGCCATGAATAACAGCAGGAAGAAAAGGGGAAAACTTCTGCCTAAAGTCAATTATCATTTCCTTTGGACACGTTTAGTATGTCCAAGAAGGAGCGTTTACACCAGTCACTAGTCATCCACCACTGGACCGTGAGCAGTTTCATCATTACTGAGCAGGGACACTGACGGACTTATGCACAAACTAGATGCGTCTGCCCTCATAATGACAGCTTGTGTCTAGTTGGCTAGCTTGTGGCTGTAATTTTAGCCAATTGCCCGAGTCAGTACAGAACAGCAAAACGACAAAATCCTGCAACTTATTTCTTACCGTTTCACTTCTTGTTGCAAGCGAGGGTTGTGCAGAAGTCCCCGGCTGTTCATCATCCCTTATTTCCAAGTTTAGCGTTGGGACAGCAGTGTTTCTCAGTCTTTTCCCCCCCTCCTCTCCTGTTATGGAAGGGACCAAATGGCGTTCAAAGTCCTCTATTCTGAAATGCAAGCTGCACACTCGAAGATTTCTCAGACTGGCCACCGGTGTGTTTTCGGCATATTTTGCGTTTTTGATGGCTCGGAGCCACAGTTTGCAACGCTCAGCATCCTTCACTGGAAAACGGTAATAGCTGATTCCGGCGTGTCTCTTCCTCCTGTGGTCCTTACACCCCGGCACCGTACAGGTGGACACCATAACGACGAGATTACTCCACTAAAGCTTGAACGGAAGCTTCGGTCCGTTGCTCTTCTCTCTTACAGTCCCGACGCTGTCAGGGCCGGCTGCCGTTTGTAAACAAGCTCCCAGGCCCCGGATTGGGGGCGGGGCCTCGGGAGGGAGGAGCGCAGTGCATGATGGTTGTTGTAGGCTTTCCAACTGACGGACTGTGTGGAAAACCACGGCCTATTTTCTGCTGTCATAATGCACCAATTCCAGAAATAACTGAACCCTTCCGCTACACAGAACGCCGTTTCTTTGGGGAGTAAATATGGGCTTCTGTCGGGTGGTGAAATACCTCTTCAGGTACAGGTCACCCCACCCTTACAAATATCACGTAAATATCCTCCCCACGTCCCGCAAACTACAGGCGGTATCTACCGTTAACGCTGCCTTGCCAGAGTCAAAACTTAACGGTAACCCTGGTAACGGCAAGATTTAACGGTAACTCTGGTAACGGCAAGATTTAACGGTAACCCTGGTAACGGCAAGATTTAACGGTAACGGCAAGATTTAACGGTAACCCTGGTAACGGCAAGATTTAACGGTAACGGCAAGATTTAACGGTAACTCTGGTAACGGCAAGATTTAACGGTAACGGCAAGATTTAACGGTAACTCTGGTAACGGCAAGATTTAACGGCAACCCTGGTAACGGCAAGATTTAACGGTAACCCTGGTAACGGCAAGATTTAACGGTGACGTGATTGGCTGCAAACCTTACACGAGACCGTAGTTGACAGCACCAACGCTGATATTGATCGTAATGGAAAATTATTAATTGCTCCATTACAATCCACTCGATCAAATATCCAGCCTTTAAAACGTAACACCTACCTGTATCTTTCAGCTAGACCTGTTTGGCTTCAATTAAATTCCTGATTTTTTTCGCCCGCAAACCGAAGGAACGACAGTGTAAACCCGTGTGTGTTTAGCTTAGCCAGCTAACGCGCTCACTGGCAGACCCCCCACGACGCACTTCCGCCTTTCTCTCAAACCAATCACAGACAAGCGTTCATGGCACCACTTCCTGTCAGAGCTAGAAATCCTATTCTTTCATTAGGGTTTTGATTTTGAGGTTTAAATTTCTACATTCTTAATTCTATGCTTTCATCTTTTATCAATATCTTCTTTGTATTTGTGCAATTTCACCAAATGTAAAGCACACTGCATTGCATTTTAATAGTGGTGGAAAGAGTGTTGTAAATCTGTGCTCAAGTAGAAGTACTCTTACATTACTGAAATATTACGCAACGACAAGTAAAAGTACTGGTTAAATACGCAAGTACAAAGTATTCTTCTCAAACACTACTCAGATTATTAGTTACTTTTTAACCATTGATGTTTAATGCATTATCGATAACAGCAATTCAATCGAATGGGGAGATCCATGAGTCAAGTCAATTTTATTTGCATTGCCCAATATCACAAATTACAAATTTAACTCAAGGAGCTTTTACAGCAACATAACATCCCTTTCTCAGAAAAATAACTACTTTCAACAAAGCACATCTCTCTGATAAATGACAAAAGATGAATGGAAGCGCTATACAAAATGTAACTTGATTGATTTCGATCCATCATCCAAACCGCTTATCCTTACTCAGGGTCGCAGAGATGCTGGAGCCTATCCCAGCAGTCATTGGGTGGGAGGCAGGGAGACACCCTGGACAGGCCGCCAGGCCATCGCTCACGCTCACACACACACACACCCCTAGGGACAATTTAGTACAGCCGATTCACCTGACCTACATGTCTTTGGACTGTGGGTGGAAACCGGAGCACCCGGAGAAAACCCACACAGACACGGGGAGAACATGCAAACTCCACACAGAGGATGACCCGGGATGAAGGTCCTGGGGCTTGAACCCAGGACCTTCTTGCTGTGAGGCAACCGGGCTAATCACTGTGCCACCATGCCACTCTGGGTAGCTCCTCTTTCGCCAATATTAGCAATGCTAATATTAGCGCTAGCACAAGCAGCAGGCTATTCGATGCTCTTTGGTAGTGTTGGTGTTGAAAGTAGCCACCACGAAAAGGGCTGTTACCTTTGGCAGTTTTGCATTAAACTTTTTGCTTTCCTCCCGCTTCCTCCTTTTTCCAGCACCGCTGGGGCAGCTTGATCAAATTCAGGCAACATGTTTTCTAAACAAATGAACAGATAAAGCAGGAATTTTTTTCTGTTAATAGCATACCAACATGTTTTTGAACCTGCGTAGAACACATGTAATTAGTATAAACTTCTCCCAATTCACTACAAACAAACAGCCAAGCAAGGGCCTAATCTACTACTACTACTTTTGGCTACTCCCGTTAGGGGGCGCCACAGCGGATCATGTTTCCATTTCTTCCTGTCCTCTGCATCTTCCTCTGTCACACCAGCCACCTGAATGTCCTCCCTCACCACATCCATAAACCTCCTCTTTGTTCATCCTCTTTTCCTCTTCCCTGGCAGCTACATATTCAGCATCCTTCTCCCAATACACCCAGCATCTCTCTTCCACACACGTCCAAGCCATCTCAATCTTGCCTCTCTTGCCTTGCCCCCAAACCGTCCAACCTGAGCGGTCCCTCTAATATAATCGTTCCTAATCCTGTCCTCCTTCGTCACTCCCAATGTAAATCAGCATCTTCAACTCTGCCACCTCCAGCTCTGCCTCCTGTCTTTTCATCAGTGCCACTGTCTCCAAACCACATAACATAGCTGGTCTCAAAACCATCTTGTAAACCACGGCTGGGCAATCTTATCCAGAAAGTGCCAGTGTGGGTGCAGCTTTTTGTTCCAACCAAGCAGTTACACAGCTGTGTCTCCTAATCAAGTTCCTCAGCAAAGACTCTTCTGGTTGATTTGTGGGATCAGGTGTGTAACTGCTTGGTTGCAACAAAAACCTGCACCCACACCAGCACTTTCTGGATAAGATTGCCCACCCCTGCTGTGAACCTTCCCTTTAACTCTTGCTGGTACCCTTCTGTTGCAAATCACTCCTGACACTCTTCTCCACCCTCTCCACCCTGCCTGCACTCTTCTTCACCTCTCTTCTGCATTCCCCCGTTACTTTGGACAGCTGACCCCAAGTAATTAAACTCATACGCCTTCGTCACCTCTACTCCTTGCATCCTAACCATTCCACTGTCCTCCCTCTCATTCACACGTAGGTATTCCTTCTTGCTCCTAATGACTTTCATTCCTCTTCTCTCCAGTGCATACCTCCACCTCTCCAGGCTCTCCTCAACCTGCACCCTACTCTTACTACAGCTCACAATGTCATCCGCAAACATCATAGTCCATGGAGACTCCTGCCTCTAGAAAGGGCTGAGCCGATCCTTGATGTAATCCCACCTCCACCTCAAACCCATCTTGTCATTCCAACCGCACACCTCACCACTGTCACACTGCCCTCATATATATCCTGCACCACTCCTACATACTTCTCTGCAACTCCCGACTTCCTCATACCTCCTCTCTCGGCACCCTGTCATATCCTTTCTCTAAATCCACAAAGACACAATGTAACTCCTTCTGGCCTTCTCTGTACTTCTCAAATCAATATTCTCAAAGCAAACATCACATCTGTGGTGCTTTTTCATGGCATGAAACCATACTGCTGCTCACTAATTATCACCTCTCCTCTTAACCTAGCTTCTATTACTCTTTCCCATATCTTCATGCTGTTGCTGATCAACTTTATACCTCTGTAGTTGTTACAGTTCTGCACATCGCCCTTGTTCTTGAAAATCGGTACCAGTATGCTTCTTCTCCACTCCTCAGGCATCCTCTCACTTTCCAAGATTGTGTTAAACAATCTAGTTAAAAACCCCACTGCCATCTCTCTTAAAACACCTCCAAGCCTCCACAGATATATATATCATCAGAACCAACTGCCTTTCCACTGTTCATAGCTGCCCTCACTTCCTCCTTGCTAATCCACTGCACTTCCTGATTCACTATCCCCACATAATCCAACCTTCTCTCCCTCATTTTCTTCATTCATCAGCCCCTCAAAGTATTCCTTCCACCTTCTCAGCACACTCCTCGCTTGTCAGCACATCATCTCTATCCTTGATCGCCCTTACCTGCTGCACATCCTTCCCAGGTTGATCTATGTCTAGCCAATCGATACAAATCCTTTTCTTCTTCCTTAGTGTCTAACATCTCATACAACTCACCATATGCCTTTTCCTTTGCCACCTCTCCCTTCGCTTTACGCTGCATCTCCTTGTACTCCCGTCTACTTTCTTCATCTCTCTATCCCAGTTCTTCTTTGCCAACCTCTACCTCTGCATACTTTGCTGTACTTCCTCATACCACCACCGAGTCTCCTTGTCTCCCAAGGAAAGAAATATGCATGGGCCAAATGGGAGTGTCAAAACTCTTGGACATGTTAGCATATCTTGCACAGTTCACTTAACTTTTTGTTCAGTTTCAGCATGAGCTGATTTTTCAAGTTAACAGAGTCTATCAGGCATCGTTTGGATGTGAAGAGTAAACCAGCAAAAACTCATTCACATGCAGCAGAGGAAGACAGAGCAGTGTTGAGCTTGACAGAGAGCTTCTTAATGGCTGGGAAGGAGTGAAGCAGCTCCATGCCGTCTGTGGCACAAGCGAGATAACCGTCAGCCTCAACTGGACTTTGCAACTTTCTGAGGGTTGATCTGGGGAAGAAATTGTCGCCATCTGATGATTCTCTGCTTTTTGCTCACTCTCATGCTCTGTTGTTTATAGATGTTGTTTCACATATGTCAAGCCTGCAATTGCAAGTATACACGATTTTGGTGCTTTAGTAAATTTTGTTATTTCCATTTCAATGAATATTCCTGAACACACATGCACATGCACACACAAATCAGCTAAATCACAAAAAAAGGACACTTTGGTATTATGGGGAGCTCATCAATAGGTAACAGCCTTGAGGTTTACCATGACTGAGGAGGTATAAAATATACACACTAACACGTGTTTACGCATAACAAAACACACAAATGGGATCATGTGAATCTTTGACAAAAATTGACCTTACCAGCCTCTAGTATGTCTGCTCCATTAGTCCAGGAGGTCTTATACTTGGGTAAGAGGACTGCAGCCGCAGCCAACTCTGGATCCTCCATCATCTGTCCAAAACGCTTCTGCAGGCCGTTTTGCAGGGCTCTGGTGAGTGGCATGCACGTTTTGCTTGACGTCCCCAGCCTGGTAAATTTGGATACCAACTGGTGGATTACTGGCAGCAGCCATCCCATGCAGGAGCTGGACTGACTGGAGAATGTTTTAAACTTTTACCAGTGGCTTCATGGCAGTACAATACTCCCTGAGGAATGCTTCTTCTGCAGGACTCAACCTGTAAGGTACAACATGTACATGACATACACAAACTAAAACCATCATGACTATAATAGGGATAGACTGCATACATTGTAGGCATCTAATTTTACTCACATTTTCACCTTAAACTCCTCACACACTTCTGATGGCATCTTCCCTCTTCTCATCGATGATGCATATTATGCTTTCGACAGCAAGGCAAGTTGAATTCGACATGTTGTATTGAGGCCAATGATCTGTAGCTCACACTCGTCATCTACCAATTCACTAGCCAAATGAGATTGCCCAGTTTTGTTCCAAATGCCCTGGCATTTTGCAAAGATTGCACGGAAAAGCCTCGTGTTATTTATGCGCTCTGCGATGGCACCATCTGTTGTTGCCACGAGATTTAGCAGGTGACATGCACATCGTTGGGGGGAGTAGCTGATATTCCCCAACCAGTCTTCATCAGGGATCATGCTTGCATCAAGGTATTCAATATGGTCACTCAGGTCAAGAGCATCTGTGTCTACTTATTCTTTATCTATCTCAGCATCATTCTGTGCCCCAAACACATGAAAAGCTTTGATGAAGTTGGATCCACTATCATCATCTATCAAGGCTCAGTTCTTGGCCCCCTTCTCTATTCTATATTCTTGGCCAGATCATTCAACATTAGGGCTGAACAATTTGGGAAAATAATCTAATTGCGATTTTTTTTAGACCAGTACTGCGATTTAGTATGTGATTTTCCTTTTCGAAGGTCATTATCTTCTGTGTTATCCACTAAATACACCAATAAATAATTCTATAATATGACCAACACAACAGTCAATGTAGGTTCCAAACAACGATACCATTAGCTTCTGACGTTCCCAATGCTAAACTTCAATCTCCCGTCTTCCATTTCCACGTAAAAGGAAATACACGGACCACGAAGTAAAATTAACTGTTAAATCAAAATCAAAAAGGTTCATACATATTTTCACGATTCCTAAACTGAAAGAGAGGGGGATAAATAGAGAGAGAGAGACTATGGCTCCACTCTCATACTTGGCCTGACTAACCGGATTAATCTGGATATTTCTTACTCAACTAAACTTGACCAGAATGCAATTCTTACATCTGACGATAATAGTCTTATCTTCAAAATAAAAGTCCCCTATACTATGTCATACTAATATCATCTAAAAACGAACTCTACACGTGAAATCACTGTCTAATCAATAAACATGGATTATTTCTTAACATTTTCTCTCCTGTAAATACTACACTGTATCTATTTATCATGAATTATCTTATTTAAATCCCATGAACTAAATGTACAAAATTATTTTCTTTTTCACAAGAAATCTTGTATATGAACGTACAATTATTTTTATTTATACAAACTATGCATTTAGGCACCTACATTACCGGCCCCCAATTGTTATTAGCGGCCTTGAAACAATTACTAAAACATCAACTTAAGGTGTTTAAATGCCATCCAACTCAAATATCACCTATCTAAAATCTCTAAATTAAACTAGACTTAAGGGGTGAAGCTCTTGATCTTCGCCCTGCCCAAGACAGGGACTTTACCTCTGTTCATCATCTTCTCCCCACCCGAGGTGAGGCTTTGCCTTCAGATACAGTTCATCAAAAGTCCTCGGACTCATGAAGAAGGACAAGCTTTGTTACAGGGTGACAAAGCTCGTTAGTCTTGGTCTTGACTCTCACTTGGCGAATGAAACCTTTCTTGTCCGGAAAGGTCTCAACAATCCTCCCAAGTGGCCATGAATTTCTGGGTGAAGTGTCGTCCACAATCAGCACCACATCACCCTCACTGAAATTTCTTCTAGATGTGGACCACCTTTGTCGTTCTTGGAGCTGAGTGAGGTACTCCTTGCACCAGCGTTTCCAGAAGACATCTGTGATGTACTGAACTTGCCGCCACCTGCGGCTAGCGTACTGATCATCTTTGTTGAACACTCCAGGTGGTAGCTCGGGCTTGACAATGAGTAGCAACAAGTGGTTGGGCGTTAAAGCCACGAGGTCGTTGAGGTCTGGCGATGCCTTTGTGATGGGTGTTGTTTATAATGGCTTCGGCTTCACACAGCAGGGTATGAAGCCCCTCCTCATCCAAAGTTTGTTCCTTCACTGTGGTGTTCAGAACTTTCCGCACAGAACGGATCATCCACTGGATACCTTTCTGCTGCAAGGTTTTTTCGATCTTGCTGGTATTCCACACCTTCAACGCTTTCTTCAACTCAGTGTCAGCCGACCTGAAGTTGGTTCCGTTATCTGAGTACATCTCTCTTACTTGTCCTCTTCTCGCAAGGAATCTTCTGATTGCATTAAGGCATGCATCTGTGTCGAGTGAAAACGCTACTTCTAGATGTACGGCTCGTATGGCGAGACACAAAGATGACTCCATATCTCTTTGCCTCCCCTCTTCCTCTTTTCACCAGGAATGGGCCGAAGTAGTCGACGCCAATCTAGTAAAGGGGGGGTCGCCTGGCAGGACCCTGAAAGTAGGTAGATCTGCCATGAGTTGTTGTCCAGTTGTTCTGTGTAGTCTTTTGCAAGTGATGCACTTCAGCAAAAAACATCTGATGGCTCTATTTGTCCAGGTATCCAGAACCTTTGACGCAGCTGAGCCAACATGTGATTCCTTCCTGCGTGAGCTGTGGTGTCGTGGATATGTCTCGGCACAAGCCCAGTGATGTGCGAGTCCTTGGGCAAGATTACTTGCTGCTTGGCTTCATCAGGCATTGCCGCTCGGCTCAACCTTCCTCCCACTTTCATGATTCCATCCTCCAGTATTGGATTCAACTTTAAGAGAGAGCTACTTTTCTTCACCCTTGCTTGATCCTGTAGCATTGTCAGGTCTTCCTCAAAGGTTTGTTTCTGATAGTACTTGACAATTTCCTTTTCCGCCACGGCTAGATCTTCGCAGGTGAGACCTGTTCCTTGGAAAGCCCTTTTGAACTGGCTCACTCGGCTTTCTCCATCTATTGCCTTTCTTTTTTCTTTCAGCTCTTTAAGCAGTCCCTTAAGCTTCAGAAACCAGGCAACGGCGCGTTTAAGCTTCGTCCAGGATGAGAAGTGGTTCATCAACTGTCCCGTTGCCTCTTTCGGCTCTTCCGCCTGGATAACATGCACTTGAGCTACTCTTTTGATCTCCAGATCATCAACATCCAGCATTCCAGCATTCCAGGATTTGGATTCTTGGTCCACTGGTCTTGTGAGCAGTGCAGGAAACTTGGTCCTGACAGCCAGCCAGCTTTCTTCTTTCAGGAATGCGTCGACAATCTGTCCTCTTGAGACGAGATCTGCGGGATTTAGAGCGGTATTGACATACCTCCACTTGGACGTCTGAGTGTGTTCCAGGATAGCTGTGACTCTATTAGCCACGAATGTCTTGAATCTTGTACTTTCACAGTTCAAGTACTTCAGCACAGCCGTGCTGTCTGTCCAAAAGATAGAATTGAGTGGCACGAGTTCAAGCTCTTTCTTGAGAAACTTGTCCACCTTGACTGCGACTGTGGCTGCGGTCAACTCCATCCTTGGTATGGTTGGAGACTTTAAGGGTGCGACCCTCGCCTTGGCCATCATCAGGGCAGTTTGAGCTTCACCAGTCGCGTCGCGCAGCAGCAGGTAGCTTGTAGTTCCGTAAGCCTCTTGACTTGCGTCGGCGAAGTGGTGGAGCTGTGCGGAGACTGGAGCTCCAAACTCCTTTGACTTGATGCATCTGTCCACTCCGAAGTTCTCGAGCCTTTGCAGTCCTGAGATCCACTTTTCCCAAGTCTGGATGACGTTGTCTGGTAGCTCCTCGTCCCAGCCATACTTCTGCCTGCAGACATCTTCTAGGAGTATCTTCGCGGGCAGCACCACTGGAGCGAGAAACCCCAAAGGGTCGAAGATGGAACTGACGAGGGAAAGCAGGCCTCTCCTAGTGTGCGGGCGATCTTTGAGGTTGATCTTGAACCTGAACTGGTCTGATTCGGTGCACCACTGGATCCCCAATGCTCTCTCCATCGGCAGGTTGTCTTCGTCCAAGTCCAGGTCTTCAAACCCTTGGGCTCTTTCCTCTTCGGGGATTGAGTTGAGCAACTTCCGGCTATTGCTCGACCATTTCATTAAACGAAATCCACCTTTCGCCAACATCTTCCTCAAGTCGGCACAAAGAGCGATTGCTGTCTCTTCATCAGCGGTCGACTTAAGACAGTCGTCTACGTAGAAGTTTTTCTTGACTGTTTTGACAGCTTCATGGCCAAACTCATCCTCCTGGTCTGTTGCACATTTCTGCAGCGCAAACGTTGCAACACTTGGCGATGACGTTGCACCAAAGACGTGGACCAACATCTTGTGTTCAACGAGTTCCTGTTCGTAGTTCCCTTCAGGCCACCAAAGGAATCTGAAGAGATCTGTGTCTTCATCACTAACTCTGACCTGGTGGAACATAGCCTCCACGTCGGCCATGACCGCCACGGTCTCTTGTCTGAACCTTGTCGGGACCCGCACTAGGGAGCTCGTCAGGTCCGGTCCCTGCAGAAGCTGCTGGTTTATCGATGTTCCTTCAAAGTTTGTTGCGCAGTTGAAGACAACGCGCAGTTTTTGTTTGACTGGATGTCTGACTCCGTGATGAGGCAGATACCACTTTCTTCCCTTTTCTGACTCCTGATCAGCATTGTCAAGTCTCACAGCGTAGCCGTTCTTGAGGATATCGTCCATGAATGCCGCGTATTCTGTGCGAAACTTGTCATCTTTGCAGAATCTTTTCCGTAGGTTCAGCGCACGTTGCTCGGCGACTGATCTATTGTTGGGCAAGCACAGTTTCTTGTTCTTGACTGGCAGGCAAACACTGTAATGTCCATCCACGAGTTTTGAGAATTGTGACACCATGTTCATGAACTGGTGATCCTCCTTTGACATCTCGATGTCTTCATCTTGTCCTGCGTCCGGAAAGTCCAGTTTGAACTGCTGCTGCCAAAGCTCGTTTAGCCTGGCGACAGAGATCCGATTTGCAGTCACTGCTGTCCACTTGCTCTTCTGGCTTGCGTCGCTTCCGAGCGGTCCATTTACTGTCCAGCCTAGCTAGGATCGTTCTGACGGCATATGGTCCTTCGTGGACGCTGCTCACCACTTGGAGCGGCTCCATTGCCTTTGGGACGTTTGCTCCTATGAACAATCCAACCTGGGGTTGGATAGTGGGAAGCTTCACCTCCTTTAGGTGAGGCCATCGGCTGACATCCTCTTGCCGGGGGATGTTATCCTTGGAAACGGGGATGGTTTTCTGAGAAAACACCTCTGGAAGCTCGATGAATTGTTTTCCATCCAGGCTGCTTATTTCCAGTCCAGTCACAATACTTGTGCTCATAACAGATTCCGATCCCATTGTTCGCAGCAAGATGCTTGCTTTGCGTCCATCCATATTCAGTTGTGCTATCAGCGACTCTGCAGCAAAAGTAGCCGAGCTACCCGGGACCAGAAACGCATACGTCGTTACTTCTTTGGTTCCCATTTGTGCCTTGACGCGTACCGGAATAATTGAGAGAGCACAATCTTCTTTTCCAGCCCCTGTGACACCAAAAGTCTCTATCATTTGTACAAGAGCACTTGTCACCTCTTGTTCAGTACTTTCCTTCGTTGCTTCCTCTTCTTGAGAGTCTTTAGAGTCGTAGTGCAGCAGCGTAGGGTGTTGTCGAGAGCATTCTTGACACTGCACTTTGTTTGTGCAGCTGTTACTCACGTGACCGTGTTTCAGACATGCAAAACACAGACCTTTGCTTTTTAGGAAGTCTATCTTCTCTTTCTGTGGTTTGCTCCCGAGTTTACTACAAACCGTTTGGCTATTGCAACAGAGAGCAGCACAGCCTCAGAGCCTGCTGTTTGCATCCACTGCAGCTGTTGGTGTTTTTGGCGACGCTTGTTTGTCGCGCTCTTTCTTGGCTTTATTTAGACTTTTCAGCCTTGGGGGAATCAACTGCTGTCGCGAACACTTTCAGCAACTTGTGTGTCTTTGTCTTGTGTGGTTTTGATTTCTGTTGGCCTGGTTCTTTTGTGGCTGGAGTGTTGTCTTTTACGTTTCCGTAGAGCGGGTGTAGAACGTATCTAACTTGCTTGTTGACAAAGTCTACGAAATCCTTGAACCTTGCTCTTTGGTTTGTTTTGTCTTCTAAGTCGCAGGCGTGTTTTGTCCATGTTTCTTTGAGTTTGTAAGCCAGCGCTCTTACGTTGGATGCGTTTTCCAAGTCCTCCATGTAGCTAATATCTGTCATTGTGTTGGAGCAGCCGGTGAGAAACAATGCAAAGGACTGCAATGCTGCACCATCTTCTGGCTTGATTGTCTGCCACTCCAGAGTCTCTTTTATGTAGGCTTCCTTTATCTTGAAGTCATCACCGAAGAACTGTTTCAGCATTTGTTTCGCTTTGGCGTAGCCTGCCGTCGGTTCCATGTGAATGCAGCTTTTAACCAGCTCATGTGGTTGTCCACTTGTGTACTGCAACAGAAACTGTAGGCGGTCACGATTGTCACTGGTGCGGTCTTCAATTCCATGTTCCATAGATCTGATGAATGTCTTGTATTCGAGAGGGTTACCAGTGAACGTTGGAATGGTGAGATCAGGAAGTAATGACGCTTTGTGATTCTTCAGGAGGTATTTGGTGACGTTGGCCTGTTGATAGATAGCCTTGCTCAGACTATCAAGCTCCAATCCATCATTGACTTCCCTTTTTGGTGCCTTTAATGTGCTGGTCGTTGGTGGTGCTGCTTGAGGCTGCACATCGTGTTTGATACTGGGAGGAGGTGGTGAGGCATGTTGATATAGTGGTTGGAAGTTCGCATTCTCTTTCTTTTCTTCAGCCTTTTCAATATTTAAGATAGTCCTGTCCATTGAAGTATATTCATATTTTTCCAGAACTCCCATTTTTGCATCTGACTCAGCAAGAGCTGTCTCCAATGCATGTATTTCTTTCCTTCTTTTTTGTTCTGCCTCAAACTTAATTTCCTCAGCTTGTAGTTGAGCCTCCCTGCATCGCTGTTGTGCTAACCAGTCTGCTTCTTCCTGCTCAATAGCTAACTTTTCCTTTAAAGCTGCAGCCTTTGCTTGTAGAGCTGCACGCTCCATTTCTGTATTCAGTCTGACTATGTGTGTTGAGCACGAGCCCGATGAGCTTTTCGTTCTTACCGATCCAGACTTACTATCCATAGGCTTCACCTGATTATCACATTCTTCAGCCTGCTCAGAGCGTTTTGCGACCTCTTTCATCCATTCCTCACATTTCCAGAAGAACTCATTTGGTGATTTAATTTTAGGATCAAACAAATTCTTCTGATCATCGTCATAGTCTTCTTCAGACATAAAATGACTCAGTTCAGCATTTAGTTGTGTGATTTCTTGTTGCAAACCACTGAAGTCAACACGCATTTTATTATTAACAATGCCGACATTTGCATCATCTTCCATTAACGTCTCTATCTCTTTCATCATGCTAGTTAGCTGGGATAACTTGTGCCTGCGTGCTTGTATATGTTTAGATGCCTGCTCTGCCATGGCTTTGAGTCATTTTTACTATCCGTCTTCCAATTCCACTGCCTTCCTCTTGATCCTCCATCGTAATAAATCAACAGTCGGGCTTTCCACACTTAATTAGTAAAGATGTCGAATCACCGTAGCGCGAGCAGGCTAGCTAGCATTTTTACTTTCACTTTCAGACCGCATGAGCCTACCGTCCTCGTGTGGGCTATTTTCCATCAACAAGCCGTTGCTAGCTTCAATCGGCACTTCCAGGCAATATAGAAAAGATATGACTTACGGATTGACGCCTTCTCTTTCATTAAATGACCAAATGTCCGTGAAAAGTTTCATCCCGAGTCAGGCCGGTCCACTTGAGTTCCATTTTTCCACGAAGAGCGAGTCTTTTGACTAGAATGTAGGTTCCAAACAACGATGCCATTAGTTTCTGATGCTCCCAATGCTAAACTTCAATCTCCCGTCTTCCACTTCCACGTAAAAGGAAATCCACGGACCACGAAGTAAAACTAACTGTTTAATTATCAAAATCAAAAAGGTTCATACGTATTTTCACGATTCCTAAACTTAGAGAGAGGGGAATAAATAAAACTGGGCGATAGAGAGAGAGACTGTCTGGCTCCACTCTCATACTTGGCCTGACTAACCGGATTAATCTGGATATTTCTTACTAAACTAAACTTGACCAGAATGCAATTCTTACATCTGACAAGAATAGTCCTATCTTCAAAATAAAAGTCCCCTATACTATGTCATACTAATATCATCTAAAAACGAACTCTACACATGAAATCACTGTCTAATCAATAAACATGGATTATTTCTTAACATTTTATCTCCTGTAAATACTATACTGTATTATCATGAATTATCTTATTTAAATCCCATGAACTAAATGTACAAAATTATTTTCTTATTCATAAGAAATCTTGTAAATGAACTTAAATTTTTATTTATACAAACTATGCATTTAGGCACCTACAGTCAACATATAAACTGCTCTTTCCTGTAGGCCAGGCTGAGGTTTTATGAGGAAATGAGATGAATTGATCCATTAACTGATATGAATAACATAGCTTCATTTAACCATTTAATTGTAAAAAGAAAAACTTTCAATCACAGTAGCATATTGACCGACTGATTTAACTTCAAGCCTTGTACTATAATTATTCACGACTTAACTTTTTAATAAAATCTGAAAAAGGAACAACAAAGCACTGCAGAACAACAGGCCTGGTGTGAACATTAATATGACAATAAATACAAATCTTACTGATCTCCAATCAGTTACAGTAACAAATCACACAAACTAAAGTGCAGATATATATATACGCCGGGTGGTATTCAGCCTACTTGACACACTGGTGGTTGGGTTTTTAGACATGACCTTGCGATGCTTTCTCAAATGCCGGAACAGGTTTGTAGTGTTGCCCCGTGTTGTAGCTACGGTAGCAAGGCACGTTCTGCACAATAGGTCCAGATACTGCTCCTCTTTTACACTCAAGTCACCTTTTCAGTGTTCGGTTCTACCGAGGCCATCTTCACAAGATAGTAACGTTACTGCTAGAATCACAGCGTAGCATGGCAAGTTGTTTTCTTCATTTGGCTTTGGGTGCCTAGAAAAGCACTGTATAAATGTAATGATTATTATTATTTAGTGCTCTAGTCTCATTCACATGAGTGTAGGGTAGCGTGTGTACATGATGCCATGCGTTTCCAACCCTCTGTTTCGTAAGATGCTGTGCAACATAAGCCTATTTTTTTTTAATCGCAGCCTTTGCGATTTGAAAACTGTCTTCTATTACATTGCAATGTCGATTTGAATTCGATTAATTGTTCAGTCCTATTCAAAATCATGATGTGCTTTGCCATTTTTATGCTGACAACAGTTGTACATACCACTAAAACCCACAGTTCCCAGCACCCTAGCAAATCTCACAACTTGCCTCTCCGATATTGGATGTCCGAAATTTTTCTCAAAGTTAATGATGCTAATGAGGTCATTCTGTTTGGTTCCAAAAATTCCATTAGCCCTTTTGTTATTTATCTTGGTGGTCTGTCAGGTAATCTTAAGCAGGCTGCTGAGAATCCTGTGGTAATATTCGATGCTAACCTCAGTTTTGATAATCAAATCAAACATGTTCAGTCATGCTTTCTTCAGCTCAAGCTAATCTCCCAAATTAGGTCATTTTTATCAATTGCCGATCTGCAAAAAGTTGTACATGCTTTCATCTGTTCTTGGCTTGACTATTGTAACACGCTTTACTCTTGTTACAAATAAAATTGACGACTTGACTTGGTATCAGCAAGGCTCCCTCCACCATATGCAGTTGGTACAAAACGCTGCTGCTTGGCTCATTACCAAGACAAAAAGGCATGACCATATCACTCCTGCGCTTGCCTCCCCACACTGACTGTTATATTTCAAATTGCTTTTAAAAATGTATTGCTCTCTTCTAAGGCCTTAAACGGTCTTGCTCCTACATACATTTCTGGTTTATTCACCTGGTATATGCCCTCTCGACCATTAAGATCTACAGATGGAGCCCTGCTGGTTATTCCTAGGTCTTGGTTTGTTACAAAGGGTGATCGGGCTTTTGCTGTTAGAGCCCCAACTCTATGGAACTCTGTTCCTGTCGAACGAAGACTAACCAAGTCTCTAGCTTCTTTTAAATATTGTCTTCCAACTTTTCTTTTCATGAAAGCTTTTACAAACGTTTGATATTTATTTACACCGATTTTATTTTTCCTCTTACTTATTTGGTCTTATTCTTATTTTTGCCTTGTCTGGTTTTATTTCTTTGTAACACACTTGGTAACATTGTTTTAGAAAAATGTTACCAAGTGCTGAGTGTCATCAGCATAAAAATGGTTATGTACTACATCGTGATTTTGAATGACCTTGCCAATAGGCAGCATGTATATAGAAAAGAGAAGGGGGTCAAGAACTGAGCCTTGACAGACACCACAACTCAACCATCAAGGAAGTAGTTACCCAGAACAACAGAAAAAGTTCTGTTGGTGAGGTAAGAGCTTAATAAGCCAAGAGCCGAGCCGTTGATGCCAACCCAAGTCTCTAATCAATGTAAGAGGATGTTGGGATCGACTTTGTCAAAGGCAGTACTTAAGTCTAAAAGAACTCAAATCAAGCAGTCACCTCTGTCTGCAGTCAATAGTAGGTCATTAGTGACCTTTACTAGAGCTGTCTCAGTACGATGAAGTGCTCTAAAACCAGACTGGAAACCTTTAAAAACACTTAGTGTTCATAAAAGAAATCAACTGAGAAGAAATTACTCTCCAGAACCTCAGACAGAAAAGACAATTTGGAGATTGGTCTGTAGTTATTGAGGGACAGGGGAGCTAAATTAGGTCTCTTCAGCAATGGGTGAACAATGGCATGCTTAAAAATGTCTGGAAAAGGACCAGAGGCCAGAGAATTATTAAGAATTTGCATAATAACGGGGTCATAGTTGAAAATACCTCCTTGAGCAGCTTAGTGGGAATGATGTCTAAGATGCAGGAAGAGGAGTTCATATTGAAGACTGTACTCTCCAACACTGAAATTGTAATTGGTTGAAACTGGGTAAAAGAGGCAGAATTAACATGGTGAATTGAACAAATGCAAGAGTCTGGCTGGATTTGGGACCTGATATTCTCCAACTTATTTACAAAATGAGAGAAATATTTCAGACAACTCGACATAAGGTTCAAAAAGAGAAGTGGAGGAACCATTAATAACAGAATCAATTCCCCTAAAGAGAACTTTAGGATTGTGGTTATTTCTTGATGTTAGTTAAGAGAAGTACACTGATCTCACACCCTTAACTACCTTCTGGTAGATTAACATTTGGTTTTTAAGGGTTTTATGTGTTAATTCGGACGTTGACCTTCCATTGTCATTCTGATTTTCTACGGAGTCTTCTAAGGGCACGAGAGTGTGATTATTCAGCCAGGGCAAGTTATTTTATTTTTGTTTCCTAGTTTTAAACAGTGCAATTTGGTCGAGGGTGGATAGGCACTGATCATTGAATAAATTTAACAGTGCATCTGAATTAAAAGGGGATAAAGAGGGATTAAAGGATGATGAATTAAAAGCATCACAGAATTTAACTGCAAAGCCAGCGTTGAGAATGTGGGAGCGTGTTTTAAGATAGTGACTAGGAATAGCAAGCTGCAGTGGCTCTTTGAATATGACAGCTTTATAGTCAGATACAGGCAATATCCACCAGATTAAGACAATCGAGAGAAACCAGATGAGAGTACAAGGTCTAAGAAGTGGCCTTTGGAATGTGTGTCCCCTTCAACAGATTGAATGAGGTTAAACGAGTCGATAAGATTCGAAAATTTTGAAGTCAGGGAATGGGAAGAACAAAACACATGAATATTAAAATTGCCAAGAATAAGCACCCTGTCATATTTTGGCATGAGAATAGATAGGTCAGAAAACTCAGAGATAAAACTTAACTGAAACAGGGGGCCTATAAATTAAGATGCAGAGAAAAGGGGGAGGGCCAGTGATTAAAAAAAACATAAAACCTCAAATGAGATAAAATTACCAAAAGAAACAGGATGGCAGACATGAGCTACGTTCCATTGCAAAAGCCTTTGAATACATTCAGAATCACCTGTCAACAATAAAAGACTATCATTACCAGCAAGGACTAGGGTGCTAAATCGAACGGGCTATGTTCTTTAAGAAACCGTAAGTCTATGTATTTAAAAACGAATAAATAACTATACATATGTAATCAACCCTCACAGACCCAACCTGAACCACCCCCACCCCACAGATAAGTCCAGGGCTGAATTTCTTTCCCAGTACACACACCCTTGTCTAGTGACCTGGCTTGCTTACTGGCTGAGAGCTTGTTTGGTGTGGCCTTTCGTTGACGGGCTGCTGTCGCACTGACGTCATTGTACTCGTCAATCTTTGATGGATGTTTCCTCTGTAAAGATAAACATTATTTCAGTACATGTTCAAACATTACCTCATCACATCACTGCTATTAACACCAAAGGAAAAACTGAGTAAAATCATTCAACCAGTCATTTTTTAAGCTAATCATTAATTGTTTAGCATGATGTTAAAGTTTGGGAAATTTGGTTAAATGACTACTGACTTTTAACCTGTTGTAATAAAAGTGGTTGTCCTGATATTTTGTTATAATATTTTTAAGAATTGCAGTTTAATTATTTAAGCATGCATGCGCACACACACTATCTAGTTCTGGCTTACTTGAATTCTAGGCTAACCAATGACACTAGAGCAGGGTTCACTAATTAGCGGACCACAATCCAGACCGAGCAATTGCTGTATCCTGACCGCAACCCATTTCTGATTAATTATTAAGAAATGTAAAACACTGTCAATGGCGCGCTTTAGATATAGTATATTTGTGCAGTGGCCCATTCGGATGTAATCCCCACCCCCACCCCGACCATAATGTGGGTTGCAATGGCAGAGGGGCCCTGTTCGTCCAGTTGCCACAGAAAAAACGTGTCTGTCTGCACCTTCTCTCCAACCACTCATCCAAACTACTTCACACTCGACACTACACTTCCGTCGGTCCCCAGCCACACGCCCGCCAAGTGTGACGTCAACAGGGTGAACGCTTGTCGAACTAAATCAAAGGACAGACAGAAAGATTCCTTCAATTTCAGTCACAATGTTACATTGAAGGGCACGCGCCTGGCGCTCCGCTCGCATCTCGGGTGCGTCCTCCTCTCGCGTGCGTTTGTGACGCTGAAGGTCACGCGCCCGGCGCTCCGCTCGCATCTCAGGTGCGTCCTCCTCTTGCGCGCGTTTGTGACGTTGGAGGTCACGCGCAAGCCTGTGTCGTGCCTGATCCCGAGCTAGGCGTGCATATCGTGCTTCATCGGACTCAGCTGCACGTGCACGGCGCTTTGCCTCGCGCATCCGCTTCCGCTTGGCACGACTATCTTTAGGCATGTTCGCGTCAGCAGAGGCGTCTGCAACAAAGAGTAGATGTCACAGTCAGTGGTTAAACTCTGACGTCACGCACACAACTGTCCACTTTCCACAACGGAAGATGAAACTACCGGTTAAAATTATAATTAAAAAAAAAAATCACACTTCAATTTGCTGAGATGCGGAAAGTCAAGCTTTTACGGTATTGGTTAAGCGGTAGTAATGTGCGAGTCATGAACGAATTGTTCACAACGAAGGACACTTGAACGAGTCGGGAGTAACAAGTCCTCGTCTCCATTAACTCGTTCACTGAACAGCAAAGACGAGGCCAGACAAGTCACTACTGTGCAACTCTTATATTAAGTGTATTTGTGGAAACGTATCAAGTTAATTAGTGTATTAACCTAGCCATGTGAGAAAAGCCACCACTTCAGCGCTTGTTTCAACTCAGCACTTGCTCTCCCAGCCTGGAGCCGATGGACTAACTCGGGGCTGCACGAATCACCCACTCACCCACAAGTGCAATGCCACAGTCGGTGATCGTCCATGAATTTTAATTTGTCCCTTTTCAGTAATTTAGTACTACTCGATGCCCCCTATCAATCACGAAATCCAACGGTGTCATTTCTGATCAGCAGACCGTGTTGCTATGGAGGCCGCTCTGATGGGACCGACTGCTGTTGTATAGCCCAGCATCCCAAATTAAAAACTGTGCCTCAAGGGGCTTTACAGCAACACATCCTGTTGTAAATCTTATCCACCAAGGGCCAGTGTGGGTGGAAGCTTTTGCGCCAACCAAGCAGTTACACACCTGATCCCACTAACCCACTAATTAACCAGTAGAGTCTGCTGAGGAACTTGATTGGGAGACACAGGTGTGTAACTTCTTGGCTGGGACAAAGACCTGCACCCACACCGGCCCTTTCTGGATAAGATTACCCCCCCCCCTGCATCGGATAAGGAACTCCCTAAAATAAAAATAAAAACTTTAACTGAGAAAAAATGGCGGACTTTTTTTTTAAAAAACGGGCAACAATAAAATCGATTTAAACCAGTACAATTATTTCAGATATATATTTTTATTGCCAAACAATTTCTCTAAGAGTTGTGTTCTTGACCTCAGAGGAGTTAAATAAAAACATGCTTGCAACCGCTGCCTGCTGGTCAAAGCATACATCGGTTTACTCACAACCTGTGTCAGCTGGCCAGACCGCTTCTAGTCAGCCCAGCCTCTTCTGCGCCGCGCGAAAAGGGTTTCTCAAAGGCTGCGGAAATTGTAAGTTGTACACAAAACGAACAGTTTCACCATCACGTCTTGATCCGCTCGGTCCCATAACATGTGGAAAGGCTACGAAAGCCGCACGATTAACTCATTTTACGCCATTCGTTAGCGGGAGACTAAACCGGAAGTTAGCCAGCTCGGCTGGCGGAAGACTGGCGCGCGTGACTCCGTAGAGACGCCGCCATTGGACGAATGGAAGCCCGTTACTTCCGGGCGAGAGCGGCCTGTAAACAAACGCACACGCGAGTAAACGGGGGGAACTGGGGGGGGGGGTTTCTGGATTAAAAAAAGCGTTTACACGTCTCAACCGATTTCAATGAGTCGTTTTTATATTCAAGGGTTTATAATCTACGTGGAGTACAAAAAACGTTTTGTCTTCAGGTGCTTCGACTCTCCATAGTTGGGCTATGATCGCTGCTAGACGCTCAAGAGAGGAGTGTGTGTTAACGTTGGGCATGCATGAACTGAATCAAGTGGTGGAAAATAATTCATGGTCAGAAGGAATTGTAAAAAATCACGTTTGTCAAGCATGCATTTGGCTATTTGCCTTGGCTAATACTTGTGGAGACGTCCCTATAGAATTGAATGTACATGAAATGTGCAGTTTTTTTTTACACTGTGGAAACGACTTTGTTCCGTCTACGTCCCCATCATTTTAGCTTTTCTTGTGCTCCAGGACAGAACACAGCTCATTCACTCTGAAGCACAAAATCTCGACATAATGCATCTGTAAGTACTAGTAATTGACCATCATTGAGAAAAATTGAACAAATCGAGGAAAGGTCTATCTGCCAACTGCAAGACGGGCAGAATGTGTCAACCTTGTATGAGGACAGTTTTGACAACATGAACGGGCAATATGTGTGGATACTAAGCCCACACTTAAAGCCCCTGAGGGGTTGCTAGACAGGCGCCTAACTGACGCGCTTGTAGCCACTTCGCGTTACGTGCGTCTATGAAATAACGTTCAGACTTGTTTGGGTTGAAAGGCTATATGTAGTACTCACCACAAAACGTCATACATCATAAACAGTCCAATATTCCACATTTAAGCTTGTATCGAAGCAGCGAAGCGGTCAAACACTGTGCTCCCCTCCGTCAAGCAACACCCATCACCTGATTGAATGTTCCCACCTACACTGCTGACACCTGTGGACCAATTAAGTGCTGACGAGATGAGACCAAATGGCTTCTGCAACATTTTTGAAATGTACTTTTGTTTATTTAATGTGATAGTTATACAGCAACTACAATATAGGCCCCTTAATCATAGTGCAAAAGTTAGACATAATTTTAGCTCTGATCTTTGCTGGGAGGACATTTGAGTGACTGGGCCTCTTTGAATGGCAACTCGGGCTATGGCAAAAACAGTGCAACGGCTTCAAGCGACTGCGCCAGACACACCACACTTTGTTATGGGTGATTTTAATCACTGTAAACCAGGAGAGTCATCTGAGTCGTCCGACACAATTTACGAAATGTCTGGACCTTTGTTATGGATCCCTTCATAGAGCTCCACTCGGTATGCCTGATCACCACGTTGTGAATTGTATTTGGTTCCATCCTACAAACCGGTCCTAAAGAGAAACAAGCCGGAGTGACGTTCAGTTCTGGTCAGAGAAGTCTATCCAATGTCTCCAGGACTATGTTAGTTGCACTGACTGGGACTGGTTTAAAAATGTCTGATGATCTGGATGAACTCACAGAGACTGTGTCTGCATATACCACCTTTTTTGAGCACTTGGGTCATCCCCCAAAAATCAATTTCCATTTATCCAAATAATCCATGGGTCTCCAAATCTTTCAAAAGTACAATCATCATCATTTTCATCTCTTGCTGCTCCCGTTAGGGGTCACCACAGCGGACCATCCGTCTCCATCTTTTCCTGTCCTCCACACCTTCCTCTGTCACGCAAGCCTCCGGCATGTGCCCCCTCACCAAAAACATAAACCTCCTCTTTGGCCTTCCTCTTTTCCTCTTGCCTGGCAGCTCCATATTCAGCATCCTTCTCCCAATATACCCAGCATCTCTCCTCCACACATGTCCAAACCATCTCAATCTTCCCTCTCTTGCTTTGTCTCCAAACCGTCCAACCTGAGCTGTCCTTCTAATACACTTGTTCCTAATCCTGTCCTCCTTTGTCAATCCCAACAAAATTCTTAGCATCTTCAACTCTGCCACCTCCAGCTCCACCGCTTGTCTTTTCGTCAGTGCCACCGACTCAAAACCATACAACATAGGATAGAAATCTGCAATCTACTGAATATACTCTTCTAGTAGTTTTTGTGCCATGTGGTGTGTGTGCGTGCAATCTGGTTGCTGAGTGACATGAAGGAAGATCTGATGGTGATGCTGCAATAGCTACTATAGTACACAGTGGTGTGTGTTGTGGTTGTTGAAGATCAGCTGTCTTGTTGGTGTAGATCCAGTACTGCATATAGCACGTAATAGTGTATTTTGTATGTGGCTGTGCCGGCTGTATCAGCACCCGTATGAAAAATGTGTGTGTGTGTGGGGAGGGGGGGCAGTTCATTACTGAAGGCCCTGACTGAACTGACTGAAACCCCACGGTACGCTACTGCTTAAATCCACTGCTTGCTAGGTACATTCCTCTGTATACTACTTGTCATCTATTTTACTGGTCATCCGTGTTCTCCTTTTCTTTTTGGTCTCTGTGTTGTTGGTCTTTGGCGGGAAATATTGCACTTTTATAGAATTAAAATAGGCACCGCTATAGTGTTTTCCCATACTTGATGATGGCCTACGAGCCCGACAGTAATTGGAGTGTCTATTGAGTGTCTTCCTCCAAATATTTTCTTTGTACATATATGCTTTATTCTTTGTACATAGATGAACTGTTGTCTTTAGGGATATCTTTTGGTGTCACCTTACACTACTAAAATTCTGTATGTACACTATCATGTGTGTACATTTATATGCACGCATGTTTTATATATATATATGTGTGTGTGTGTAGATGTGGGGATAGATATTTGTGCACTGGACACTTTTTCTGCCACACTGGTCATGTGACTGTACCACGTAAGCAGTGTCACGTGATTTAAAATGGCATCGCACATTGTGGTTGTCATTGCCCAATCCGTACCAGAAACCTGATTTGTTCAACGCATGCATGAAAATGCACCTACTTCCTGTCGGCAGTATGTCGATGCAATTTACAGTATATGCATTTTTCTTGTTTTTGTAAAGAACGTCTAAGACAATGATGCTCATGAAATAAAAGACTACATTTTTCCTTCTCGAGTGAACACCTTTTTCCTGGTTTGATAAAGAATATCTAATATAATTAGATTACAGAGGTTCTGCAATTACCCACTTTGTGTACGGGTCCCGTCATGGTAAGGATATATATCTGTTGTTGTGTACTGTTTCTGGCAGTGGTCCAATCAAATCAAAACCAAGCACCTCCCAAGATTCTTTAACCTGTACATGAGCTTGTGAGTAGCATGTTAATCCACATTAGTCTTCACTAAGCTTGATTTTGGTGCTTGATATATATAAATATATATATATAGCGTTTTTTCCAAAACCGTCAATGGTGTTATAAGTGCTCAATTAGTGAGGAGTGGAATATCAACATGGATACAAGAAAAAAAGTTTTAAAGCATAGCAGTACAGGCTACAACTTTTTCTCCTGTACCCGTGTTGATCAAGCAATAAGCTTGATGTATGTGACTAAGCACTAAGCTATATATATATAGATATATATGAAGACCTAAGCTTGATATATATATATAAAAATAAAACGTGCATGCATTGTAAGCAGTACCTTAACGGAGTGTAACACCGGCGCAACAGTCTTGATGGGATCCTTCAACTGGCAGTGGTGACAACCTCTGACCTGAAAGACAAGTTAATACATTTTCAAAACAAAATTGATGTCTAACATATTGAAAGGCCAGTTGATGTAAGTTGATGAGGACCATAAGAACAACTTCTAAATCAAGTAGGTATCCAACAATATCCCACCCTACAAATGTTCTACCTGTAAGACACCAATTGCAAATTGGGAAATTGTGTGGCCGTTTCATTTTATGCAACATCAAAAAAAAGCCAAAAATCGTGTTTAAGTCTAAACAAATCAGCAGGTGTGTCAAGTAACAGGCATCATTACCCAATCTTTAACATCCTGTATCAGTGTAGACCAGTAGTAGCCAGCAATAACCCTGTTTCTGGTGCTTCTCGCGCCATTGTGATTTCCAGTACCAGGGTTGTAGTGGCACTCCG
This sequence comes from Lampris incognitus, assembly GCF_029633865.1. Lineage (NCBI taxonomy): Eukaryota > Metazoa > Chordata > Actinopteri > Lampriformes > Lampridae > Lampris > Lampris incognitus. The sequence continues at coordinate 7,207,151 of NC_079231.1, read as the reverse complement.
TCAGAACACGTCTCTTTTGTTCCTCTGACAGCACAACTAGCCGCATGTACTGCCTGCTGGGGCCGGTGTAGAAGAGTCTGTTGTCTGTTTTAAGAGGGGAACAAGAAAGGCTGAGAAAGTTGCAGTTCAAATTAAATGGAAATGACTACATATCTGACTGAGATTAAACTACATTAACCATAAAGCCACTTGTGCACGGCTTCTCCTAATCAGGTACAGGAGTTGAACAAGTACAGTTAACTTTTAAATGCTGTTCGACAACATTATATGTTAAACAAATTGCATTTGAGATGGCTTGGACATGCGTGGAGGAGAGATGCTGGTTATATTGGGAGAAGGATGCTGAATATGGAGCTGCCAGGGAAGAGGAGAGGAGGAAGGCCAAAGAGGAGGTTTATGGATGTGGTGAGGGAGGAAATGCAGGTGGCTGGTGTGACAGAGGAAGATAGAGGACAGGAAGAGATGGAAACGGATGATCCGCTGTGGCGCCACCTAACGGGAGGAGCCGGAAGTAGTAGTAGTAGTAATAGCGTTTGTGTATTAAACTCATGGCCAAAACTGTTATTAACCACAAAGTATCCGTTTTTTAAGCCTCCGTGCGTAAAAACTTGTAACTAAATCCTTTTTGAGCACTTTATGGACTTATAACGGAAATATATAAAAATTAGGTTTTCCAGTAAGTCAGGCATGTCTAGGTAACCAGCGTTACTTCTACTTTGGTGTGTACTTAGTTACCTTTGAGGGCGAACGTTGAATATGCCCGTTTCAGTTTTGCTCGATTTGCGCGATCAACGTTGGAGGCGGTTTCACCTTTTAAGAAATATTCCCGCAAACGGTGGAAAAAGGCAAAAGAGTCCATGACTTCACGGCGGTTTTCAACAACGTTGTAAAACGACGGCGGCGGCGACCGGAAGTAGACGCATTTCCGCGCATGCGTAAAACAAATCGGGTTTCCGGAACGGATCGGGCAATAACGCGAGGTAACTTTTAGTGCGTTTTCAAAAGAAGCAAAGAAAAGTGGAAGCAGCGCTAGTTATCCAGACGTGTCTGAATCACCGGAAAACGTTATTTTTACATCTTTCATTTGTAAGGCCATACTACTAGTGTTACTGTCGGCTGCTCCCGCTAGGGGTCGCCACAGCGGATCATCACAAGACCATAACGTGCTCAGAAAGGATTTAGTTTACACATGATTACGTATGAAGGCTTAAATAACTGGGGCTTTCTGGTTAACAACACATTTCGTCTTATGTTTAATACACAAATGCAACTTGTTTAAAATATGTTGTCCAACAGCATTTAACTGTACTTGCTCAACTCCTGTACCTGGTTAGGAGAAGCTGTGCACAAGTGGCTTTATGGTTAATGTAGTTTAATCTCAGTCAGATATGTAGTCATTTCCTTTTCATTTGAACTGCAGCTTTCTCAGCCTTTCCTGTTTCCCTCTTAAAACAGACAACAGACTCTTCTACACCGGCCCCAGCAGGCAGTACATGCGGCTAGTTGTGCTGTCAGAGGAACAAAAGAGACGTGTTCTGACGGAGTGCCACTACAACCCTGGTACTGGAAATCACAATGGCACCAGAAGCACCAGAAACAGGGTTATTGCTGGCTGCTACTGGTCTACACTGATACAGGATGTTAAAGATTGGGTAATGATGCCTGTTACTTGACACACCTGCTGATTTGTTTAGACTTGAACATGATTTTTGGCTTTTTGTGATGTTGCATAAAATGAAACGGCCACACAATTTCCCAATTTGTAATTGGTGTCTTACAGGTAGAACATTTGTAGGGTGGGGTATTGTTGGATACCTACTTGATTTAGAAGTTGTTCTTGTTGTCCTCATCACCTTGCATCAACTGGCCTTTCAATATGTTAGACATCAATTTTGTTTTGAAAATGTAGTAACTTGTCTTTCAGGTCAGAGGTTGTCACCACTGCCAGTTGAAGGATCCCATCAAGACTGTTGCGCCGGTGTTACACTCCGTTAAGGTACTGCTTACAATGTTTTAGCTTAGTGAAGACTAGTGCGGATTAACTCACAAGCTTGTGTACAGGTAAAAGAAGCTTGGGAGGCGCTTGGTTTGCATTTGATTGGACCACTGCCAGAAACGGCATGCAACAACAGATATACATCCTTACCATGACAGACCTCTACACAAAGTGGGCCATTGCAGAGCCTCTGCAACCGAGGACAGCAACTGGGGTGTCTGCAACAATAATTTCAAAGTTGCACATGTTCGGCATGGTCAGGAAAATCAACACAGACCAAGGGAAGGAGTTTGTCAACGAAGTGAAGTTTTGTGAAAGTGTCTTTAATAATGTTACAGAGGGTTTTTTTTTCCTACCTCACTCTCCACATACAGTGAGCACCATAATTCATTGGACAGTGACACATTTTTTGTTACTGGTTCTGTGTTCTAGCAGGTTGAGATTTAAAGGATACGATGACAATGAGGTTGAAGTGCAGACTGTCAGCTATAATTTGAAGATATTTTCATCCATATCAGATGAACCGTTTAGAAATGACAGCACCTTTTGTATATGTTCGCCTCGTTTTAAGGTACTACAAGTATTTTTTGAATTGGCTTCACAGATGCATTTCATTAGGTAGGTGTATTCATTTGCATCGTTAGTGAATACAGAAGAGAACTGTTGATGTCTCGTCTTGATTCTACACTTTGCAATTGCCTTTGGAGATTTAGTTGGGGTGTGACGACATGATGAAGACAGCAGTGTCGACGCACATTAAACTGGCCGTCGTAAGGCTCAGAAATGAAAATCTATCAATCAGGAACATTGCAGAAACCCTGGGTATGCCCAAGTCAACAGTTTGGTTTATCATTAATGAGAAGAAAAAAAACAACTGGTGAACTCAATTATGTCAAAAGACCCGGTAGACCGAGGAAGACCGCAGAATATTCTCTATGGTGAAGAAAACCCCCCTGACAACAGACCCAACAGATTAAAACACTCTCCTGGATGCAGGTGTAGATGTGTCAAAGTCCACCATACATGGAAAACTACACCAGCAGGACTACAGAGGGTACACTACAAGATGCAAACCGCCAATAAGCCTGAAGAACAAAAAGGCTAGAGTACAGTTTATAGCCTTTCAAACTCAAAGTGCTAGTGCACAGAACCAAAATTTTAAAAAAAATGTGTCACTGTCCAATGAATTATGGTGCTCACTGTATATGTTCTTGTCTGCAAGTACTTCAGTCCTGCGAATTTAACTGATCATTCCGCTGCAGCTCACTGCCGGCATTTTCAGTATGCTGAAAATCAAGCATGCGGTCTCCAGTGCTTACCATCCCCAGACCAATGGACAGGTAACTCTTTGGATGTCTGTCCTCTGAGATCTGTTGTAATTAAATGACATGCTTATTCATCAACTTCACAAATACATTGAAATGTACAGGATGAAAGGACCAACCAGAACATCAAGCGTGCTCTCAGAAAGTATGTGGACGACCACAACAACTGGGACGTCCACCTTCCTACTGTGGTGTATGGAATTAACACTGCAAAGCAGGTTGTGTCTTATCACATCTACATATTATATATAATATCCACAATTTTATTACTTGAAAGAGACACCCTAGTGATTCACTGTTTCATACCCCCAACTAAGAATATAAATGTTAGTTTATTTTTACAATGTTAAAACTGAGTTTGTGAATTTGTGATTATTAATACTCAGTGTCAAGGGTGGGTTTTTTTTGTTTAATATATTAGATTTAGTTATTAATGGAGAGCTTCTTTATGATCAGACCTCCACTAGGCACAGTCCCTATGTCCTCCTTTTCCATCGACACCCGCATCTGCCAGAAGTGATGAATGCCTGGAACTTCTCAATGAAACGGTTTGTACTGAAGAGAAGACACCAGAAAACTCTATATTCATTTTCAGAAAGTATTAATTATTGGGTACTGTTCTTTTTTGGAGGGTCTTTGCAACATAGAGCGAACACAGAGTATGCAACAAAAGACCTTCAGAGATCGCAAGCGCAAGTATATGAGAGTATGTTCAGTTCAGGCTGGTGATGATGTTCTCGTCTCATGGGACCCCAAAAATCGACAGACTGGAGACACTTTAACAAGCCAGCACCAAGGGCCATATACTGTTGCCAGCATCATTTCCAAAGGAGTGGCCACCATTATGAAGGGTTCAACTTGCCAGACGGTCCAAATGTCAAGACTAAGGATGTACAACAGATTGAAACGTAAGGGTGTTAAGTACACTGTGTATATAACTTTACAATTAAATGCTGGGTCCAAAAATACAGAACCATATTTAGCTTGACTAAAAATAATTTACTAGCCTTGTTCAATGGCCAAGCCTGTTTTTTGGCTACAGGTTCCAAAAGTAGCCTTGTTCTCTGGCTACAAGCTCAACAGGGAGCCTTGTTCTCAGGCTACAGAACTCATCATTTAACTACACATATAATTGTGTTTTATGTTTTGTCTGGATTGCCAGACACATTGCAGCCTTCACTGACCTGGGACCCTGGACTGAGAAAACAGGAGGAGACCGTGAAGTACGTCTTATCTGATGTAACTGTGTAAAGCAAATATTTAAACAAGCTAACAGTTGTATTTTAAACACATTTAATGTAGGATTTACTTTCCATTTTCCAGTATTTCCCTCAACAAGGCTACAGGAAATGCCTGCGGCGTCTTCATGCTGCAGGTAGGCATGTTTGATTCCTCAAAGTGTGTCACTTTTCTTTGTATTTCACAGCACGCCTGCTGCATCTGCGCCTCATCCCCCTTAACATTCCCAGGAGTAAGATTTTTTTCTGGTAAGTATACCATCAAACTACTTCACACCGCTGCTGATAAGTGCAATATAGCTTTAGAAATACATATTGATAGAACAAGTTTAGTGTGACTTTAACAATACTACCAAAATGTAGTGGTCCACTTAAATGTGACAAATTTAAAAATAATCATATAGCACTTTTCTAGACACCCAACGCACTTAGAAAGTATGTTAGGTTAAAAGCCACCATAATATACATGCATATATATTTAATTGTCATAATGGATGGTTGGGGTAGTTTTTTTTATAACAATCACTTTATATAAGCAGTTTTTTAGCAGGCTTTTCTGTAACCGGATGTCGAGATTGGCCGCACGTGTCAGATGTTCTGTATCAGGCGGTCGGCCGCTCAGCCAGGAAAACGTAATCCGTCTCATCAGCGCCATGTGCTACACGTTCTTCACGAAAACAAGAACAACGCGCATTCGCGCTATTTACAAAACCAGAAAAGCGCGCATTTATTCGAGAAGAACAAGTCGTGGTTTTCTATGTCACAATGAACCAAAACAAACGCCGTTGCGTTTAAATCCCACACTACCGTAAAGCGCTTCGGCGGGCCGCAAAACAGGCCGTGGAGACGCTATCGCGCATGCGCTAAACCGGAACCGCTCGGGTTTCCGGAAGGGACGGGGCAGTGGCCGTGGACGGATAAAGAACATGCGGAAATGGCGATAACTCGTCTTACCTCGATGTGTTTCTTGAGGTTGGAGGTGGAATTCCTGTAAGCCGATATGACCGAGTGCTGCACGCAGAGGTTGCATTTCATCAGCACGCTGTCTCCCTTTCTCCCCCCGTACGCGAAGAACTGAACCAGGTGCGGCCACGGGCAGCCGTCCTCCCTCTCCTCCGCGTCATTCTCGCCCTTCCCAACGTGGTTGTCCTGCGCCTCCATCTCGGGGGGTTCTGTTCCTCCGAACCTCCGATTCACTCCCAACTCCTGCGCTGTTGTGGTCAGCGGTCACCTCTCCAAACCTGCGCCTGCCGCAGCCTTGTCCCCGCCCCCCTGTGCGCATTTCACGGTTCTCATTGGTCCGTTTGCAATCGGTCGGCAGTCCTATTGGCTACAAAGATGCGGCTGAGAGGTTCGGGTGCGATTCAAATTGTAGGTCTGCTCAGCTCAGCGGCGAATACAGTAAAACGTTACACACTTAAAAAAGACTCACGAAAGTACAAGTACCCCAAAATATGACTTAGTTACAGTAACGGGAGTAGTTGTACTAATTCGTTACTTGAAATGTACCATATAAGAATAATTTATAGACCGTTTTATTCGTTCAAATGTCAAAATTGGGTTTTTGCATATTGTAACGTGCGTGGATAAGTAGACACGTTGGTCCTTGACTAACGGGTCGGACCCCTTTAGTCCAAGTGTTTCTCAACCCAGTCCTCAAGGACCCCCTATCCTGCAGATTTTCTTTGCAATCCTGAACAGGCACCTGTTTGTAGTTATTCAACCAATCAGCAATGAATGTCTGAGTTTGCACACCTTGCATAATTAAGTGCTATGAGATGATTGGTCGAGTAAGTACAAACAGGGCTACCTATGCAGGGTTACAATTAAAATCTACAGGATAGGGGGTCCTCGAAGACCGGGTTGAGAAACACCGCTTTAGTCGACTGGTTAACGTTGTGACTTGCGGTGCAGGAGATGCGGGTTCGCGTCCCGGCTGTGGCGATGGTATCTCGGCCTGCCCCCCGAATTCACTACAATATTGTGGCACAGCAGCAGCGAACACCAAAAGGATGACCATATTTCTGAGGCAGAACAGCTTATCGGTGCTTTATTGGGGCTTTTTTTTCTCCACATTCACAATAGTATACAGATAGAAATGAAGTATCAAAGTGAGATAAACCACGGTTTGCGTCGTGTCCCCCTTAAACCTCACAAAAGACACCTGCCTCTCTAGCCGTTGTTAAATATAAAGTTGAGTAAGTCCTCGTATGTTGGAGCAGAGCGTCAATGGCCTTGAGCAACAGTTCCACCACCCCACTACCAGCAGAACTAAAAGACGGGGTGGATGAAAATTAGGTCAGCACCCTTGAAAAGAATCGAGATGAGGCCAAAGTTTAAAGTAACGAAGAGGTTGGGTGTTTACCTGTGGCACTTTAAACCGGTCTACATGCCACGGTAAAGTGGGCCACCGGCTCAGGTCAGAGATCACTGCACAGCGGCGTCAGGTTGGCACAACAAAGACCAAATAAGCATGGCAGCAAATCATTTTGACGAGTTTGGTTTCGGGACTCTCATCAGTAGCGGAGTTGGTCAGTATATAAAACTATACTTGGACTTACTTTTTGCTGTTTATATTTTTCTAGGTCTGTTTCATGTATAAATAATTTTTTTTTCTTGCAGTCGTAATTGTCCCAGCAATGCCAGTCTAAATTGTTATTGCATGTAACGCACATGGCAATAAAATAATTCCTGATTCTGATTCTGAAAGACAACTCTAGCAGCCGATTTCACAGTTGCTGAGGGTGGGTGCATTCCTTAAAAAAAATCAAAAAATCAAAAAAAAAATCAAAAGCAGCTTGTATACTCATGTAAAAGGAAAATACTGACACACACCTGTGATTAGCTAAGACAATAAAAACATCCTGACAGTTGCAGAAAACCATAATAGGAGGATTTTCATTTCCATACAATACGACACTGTATGAAGCTATAATACACTGTGATCGCGTATTTTTAGTGAACAAGGTTTTTCATGTAAAGCTACAGTTACAGGCCGAGACGGCCGTTAACGCATCACACTGAGCACAGGCCACATCTTTTCAACAATCTATACTGCTTTCTCTCTGCGAGATACGAAGCTGGAACAAAATACCAGACAAACATGAATCCCAATTCACATGAAACCTGCGTCACACACAGGGTTCAGTTTTCGGTGAGATTTCCATCTTGAAATTCCACACTCATCTAGAAAAAAAAAAGAGAGACATTTTTAAAGCAAATTAGATGCTGCAGATCTTTCTAAACATGACCATGAAGATCTGAAGTGAATTCCTCAACAGTCTTTCCAACATAAAGTATTATGTACGTAGCGTAGCGTTGATCTCTCTCTCGTTGGAAAATATGCACATGTTTGCACACGCTGAGTGAGACATCATGCTGTTTAAAACGAGCTTATTTGCACATGCAGCCATTTTCTGAGCAAGTGACATTTTTTAAAAACCAAAAATGGGTGTTATAGTTAAGTAAAAAATAGGAAAATTAAATACAGCAAAGGATAATATAACACGGCATAGCACGGCAAAGTGTAGCACAGCAGAGCAGTTTAGTCGACAGCAGGACAGAACATTGTGTAGTTGTGTAGTTTGTGAAATGGGATAAAGAAAGCCTCATTAAAGCCTACATCTCCCTCCTCCACGTATCAGCTGTTGTTACGTTATCTTTAACGTTAAACCCTACTTTCTCTACAGGACAACGACGTTTAGAAACTTAAAACTGATTCAAAAAAAAAGAAGAAGTATATTTTCAATGCAAACCATGAAACCTAACTTCAACCTCCCACTGAACCCTGAGCTTTTTAAAAAAAAAAAAGAAAGAAAGAAAGAAAGAAAGAAAAGGTTTTCTCTTTCTCAAACGTTAAGTCATGCTGTTTGACATGAAATGCAATCATGACACTAAAATCAGTTTTCATTAGATGAACTCCACCTCAGTGCCAAAGTTTTCAAATTCCAGCAGATTGCAGGTCTGAAGCAGACAGAGAGAGACAGAGAGAGACCGAGAAAGAGAAAGGAAACAGAGAGTTTGAGCAACGAACTGGCAGGAAGGATACATTTCAAGACAGAACTGACAAGAGCTGTATGCAGAAACATAACCATCAGATTAAACTGGTGGAGAGCTGTGTTCACAAGCATAACCATCAGATTAAACTGGTGGAGAGCTGTATTCACAAGCATAACCAGCAGATTAAACTGGTGGAGAGCTGTATTCACAAGCATAACCAGTAGATTAAACTGGTGGAGAGCTGTATTCACAAGCATAACCAGCAGATTAAACTGGTGGAGAGCTGTATTCACAAGCATAACCAGCAGATTAAACTGGTGGAGAGCTGTATGCAGAAACATAACCAGCAGATTAAACTGGTGGAGAGCTGTGTTCACAAGCATAACCAGCAGATTAAACTGGTGGAGAGCTGTATTCACAAGCATGACCAGCAGATTAAACTGGTGGAGAGCTGTATTCACAAGCATAACCAGCAGATTAAACTGGTGGAGAGCTGTGTTCACAAGCATAACCAGCAGATTAAACTGGTGGAGAGCTGTATTCACAAGCATAACCAGCAGATTAAAATGGTGGAGAGCTGTGTTCACAAGCATAACCAGCAGATTAAACTGGTGGAGAGCTGTATTCACAAGCATAACCAGCAGATTAAAATGGTGGAGAGCTGTGTTCACAAGCATAACCAGCAGATTAAACTGGTGGAGAGCTGTATTCAGAAGCATGACCAGTGGAGAGCTGTATTCACAAGCATAACCAGTGGAGAGCTGTATTCACAAGCATGACCAGTAGATTAAACTGGTGGAGAGCTGTATTCAGAAGCATGACCAGTAGATTAAACTGGTGGAGAGCTGTATTCAGAAGCATGACCAGTAGATTAAACTGGTGGAGAGCTGTATTCAGAAGCATGACCAGTAGATTAAACTGGTGGAGAGCTATATTCACAAGCATAACCAGCAGATTAAACTGGTGGAGGGCTGTCTTCAGAAGCATGACCAGTAGAGTAAACTGGTGGAGAGCTGTATTCACAAGCATGACCAGTATATTAAACTGGTGGAGAGCTGTATTCAGAAGCATAACCAGTATATTAAACTGGTGGAGAGCTGTATTCACAAGAATAACCAGTATATTAAACTGGTGGAGAGCTGTATTCACAAGCATAACCAGTATATTAAACTGGTGGAGAGCTGTATTCACAAGCATAACCAGTATATTAAACTGGTGGAGAGCTGTATTCACAAGCATAACCAGTGGATTAAACTGGTGGAGAGCTGTATTCACAAGCATGACCAGTAGATTAAACTGGTGGAGAGCTGTAGCAGTAGAGGACGGTGCTCACCACAGCATCGATATCATTGGGGCTGACAAACTGTTCCAAGACCTTGTAGTCATCGGGAGACATGGGCATCATGTTATCTTGAAGTCTTGACGGATGGCTGCCACAGAAGACAGCGACATGTTGACAGGTTTCTACACATACAGTGCCGTGAAAAAGTATTTGCCCCTTCCTGATTTCCTCTAATTTTTGCATATTTGTCCCATTTAGTTGTTCCAGATCTTAATGCAAAATGTAATCGAAGACAACGGAAACCCGAGCAAACACAAAATTCAGTTTTTAAGTGATCATTTTATTTCAGGAAAAAAAGTGATCCAACACCAACTGGCCCAGTGTGAAAAAGTAATTTCCCCTTTTTTACTCAATCAACCAATTAACTAAATTTCATTGATCACTGGATCCAATTAGAGCAGACACACTCGGTTTTGACTACTGCCAGCCCTGCCGAATCTAAACATGACTTGAGCATCACCATCAATGTGAAGTAGACAAAGCAGTACGCTACGATATAGCAGAAGAAACTCCAGGAGAGATGAGGAAAAGAAAGTCGTTGAGACATACCAGTCTGGAAAGGGTTACAAAGCCATTTCTAAGGCTCTGGGCTCCGGCAAACCACAATGAGAGTGGTTGTCTCCAAAATGGACAAAACTGGGAACAGCGGGGAATCTTCCCAGGAGTGGCCGGTCTACCAAAATTCCTCCAAGGGTGCAAGCGACAACTCATTAAGGAAGTCAGAAAAAAACCCAAAAAAAACCCCAGAACAACATCTAAAGAGCTGCAGGCCTCTCCAGCCTCAGCTGAGGTCATAGTTTACGATTCGACAATGAGAAGGAGACTGGGCAAAAATGGAGTTCATGGGAGAGTTGCAAGATGCAAACCACTGCTAACTAAACTAAACATTAGTGCCTGTCTCACATTTGCAAAAATAAAAAAAGCCACATTGACGACCCGCCCCCCCACCTCCCCCAAGTCTTTTGAGATACGTGCTGGGGACGGACGAGTCAAAAGTGGAACCTTTTGGAAGTCACGGGTCCCGTTATGTCTGGTGTGAAGGAAACACAGCATTTGACAATAGGAACATCACACCAACAGTCAGACATGGTGGTAGTGATGTGATGGTGTGGGGATGCTTTGCTGCCTCAGGGCCTGGAAGACTTGCCATCGTTAAGGAACCATGAATTCTGCTCTCCACCAGAACATCCTGAAGGAGAACAAACCCTCACCAGGCCCTGATCTGAAGCTGAAGTGTAACTGGGTTAATGACCCAAAACACAAGAGTAAGCCCACCTCAGAATGGCTCAAAAGAAACAAAATTAAGCTTTTGGAGCAGCCTGGTCAAAGTCCTGACTTGAACCCCATCGAGATGCCGTGGCAGGACCTTAAACAAGCAGTTCATGCTCGAAACCCCCCTGCAAAGAAGTGTGGGCCATAATTCCTCCACAGCGATGGGAAAGACTGGCCGCCTATTACAGGAAGTGTTTGGTTGCTGTTGTTGCTGCTAAAGGCGGCACAACCGGTTCTTAAGTCCAGGGGGGCAATTACTTTTTCAAATGGGTCATATGGCTGTTGGATAACTTTGTTCCTTCAGTAAATGAAATGATCATTTAAAAATGTATTTTGTGTTTACTCGAGTCCTCCTTGTGTTACGTGTATTACATTCTGCATGACGATCTGAGACTATTCAGTGTAACAAATATGCAAAAATAGAGGAAATCAGGAAGGGGGCAAATACTTTTTCATGGGAGTCACATCCTATTTGCTCAAATATACTGCTGTATGACCTTTCTAAATGTGTTCAAGACGCCGCCTTCTGATGAAAAGGATGATGTTTGAAAGTACACGCAATGTTTATTGTGTATATAACTTTATGAAACCAGTCTGGATGTTTTTTATCGAAAGATTCGCAATGTCTGTTTCTGTGAAGAAAAATCAAGTCAAGTCTGTTCACTTGGCTAATGTCAATAATAATAATAATAATAATAATGATGATGTAAAAACTTAAAAGTGTATTGAGTCCACATTGTGAAAGGCACTTTAAACCAGGCATTCCTAGAGACTGGGTCGCGACAGCAGATTTTATTTGGGTTGCCAAATAAAATTCCCAAAAATCTCCTGCGACGGGTCGGCGAAAAATTTGCAGAATTTTTTAAAATTCATATCTGCAGTACACGTTTGAGCCACATGAGGGAGCTCGTTGGCATTTCTGCCACACTCGTTTTGTACGCAGGACTGGAATGACATACTAAAAAGCATAAAACCAAGCTGGGATTTATCAAACGTATTGTAACGACCACGGATGACTAGACTCGCTAGCCCTCGGCTAACGGGTCGGACCCTTTAGTCGACTGGTTAGCGCAGTCGCCCGTGGTGCCGGCGACCCGGGTTCGCGTCCTGGCTGCGGCGGTTCCCGGCCGAATTCGCTACAGTATATCTCTCCGAAATGGCTGGTTTACCTATTCAAGATGATGCGGAAATGGCAGCAAAAATGGTCGTTGATTTATGCACAAATTCATTCTTCCCACGATTAATAGATAGAAGTCTGTTGCGAATTGGGCCACAGTGGTTTGTCATCTTTAAAAAGTGGATCCCCAGCAAAAAAAAAAGGTTTGGGAAACAAGGCTTTAAACTACGACTCTTCTGAATTCAACTTTCGAGTGAAAGCCGTTCCAGCAGAGAGCTGAATCCGGAACAGGGTTTCTTTCTCGTGAGTGGTGTCTTTTCTGTCCACTTACACCTCGGACACCGATATGAGCTCAGTCTTCATGTAGCCGCTCTTCACTATGTTCTCCACATCCATGGGCTCGGAAACTGAAAAACAGAAAAAAATCCACCGGTAAGCCTCAAAACCTATTCAGCTGGTCAAGACCCAAACAAAGATCTGTACAGAGAATAAGGCGCGGTGATGTGGGCCGGGGCAGTAAGGTGGACGTTCTGAGGCTACTCTGGCGGGTGCAAGCAGGGGGATGTGTGTAACTCCGAGGGTCCGATGGTGTGCTGTAGTAACTCAGCCAGACTTACCTTCCGAGGGCTTGGGGTAGTACTTCGCGAATGCCTTGTCTTTGGGGATTTTGGGGTACAGGAAGCGGAGGGGGTTCTCCGGGATATTTTCAGCGGCCATGACCTTGTAGGTTCTGATGATGTCCGGCAGAGAGACGGCGGTCAGCTCTCTCTTTGTGTACGGCTCCACAGAATGATATATTGCCTTATCTGATTGACGGGGAGAGAGAGAGAGAGAGAGAGAGAGAGAGAGAGAGAGAGAGAGAGAGAGAGAGAGATTTAATTTAAACTTGAAGAGTACACTCAGTAGACTGCAGATTTCCACCAGGTGTCTGCCTACAGGGCGGTGAAAGGAACAGCTCCTTCCTATCTCCAGGCCCTACACCCCCGCCCGACCACTTCGCTCTGCCGCCTCGGGACACCCGGTTGCCCCGTTGCTCAGAGGCCCTGTTCTGCCCCGGCCCCACAGTGGTGGACTGAACCCCCCACTGACGTCAGGACAGCGGAGTCGCTGCCCATCTTTCGGCATCTCTTTAAGAACCACTACCCTGTTGCTTGTTCTTAGCACTTATTGTATTCACTCATTGCCATTTTACTTGAGCACTGGTTTTGCTCTTAGATGCTTGTTTAGATGCACTTCTGACCTCTGATGACTGGCAGTTCCTACGTTAAATGCACTTATTGGAAGTCGCTTTGGATAAAAGCGTCGGCTAAACGACTAATGTAATGTATCTCCTCTCCTCCGGCGCTCGAACTTGGTGACAAACCACCTCCTTTTTTGCCTCCCGGGAGAAGGGAAACACACACACACGCACACAAACGGACGCAAAATCCGGTGTTTTTCCTGCCGTTATAAGAGTTTTGCGCGGTGCCCAATTGACTCAACAGGAAAGATGAACAAAAAAACGTGTTAACATGCAGCGCTCAAGCTAAAAAATCCAGCTAATACAAATGTTTTGCCTGTCAGTCTGCGGATGTGCGGCCTCCTAGGTGGACCCTCGCACGGGTGCAGCCGAGTCTGACACGAAACGAAAGCGACGGGGCTATCGTAATTTCAAAGCCCTTGTTAAAAGACTTCAAATGTGTTTAACCATCGCGGTTTCCCCGATATAAGATGAATCGAGGTGAATGGCTGCTCTGCTGAGTGACTTTCATTCATAAAACAACAGTAGGAAAACATAGCTCCGCCATGGGGGATGTACTATCGGAGCTACTGAGAGGAGGATTTCCAGCTGCGACTGTGATTAATCCTCCATCCATCCATCCATCCATCCATCCATCCATCCATCCATTATCCAAACCGCTTATCCTGCTCAGGGTCACGGGGATGCTGGAGCCTATCCCAGCAGTCACTGGGTGGCAGGCGGGGAGACACCCTGGACAGGCTGCCAGGCCATCACAGGGCCCACACACATATTCAAACCTAGGTACCATGTAGTATGGCCGAGTCCCCTGACCTACATGTCTCTGGACTGTGGGCTGACCACTGCGCCGCCCCCTTTGAAAAAAAAAATCAAATTACAAAATCTACTGAACAATTCTGGACTCCTGACTACAACACAAGCTTCAGCTGCTGTTTTACAAGATCACACCAGATGAGCTGTAATGGGCCCTGTGATGGCCTGGCGGCCTATCCAGGGCGTCCCCCCCCCCCCGCCTGCTGCCCAATGACTGCTGGGATAGGCTCCAGCATCCCCGCCACCCTGAGCAGGATACGCGGTTTGGCTAATGGATGGATGGATGAGCTGTAATACCAACTTCCTCTTTGTATTCATCTCACTGTTACATAAATACCTCACACTATGACACAGGTACCTCTAACTACTGCCCCGATACCTCCAACTACTACATAGATACTTCACACTACAACACAGATAGCTCACACTACTACAGATACCTCCAACTACTACATAGATACTTCACACTACTATGGATACCTCACACTACTACAGATACCTCACACAACTACGTAGATACCTCGTACTACAACAGAGATACCTCACACTACTACAGATACCTGTAACTACTAAAAAGATACCACATACTGCTACGGATACCTCACACTACTAGATACCTCGTACTACAACCGAGATACTTCACACTACTACGTAGATACCTCACACAACTAGATACCTCGTACTATAACAGAGATACCTCCCACTACTACAGATACCTCACACAACTACGTAGATACCTCGTACTACAACAGAGATACCTCACACTACTACAGATACCTCACACAACTAGATACCTCGTACTACAACAGAGATACCTCACACTACTACAGATACCTCACACAACTACGTAGATACCTCGTACTACAACAGATACTTCACACTACTACAGATACCTCACACAACTACGTAGATACCTCGTACTACAACAGAGATATCTCACACTACTACAGATACCTCATACTGTAGCAGTATGGGGTATCTGTAGTAGTATACTACAAAGATACCTCATACTGCTACAGATATTTCATACTACTATGATACCCAACACAACTACAGATACCACAATACCTCACACAGCTACACAGATACTTTAAACTACTCCACAGATACACAGCCATCTCACAGATACACCACACTACTGTAAAGACATCACATACTGCTACAGATAGCTAACACTACTACACAAATACCTAGTAGTACTGCAGAGATACCTCACACTACTACACAGTTACTCCATACTACACAGGTACCTCACCCTGCTACCACCGGTGTGAAGTTTTCCTGAGGGTGAAACACGTTTGGACTTAAAGGGTTTGAAACGACACTAAGCTTTCACTGTCCCCTGTAACGATTCACAGCGCCCCCTGGTGGAGACACAGCCTCACTAGCCAGCTCAGAGCTCACTGTGGACGTCGAGCTCCACCCAGGTGAAGGTGATGGCGCCCTCTCTGCTGCTCTCGCTGAACCTCAACAGGAAGGTGCCAGGACACTTGTCGCTAAGCAACTCCTTTTCCCTCTCTTTACTGATGAAGCCCATGATGGAGCTGATGAGAGAGCGAGAGAGAGAGAGAGAGAGAGAGAATCTAAATAGCAGAAACCTCATTTTCAACATGTTTGAATTAGTCGTTAACATCACGGTAGGATCATTCTACATGGCGTGGCGGCTGCTTCGGGACGTTACATTCATACATCACGACTCTGTTCTGGTTTCTGTGCCGTTTACTATCGGCTCTCTCTCCACGAAAAACACAGGAATGACATTAGGAAATGGAGCGAAATGCGGAGGAGAAGTGTGTGGTTCTGACCCGTCGTTCCACAAGGAGAGCAGGTGTCGTTTGATCAGGTCCAGGATTCCCTCGATCCACAGCCAGAACGGGAAGCTCTTCTCGTTTATGCTCTGCTCCCACACAGAGAAAGACAACGTTCAGACGGTTAATGCGCTTCACTCCCACGTCATTTAGTTTACAGAGACTGGTTCATACACATATTGTGGTCCTGAAGGAAAACACGAGAGGGAAGAAAAACCAGATGGGAACACATCTGGAAGCCTTTCCAGACACGCCTGACCTCCAAAGAACAGAAATAGCCAAAGTCAGGTCACAGGGATGCTGGAGCCTATCCCAGCAGTCGCTGAGACACCCAGGACAGGCCGCCAGTCCATCACAGGGCCCGCCCACACACACACACACTCACACATTCACCCCTAGGGACAATTTAGTACGCCCGATTCATCTGACCTTCAGGTCTTTGGACTGCGGGAGGAAACCGGAGCACCCACAGGAAACCCACACAGACACGGGGAGAACATGCAAACTCCACACAGAGGACGACCCGGGATGACCCCGAAGCCTGGACAACCCCGGGACTCGAACCCAGGACCTTCTTGCTGTGAGGCAACTGCGCTAACCGCCGCGCCACCGTGCCGCTTCAGCCAGTCCAATCCAACATATATAACAACCGTCCCCCTAATTCAAACAAAACTCGGCTGAAAGTATGTGTAGTTCACCTTGCAGAACTTGGTCCAAGGGATGAGTCCTTCTGGGCTCCTCTGGGCTTTCTGGCCTGGGGAAATAAACACTCTTTATTTCACTTCATTTGCTATTTTATCCGGAAAGGTCTCAACACTTAATTATATAGAGAGAGTCAGAAAGGGCTCTGACCCACAGCAGCTTATATTGCTCCTATACGATGAGCAACAGTAGTAGTATGTGTAGTAGTCAGAGTACGAACATCCTTTATTTTATTTTGTTTATTTATTTATTGACTTCCCCAACTTTTTCTCCCCAATTGCAGCTGGCCAATCGCCCGACCCCCCGAGCCGTCCCGGTCGCTGCTCCACCCCCTCTGCCGATCCGGGGAGGTGCTGCAGACCACCACGTGCCTCCTCCCATACACGTGGAGTCGCCAGCCGCTTCTTTTCACCTGACAGTGAGGAGTTTCACCAGGAGGACGTAGCGCGTGGAAGGATCCCGCTATTCCCCCCCGAACAGGTGCCGCGACCGACCAGAGGAGGCGCTAGTGCAGCGACCAGGACACGTACCCACATCTGGCTTCCCGCCCACAGACACGGCCAATTGGGTCTGTAGGGACGCCCGACCAAGCCGAAGGCAACACAGGGATTCGACCCGGCGACCCGTGTTGGTAGGCAACGGAATAGACCGCCACGCCACCCGGACGTCCCCAAATATCCTTTATTGTAGTCATAGTAGCAGTACTCGTAGTAATCTGACTAGCGGTGGTAGTTGTAGTATTAGTACTAGTAGCAGCCATAGTATTGCTAGTACTAGCAGTGGTCATAGTGTTGCTAGCAGTAATAGTACTAAGTGTGTGTTACCGAGCAGTTTGTCTGCCAACATGTTGAGCTGTTCCTCGTTGAGTCCTCTCTGAGTGACGGAGGAAAACTGCCAGCTCAGGACCTCGGAGAGCTGACCCCAGGTGGCTGATGGGGGCGACAGGAAGAACTTCAAATTCTAAACAGGAAAAAAAAAAACAAGAGATGAAGAAATACACAAGAAATCCAAATGAATAGACGAGATTTAGCCGACAGGGGACGATATTGTGGATTGTGTTGGGTGTTGGTATGTTTTTGTGTATCTTTGCCTTAAGTTCGCTGGTCAGCATGTTGTACCAGAGGATGGAGGCCCAGCCGCTGGGCAGCTGGCTGACGTTGGAGATGACCACCACGGGCAGAGACATGGTCTGAAGACAGACAGACACACACACAGACACACACAGACACACACACACACACACACACACACACACACACACACACACACACACACACACACACACACACACAGGCTCAGGCTGCATCTAATCTTATCTGATTTCTTTCCCTTAATTGTGATGCATCAGATTTTTTTTTAGAAAAGTATAAACACAATAAACCACAACATAATGCTCAAAACCGCTTCACAATTCAAATCAGACCCACTTTTGTATGTTTTTTTTTGTTTTAATTGAATTGTATGTCTGTGTAAGTTGGATTGTATGGTTTTTTTTGTTTTAATTGAATTGTATGTCTGTGTAAGTTGGATTTTGTGTCACTCTCCGTGGTACGATCACTGTCGTCAGAACCCTGCACCGGTGGGCTTCATCACAGCTCAGTGTTTTAAAAGCAGCGATGGAAGTCAGAAGAACGGCAACAAAGTCCCATATCTGCTATCTATTTGTCGAGGTGCCTCTTTTCAAACTAAACGAGAGGGCACACATCAGCTCCGGTAATTTCTCAAGAAATTACCGGTCAAAATGTCTGAACGCGCTCGCAGGACTTCGTTTGTTGTCTGTTTTGCTCATGTGAGTCATTTCAGGATGGAGGTCTGTTCACACTGACGTCAGACATGAGTCATATTCAAAGATAAATGTAAAAAGTGAAGTAAAACAACCAAATCCGGGCGAGAAGATATGAACTGAGGGTTGAGGACCTGTCGCTGTAGTCAAAGATTAGCACACAATCCTAAAATACAGGAGCTGGGCAACAGAACAGGACCGAGAGGATCATCCTCTTAAACATAGACATGTGGACTGTAGGAGGGAAACCCAGATACAGAGTGGTGGAAGTCACCTCGCCTACCGAACCGCCAAACACAGGAAGGGATCCTACAGAGGACACTGAACACAGGAGGGGATCCTACAGAGGACACTGAACACAGGAGGGGATCCTACAGAGGACGCTGAACACAGGAGGGGATCCTACAGAGGACACTGAACACAGGAGGGGATCCTACAGAGGACACTGAACACAGGAGAGGATCCTACAGAGGATGCTGAACACAGGAGGGGATCCTACAGAGGACACTGAACACAGGAGAGGATCCTACAGAGGATGCTGAACACAGGAGGGGATCCTACAGAGGACACTGAACACAGGAGGGGATCCTACAGAGGACGCTGAACACAGGAGGGGATCCTACAGAGGACGCTGAACACAGGAGGGGATCCTACAGAGGACGCTGAACACAGGAGGGGATCCTACAGAGGACACTGAACACAGGAGGGGATCCTACAGAGGACACTGAACACAGGAGGGGATCCTACACAGGACACTGAACACAGGAGGGGATCCTACACAGGACACTGAACACAGGAGGGGATCCTACACAGGACACTGAACACAGGAGGGGATCCTACACAGGACACTGAACACAGGAGGGGATCCTACAGAAGACACTGAACACAGGAGGGGATCCTACAGAGGACACTGAACACGGGAGGGGATCCTACAGAGGACGCTGAACACGGGAGGGGATCCTACACAGGACGCTGAACACAGGAGGGGATCCTACACAGGACACTGAACACAGGAGGGGATCCTACAGAGGACACTGAACACAGGAGGGGATCCTACAGAGGACGCTGAACACAGGAGGGGATCCTACAGAGGACACTGAACACAGGAGGGGATCCTACACAGGACGCTGAACACAGGAGGGGATCCTACAGAGGACGCTGAACACAGGAGGGGATCCTACAGAGGACACTGAACACAGGAGGGGATCCTACAGAGGACACTGAACACAGGAGGGGATCCTACAGAGGACACTGAACACAGGAGGGGATCCTACAGAGGACGCTGAACACAGGAGGGGATCCTACAGAGGACACTGAACACAGGAGGGGATCCTACAGAGGACACTGAAGACAGGGGGGGATCCTACAGAGGACACTGAACACAGGAGGGGATCCTACAGAGGACACTGAAAGCATCACACCCCTCACCTCCAGGTTAATGTCCAGCCCGACCTGAGGGAGCTGCAGCTGAGATTCAAAGCAGATGGAGTGGAGCTCCTCTGTGACGATGAGGGGACCCTGCATGGACACACACACATATATGTTGTACTATTATGAAACAATTCAGAAAGGTTGAAGAGAAAGGAACAATCAACACGTTTCATTACGCTTTAAAAAGCTTTAACAGCTACAACAGAAAAGAAGGAAACAAGTAAAAATAATAAATAGACAAACAAATACATAAATAAATAGGCGTCGTTACCTCATTTGTTCGGTTGCCGGCCACTTTCTGCTCTTTTAGTTGCTGTGAGATCAGACAGAAATGGGCTTTAGCGACCGGTACCGGTACCACACGTCTGCCTTCAGTGAGTCAGTGTGAATGCAGCACAGTGGTGCGTTCAGCGTGTCTTTTTTCTGTCCTCGTTCATCTTTTATCGTCATTTTCCTTCACTGGAAACTTTTCAAACTTGCATCTCCTGCGTCTCTTTCTTACTCGGTACGAGTCCTGGGCCCTCTAATGGCCTAGAGCTGTAATCATGACCACTTCTGTAGAATCAATAGAATAGAAAAAATCCGGGTCTGGGGCAGCGACCGGGACGGCTCATAAGAGCGGGGCCGACGGGTCGGGTACAGTGGGGGAGAAAAGACACCTACTCTATACAACTGCTTATTTAAATATCAATGTTCCCACTGAGCAGCTTGATTCATTCGGATGTTTGTGTCGCTTGGCGCCACTTTGTCCAGAACCTGTTGAGGAACTGTACTGCCTGACAGAAGTCTAACCTCCAGCGGTTTCTAGATGAACATTTGGTTTACAGTTTCCACACAAATGACCAATATCTACCTCGTACGGTGTGTTTCCAACATTTTATCACAGCAGCGGACTAAAAGGCACAGGGTTTTCCAACCTCTGGAGAGGGTTTGGGCTCAAATCTCTCGGGGTCGCTCACCAAATGCCGAAACTCTGCCGCCAGGCTGCCGTTCGACTCCTCCATGTTCATGACTTTGGTGTTTGTCCCCAAAATGTTAAACTTTCGAAACCTGAGAGGAGAGAGGCTTTCGATTAATGAATCAATAATGACATCCTGCCAGGCCAACCAGGAACCGAAGGACCGCCGGTTCGATCCCCGGCACTGACAGGAGGGTGTAGTTCATCTGTAAGCTGTTGATTGGAGGGTGGCTGGCGTTATATCTACGGTGCACACCATCTCTGTTAACGTGCCCTTGAGCAAGGCACTGAGCCACTGCACCGTGGCAGACCGGCGCTCCGAACCCTCCAACGTAGGGAAGAGTGTGCATAGATATGTGGGATATGCAAAGAGATGGGTTTCAGTTGGCCGTATGTAAAACTGACTGTCAAGTCCTCGAGCTTAGTGAAGAAGCTAACGAGCGGGACGAGCTCTTCTGAATACCACCGCTACAGAGAGTATTTCTGAAGGAAATCAAACTCACCCTTTCTTTTCGGTCACATCTCTGAGGAGGCGAAACAGAAACAAGATCAGTTCTGCGAACAAACAGTCGTCGACTATGTGTGGAG
Organism: Lampris incognitus; assembly: GCF_029633865.1. Classification (NCBI taxonomy): domain Eukaryota; kingdom Metazoa; phylum Chordata; class Actinopteri; order Lampriformes; family Lampridae; genus Lampris; species Lampris incognitus. Next base: position 7,185,539 of record NC_079231.1, on the reverse strand, counting down.
GGGAATAAACCGGTTTGCCGGCTGAACTCACTTGTCAAACAAAGCCTTGACCTTGAGCTGGTAGTTCAACTCCTGCAGCTTCACCAAGAATCTGGAGAGGAAACCGCACTCGTCATTACTTCAGTAGTGCTCATTATCAGCTTATCAAGTCAGTGTTTTCATTACTGCTACGTGACACACGGGAGGAGGTTTGGGCCCAGACCGCTAAAACCCACATTAAAAGAAGAAAAAAAAATTATTATTATCAAAGTCTTCAGGTGTGTTACCGACAACGAATTATCACCATGTGGTTTCATTTAAATAGTGCACACGGACATTTTGTGATATGAGTCACTTTTTCCAACATCAGCTTTCATTTTAGATAATGCCAGCTTATCAATCAAACAATCTTGATCAGAAAATAGACTTTTACAAAGTAACTGCTCATTTTATTATCTTATATATACATATATATATTGGTATAAGATATATATAGATATAGTTATATCTCAACATAGATGTAGGAAAAAAAAACTTTGAATACATAGCAGTACAAGTTTTTGTTTCGTGCATCGTGCAGCTGATAAGTGTGTGACGCAGGAAACAAGCTTGTAACTGCTATGTATTAAAAGTTTTTGTTCCTGCATCTATAATGATATTCTGCTCCTCATTTGCTGAGCACTTTTATCAACACCAGTGACAGTATCTGAAAAAAGCTATATATATATATAGGATATATATGTGTGTGTGTATATATATATATACACTACCGTTCAAAAGTTTGGGATCACCCAAACAATTTTGTGTTTTCCATGAAAAGTCACACTTATTCACCACCATATGTTGTGAAATGAATAGAAAATAGAGTCAAGACATTGACAAGGTTAGAAATAATGATTTGTATTTGAAATAAGATTTTTTTTACATCAAACTTTGCTTTCGTCAAAGAATCCTCCATTTGCAGCAATTACAGCATTGCAGACCTTTGGCATTCTAGCTGTTAATTTGTTGAGGTAATCTGGAGAAATTGCACCCCACGCTTCCAGAAGCAGCTCCCACAAGTTGGATTGGTTGGATGGGCACTTCTTTGAGCAGATTGAGTTTCTGGAGCATCACATTTGTGGGGTCAATTAAATGCTCAAAATGGCCAGAAAAAGAGAACTTTCATCTGAAACTCGACAGTCTATTCTTGTTCTTAGAAATGAAGGCTATTCCATGCGAGAAATTGCTAAGAAATTGAAGATTTCCTACACCGGTGTGTACTACTCCCTTCAGAGGACAGCACAAACAGGCTCTAACCAGAGTAGAAAAAGAAGTGGGAGGCCGCGTTGCACAACTGAGCAAGAAGATAAGTACATTAGAGTCTCTAGTTTGAGAAACAGACGCCTCACAGGTCCCCAACTGGCATCTTCATTAAATAGTACCTGTTAGAGCCTGTTTGTGCTGTCCTCTGAAGGGAGTAGTACACACCGGTGTAGGAAATCTTCAATTTCTTAGCAATTTCTCGCATGGAATAGCCTTCATTTCTAAGAACAAGAATAGACTGTCGAGTTTCAGATGAAAGTTCTCTTTTTCTGGCCATTTTGAGCATTTAATTGACCCCACAAATGTGATGCTCCAGAAACTCAATCTGCTCAAAGAAGTGCCCATCCAACCAATCCAACTTGTGGGAGCTGCTTCAGGAAGCGTGGGGTGCAATTTCTCCAGATTACCTCAACAAATTAACAGCTAGAATGCCAAAGGTCTGCAATGCTGTAATTGCTGCAAATGGAGGATTCTTTGACGAAAGCAAAGTTTGATGTAAAAAAAATCTTATTTCAAATACAAATCATTATTTCTAACCTTGTCAATGTCTTGACTCTATTTTCTATTCATTTCACAACATATGGTGGTGAATAAGTGTGACTTTTCATGGAAAACACGAAATTGTTTGGGTGATCCCAAACTTTTGAACGGTAGTGTATATATAACCGTGAATCAATAAAAACAGTTCTCGTAGTATTATTTTGTCAGATGGTGGATACCATCCTGTTTTATTCAGGAGAGTATTAGGAAAGAGCAGTAATAGTTGTTCTAGTAGAAATTATTAGTTCTAAAATGCAAGACATTCTTCTTGACTGATGTTATATCTGAGTCTGTGGGGTTTGTGTTAGTGCAGGTCACACAATAATCAAGATGGTGGTGGTGGTGGTGACTAACTGACTATGTCAAAAAGGTTTCTGCTAAAAGGCACAGGGTGTCCAGCACCCTCCACATCTTCTAATTCCCAGCCTGCAGCAAGATAAACTGGGCACTGCGTGTCATCCGCCAACAAGACCATAATGAGACGCTGACCAACCCAATGCTGACAAGGAGGAAGGATGCTGGGAGCACATACGCATCCTTAGCCGAAATCCTCCAAAGAAATGAATGAACTGCCCAGAGATATACAGACGGAGAGACTAGATCAAGGTGAGGGGTTCGAAGCTGCTCTGGTGGTCAGAAAGCTCGGCGGCATCAATTCTGCAGGCTGGCCTCCCAACAAGACAAAGGTCCAACGGGCCGAGAAGAGAGCTCTGAAGAAGTCTAGCAGTGACGCCGCTGCAGGCCCAAGTCAATGCACCAGGGGGCGTGCTTCTAGCGGTGAGAAACCAGCACAGGAAGCACTCTGTTGTTTTTCTGTTGCAAGCCAGCTGGCACTGATGGTTTACATGAGCAGCAATGTTTCAGCTAAACAACCAAGTTCAGACGTGTGCGGAGCTCTTCGAGGACACAGAAAAGCTGGTTCAGCTTAGTGCACTTGAATCCAACTATCACAATAAACGCTTGATGGGCCTCTACAACCGTGCCAGGAAACACAAAACTCAACAAATGCGAGGAAAAGGTGCTATCGGGAATCGTCTTTGCTGACGTTGTCATGTATAGACTGAAGCAGGCCTTGATGAAAGTACTGTACCCGTCTTCAAGCTGGCCGATCTGGCTCATCTGTACAGGTAAAGCTTGGAGCGGTTTGGCATTAAGCTCGACGCGAGAGTGAACACCGTAAGATTGAAAGGAAGACTCTTGGCTCAGATCCCAGACCCGCTAGCTCAGACCCAGAGGCGGGATGCCCTTTCTGATTCGGATTCTCGCATTCTCCGATGACATCGGTGCAGCCCTGACCAAGGCATGTGAACGGGACAGACAATGATGCCCTACACCCGGCCCATGCTGCCGTCTGGGAGAAGAAAAGACGCTGCTAACAAACCCTGTGCCGCCATCGCCACCAACCGACCGGGGGTGAGTGAAGACAGAAGGAACGTATGAGCCCCAACTGGACAACGTTGCCAAAAGCATCAAAATCCTGCCACGATCTGATCTCTTGCGGCTGCGGGTGCGAGAAGGTCGCACTTCGGTCCACAGGCCTCTGCTCCTGTGAGGGAGAATGTGCCACCTGACTCTAAGACCTCTCGTTTACTCAGACATTTAAGTGGCATGCCGCGGCCCATGGCATGTTGTCTTGCCACGACGAACAATTAACACGATCAAGATGTGTGCACAGACTGGTTCAAATAGTACACAGGAATCACACTGGTCTTTTCAAACAACTTCAGTAGCATAGTCAGTGGCTTCGACACATTCACAGGTTATTATTATGGCCTATGTTAATACGTATCCGTACTCGCCACGGCTACGGTTTCATCCAGTTGTCACGATAACATGTGGAGATAATCTCCCACATTTTGTTGCATTTTCTTTCATTTATTATGGCTTTACGTTGTAGTAAAACATATTTGTAATTCTAACTGGTATAATGAGATTTAAGGCGGCGAAAACATGGACACAAAGTGCTCTATGCCAGTAACCAGAAATGTCTTTTCACTCACCGTAGTTTAACAGTAAACTGAACGCCTGTTTTTAACACCAGGGGGCGTTGCGGGTGGGTGGGCATACAGGGCTGTCTCTCCACCACTATGGAGCTAACACACAAACACACACACACACACACACACACATTAACACATTAACACAGAGTATCGTTTCCTCAGATCAGTTCTTTTATGACCAACTAGTGCAGTGACTGTTGCTTTACTTCGACTGCCATTTAACCGATGCTTACACCCGATCACCCAGACTCATAAAGTGCTTGTTTCATATGCACCTCGTAACAGATAAGACAGATCAAGGTCAGTGAAACAAGAGATAAATAAAATATATTCATAAAGCCTCCCAGTTCCTGCCAGACTGGGCGACTGGCAGGAACAGGAAGCCACCGATGTGTGGAACAAAGGGAAATTACCAAAGTTACAGCAAACGGACACAGCCGATTTCGATGCGCCGTGTTGTATTTATATAGCACGGGTGTTGTTTAACCACATCCATTTTTTGATCAGTAAAAAGAAACGAGCGCTCTCTTGTGGCTCCCCGGTTATGATCGGAGGTTCGGGTATGAACTATAACCGAAGAAACAGCCTGTCGGACGGGGGAGAAGGATCCTACTTTGTGAGCAAGTGCTTGAAGAGCTCCAGGGCTCGGCCCTCCAGCATGCCTTTCTCCTGCGTGATGGGGTCGTTCTCGTACGTGAACTTCTGCTCCAACTCCTGCAACTTCTTCAGCTGCTGCCGCACCTGCTGCAGCGTCTCTGCTACCGCCGTGAACCTTGACCCCGGGGAGGGGTCCGAAGGAAGAGAAGAGAATGTCAGCACTCAGAGAGACCAACAGCGGGAGTTGATAGAATAAGAATAAAAACTGAAACTAGCTGGAAGTGGTACTAGTACTTCTACTACCGTTACCACTGCTGGTAATACTACCTCTGTGCCTCTGACCGGCCTGACCAAGGTAACCTGCCGACACTATAAGTTGTGCAGGATGACACAGATGCAAGTTTTCACTGTTTTTGCTCATTGACTGTTTTTAATTCATTGCTTTGTGAGGACACACTCAAGGTTGCCGAGTGGTTACTAGGTGGTTTCATGTGTATAGCAATCACAGGAAATCCCATAATAACCACAATATTACATCACATGATCTGACAAAAGTCGCTAAACATCTGGACTGAGCTGCTGTCGCGCAGGATGTAGGACTAGTTGGAGTATGCAGGACTAGGGAAAGTCCAAATCGTCTTGGGGTGAAGGACATTAAAGAGGGATATAGCGGGGTGTCCGGGTAGTGTAGCGGTCTATTCCGTTGCCTACCAACACAGGGATCGCCGGTTCGAATCCCTGTGTCACCTCCAGCTTGGTTGTGCATCCCTACAGACACAATTGGCCGTGTCTGCGGGGGAGAAGCCGGATGTGGGCATGTGTCCTGGTCGCTGCACTAGTGCCTCCTCTGGTCAGTCGGGGTGCCTGTCCGGGGGTGAGGGGGGGGAATAGCGTGATCCTCCCACATGGTACGTCCCCCTGGCGAAACGCCTCACCGTCAGGTGAAAAGAAGCGGCTGGCGACTCCACATGTATGGGAGGAGGCATGTGGTAGTCTGCAGCCCTCCCCGGATCAGCAGGGGGGGGGTAGAGCAGCAACCGGGACAGCTGGGAAAAAAATAGGGTAATTGGCCAGGTGCAATTGGGGAGAAAAAAAAGAGGGAAAAAAATCCACCAAAAAAAAATAAAATAAAAAGTGATACAGCGGTAACAGCATAGTATACACGTGTGCCAACTTGTTTACCAGCCCGCTTAGGAATTGTATGAAATGTGCAACAGAAATAAAGTTTATCAACAGAGTTACGACAAGGATTTCTAGACTCTGCCGTCAAGTATGCACAGTTTTCAGCACTTGGAAATGTTAAAATTCAGGGTTTTGTGCCTCCAGGCTCCTCCAGGTGGAGCAGGATGGATGGATGGGAAGGTCTCACCAGCTCTGCAGCTGGTCCAGACAGGTGTTAGGTGGGCCGCCGATACAGGCGATCTGCTGCCGCCGCTTCCACTCCGGCAGCTCCTCTGAGATCAGGTCCGACAGCAGGGCATGGGTCACGTTCAGGACCTCTGCCAGCTGGCTCACTACTTCCTGAGTAGACACCAGGTGAGCCGTTAGGAGATCCGACAGAGGTTTCAGTAGAAATCACATGCATAACACATCAGGTCACTGCAAAAATGCCTTCATCTGGACTTTGTGACCGAGTTTGGAGATTCTGGTTGCTCTTCGGTAGGATACACACCGACTACCAACTAGACCACATCATTCTACAGCTTAACATTAATATCACCGTGTGACTATGAACCAGACCATCTACAGCTTAACGTTAATCTACATTACAACTAACATCACAACACAACTGTCAACTAGACCATATCACTACGTAACTGCACATTATTGTGCAACTTAAATCATGATATGACGGTATTTTCGGTATTCTGTGTTTCTAATGACAGTTTTTGGCACAGGGAGATTATTAAATTGCTTAAATCCAGCAAATGAAAATGCAAATGAGTAAATGATTCCCGTTTCAGGTGGTTTTTTTGGGACATTTAAAAAGTTCGCACAACATTTCTTCAGCATCTCAACAGAAACGTGGTTTAACAGGACTACCAACGAGACCGTATAACAAAACGCATGGCGGGAAAGGTTTCACGCTATTTAAAGACTTGAAAAACGTGTAATCCTTTTCTGTGCTGACTTTTCAAAATGTGCGAGGACTCGAGACTTTTCCTCGCTGAATTCTCCATGTTTCCCTCGGTGCGTTGTGACTTTCCGTTTACCTGTCGCTTGTATTTGAGATCGAAACACATTTTTCCGAGTATCATCCTCTCTTTCTCCAACTCTTTGGCTACCATGCCGTTCATTTCGTGTTCTGGAGAGAGATGCAAGAAAAACGCACAGTTCAGCTTTGGATTTCAAGAATGTTTTGGTATAACAGATCATAATGATATATACTCCCGGCTGACTACTACTTGTAGTAACGGCTCTCACCTCTGTTTTTCAGCGTGTTGAGTTTGAAGTTATACTCATCCTGCAGATCTTCAACACTCTTGATGTTGTGATCTGTCGCCTGATGAAAAGAAAAGACTGATTTTAGGGCCATTCTGGATTTTCTTGTATAAAACTGTAAAGGCACTTTAAGTGGTACGGGTTATTAAACCTGTGAGGAAACCAGTGGACCATGTTTGAAATCACACTGGAAACACTTGATCCTCTGTCTCTTATGGAGAGGCGACACATCTCTAATGGACATTGGGTCTACGTTTGCCACAGATACTGGCTTTACCTGGACTTTATTCTTCATTTCCTTCACTCTGTTGTCCAACTTCTGCTTCTCCACCACCATGGCCGACATAGTGCTCTCCCCCTCCGGCTAGGAACACAAATATTTCCAAATATGAGCTCACCACCTAAACCATCGCCTTGATGTGGAGTTTCTCACAACTTCTGCTGTATACCAAAGAGTAAAACTAATTCAACAGTCCTTCAAGACATCCATCTATCCATCCATCCATTATCCAAGCCGCTTATCCTAATTAGGGTCACGGCATGCCAGAGCCTATCCCAGCAGTCATAGGGCATCAGGCGGGGAGACACCCTGGACAGGCCGCCAGTCCATCACAGGGCAGACACATTAACACCTACGGACAATTTAGTAAGTCCGATTCACCTGACCTGCATGTCTTTGGACTGTGGGAAACCGGAGCACCCAGAGGAAACCCACGCAGACGCGGAGAGAACATGCAAACTCCACACCAAGGACGACTTGGGACGACCCCCAAGGTTGGACAACCCTGGGGTTCGAACCCAGGACCTTCTTGCTGTGAGGCAACAGCGCTAACCACTGGGCCACCATGCCGCGTCCAACTCAGAATTGTTTTTCCATGTCAAAAGTTTTGCAAAAGCAAAAACAACAAAACAAAACAAACAAAAATAAAATCAAGGTTGAAGTCAGAAAGAGGCTTCCTTAAGCTGTCATCAGTCACATGTATTAACAGAATTACCAGAGGCGGAAATCTGATCATGAAAAGATGTATGGGAATAAAGGTATTATTATTATTATTATTATTATTATCATTATCATTGTTGAAGCTCTAATATTGTGTAGGGATCATGTGACCAGAGTGATTGGGTGCCGTTGTGGTAAGGTTTGCTTTTTGGGGTTGTGTGTTCAGTACCTCTGCAATTTTAACCATCGCCAGAATCTTCTGCTCCTCCCTGAGATTCCTGGAGATGATCATGGCCATGTGGACTGGATCCTCCTGGAATCGGTCCTGACAAAACCATATGGATAGGATCAGTCTAAAGACTCCGGGTTAAGGCTAATTGTGGTTGTGATATGAGGCGGTGTGTTGTGTTGCATTCGTTGTGTTGTAGCACATTAGTTCATGCGGCTATTTTGATGTGTCGTGTTGTGACATGCCGTGAAGAACACAAGTGGCAGAGGGAAAAGGAATTTCTTAACAAGAATAACAACCTCCCCCAAATGTTGAGTCCCGGACAAGAATAACAACCTCCCCCAAATGTTGAGTCCCGGACACTATGTCCAAACTGTTTCCAGCAAATCTCATAATCGTATTTCACATTTCGTCGTCGCAATCGTTGAACCTGGGCCGAACACCAAGTAGATGACGGTAAAACAGCCTAAAGCCGAACACGCGGCCCAGTTGTAACCCATTTGGTCCAGTCACAACGGGTAAAGGTGGGTTCTGACCTGCAGGTTCCTCTTGATCTTGCGGATGTTGTGCTGAAGCAGAAAGTTGTTTTCCAGGGTGAAGCGGCTCTGCTGCTCATCCAACTGGACCAGGAGGTCGTGGAACCGGACCGTAGCCAGGGAGCTCTGCATCGCTACTGTGTCCCTTTAGAGATACAGATAGCAGCATTACTACTGATATTACAAGATATTGATAAAATTACTACGACTAATACTGCTAGTTAATAAATATGCTACTACTACTACTAATACAGTTCCTTAACTATTAGTATTAGAACTGCTAATGTTAATCCTGCTACTTCACTAAAACTATTATTACTGCTACCACTGCTACTAATACTGCTACTTATACTACTACAACCACTACAGTTATTATGCTTGTCCTCCACCCTGCTAATATTAATAACTTAGCAGTCAAGCAAGGCACAAACACTGCCAGGGTTAGGGGTTCACTTCCCGTTACAACCAGGATTTGCATCCTATTACTGTGTTGAGACACATCATGGATGTTTTATATTCAATGCATATCTCTTATTCTGTTTCATTTTCTATCTGTTCTTATGCTAAGCACATTGGCATGCATTTGTGTGCGAGATATATAATATATAGAGCAATATATAATGCTATAGGAAGTTTGATTTGACTGAAAATATACAAGCATATCATTTGCTTTGAATGTAACATCAAAAAAAACCTGACAACTACATAAACTCACAAGTTGCTTATTTTCAGCTCATCTGACCTCCATTCCCAGCCCTGTTTCAAGCTCTCACCTAACTCTGTGTGCCTGACTAAAACTGGCTAAGATGGGAATATTTGCGACCCAATTCGCTTCTTAGTTTAGTCTCCGGTAAAATTCAAGTCATCACATCCCCGCCAGCGCGTGTTCCTCACCAGTCGATGGTTTCAATCCACTTGCTGAGGTACTGCCGGATGTCCATGGGGAATGAATCATCATACAGCTGGTCCACCTGCTCCAGGTACTTTGCGTCCAGCTGCTGAAGCTGGCACCACTGCGTCATCTTCTGGTGAGCACACGGGTTTAATTGGAAAACTGAGCCTTCATTTTTCATCTCAATAAAAATCACACCTGGTCAAAATGGATTAGGGATCCTCCATTTAAAATAATTCCAATGTTTTATACTTATGGTATGGTATTTTATTATAAATAAGTCAGCATATAAGCACAAATCGGTAGTGTAATTATACTTCAGTTGTAGTATTGTAGCGAATTCGGGGGGCAACGCAACCACAGGAACTGCCGCGACCGGGACGCGAACCCGTGTCGCCCGCACCGCGGGAGGCATCGCTAACCGCTAGACTAAAGGGTCAGACCCGCTAGCCAGCGGCCAGCGTGTCTACTAATCCATGCACGTTACAATATGAAGCAAACGTGTTAGCAGCCCATTATTCATCTGTAGGATTTCTTAGCTATTTTGCTTATCTGCTTCAAACGGGCTACTGGAGTAGCGAGTCTCTTCTCTTGACCTCTAAAAGAAGGAGGCTCTGGCAACGTCACCAAAAGCCAGCTGTGCAAACTTTACCAGAGATCTGGGAGAAAACGGACTTAAATATTGTAACGTGCGTGGATAAGCAGACACGCCCGAATTCGCTACAATGTTACCACGCCTCTTCACGGTAAAGGCGTCGTTCCATCGCGCTAAAGCAAACAAATTGGGGGGGGGGGGCGCAACCACGGGAAGTGCCGCGGCCAGGAGGCGAACCCGTATCGCCCGCACCGCAGGAGGCACCGCTAACCGCTCGACTAAAGCAGTGGTTCGCAACCTTTTTGGGGTCCTGGACCCCCTGCGTATTTTTTATCTACCCTGAGGACCCCTCCACCTGATCTTGGGGGAGGGGGGGTTGCAATTTGATAGAAACAGTAGAAACTGCATTTTAAATTGCATTATAGCATTTATTCACTCTTTGGGGCAAAAATAAGAGCTTTCAGTTGTAACTTAGATATAGTTAACAAAACAGAATTCTTATGCAGTAACTATCAGATATATGTAACAAAACAGAATATGTATTCAGTAACTTTCAGATATATGTAACAACACAGAATATGTATTCAGTAACTTTCAGATATATGTAACAAAACAGAATATGTATGCAGTAACTTTCAGATATATGTAACAAAACAGAACATGTATTCAGTAACTTTCAGATATATGTAACAAAACAGAATATGTATGCAGTAACTTTCAGATATGTGTAACAAAACAGAATATGTATTCAGTAACTTTCAGATATATGTATCTAAACAGAATATGTATTCAGTAACTTTCAGATATATGTAACAAAACAGAATTCTTATGCAGTAACTTTCAGATATATGTAACAAAACAGAATATGTATTCAGTAACTTTCAGATATATGTAACAACACAGAATATGTATTCAGTAACTTTCAGATATATGTAACAAAACAGAATATGTATTCAGTAACTTTCAGATATATGTAACAAAACAGAATATGTATGCAGTAACTTTCAGATATGTGTAACAAAACAGAATATGTATTCAGTAACTTTCAGATATATGTAACAACAGAATATGTATTCAGTAACTTTCAGATATATGTAACAACAGAATTGTTATGCAGTAACTTTTAACAATGCAAACGGGAGCGAGATCTCTTATTAAAATACAATAAATTACACTTGTGAAACAGATGTAATTAGAGAAAAAAGTCCTGTTACCCTTTATAGCTTAGGTAGATAAAGGTCTCAGTCACATTTGAGCAAAATAATCCTATTTCTATAAATGTCATAGGATCTTTTTTTAAAGATATTTTTTCACGGACCCCTTGCAATTACACCACGGACCACTAGGGGTCCGCGGACCCCCGGTTGAGAAACAGTGGACTAAAGGGTCAGACCCGCCAGCCAGCGGCCAGCGTGTCCTCTTATCCATGCACGTTACAATGCAAACAAACAAACATGGCAACTCTCCACTGACAGTGACCTGGAAACTAAGGTCTCGGTTGTCCGCCGCTTTAAATAACGGTACTGTGCGGCTGGTGCAGTACAGCACGGTGGGCAGTACCGACACCGTGTCCTCTCGCTCCCTCCCCAGGCGCTGCCATCAGATCCGTCCCAGAGAACAATCGTGAACAGGACATAGGTCCGGGACAGCTGCGCTCTGGCACATATTTCCGCCTACAGATCAAGCTGGGATTTGATGTAGGAACTAATCGCGAACCGGAAGTCATAGGTGAAACCCCCCTGCTAAACATCGCCAAAGGGCATAAAGGCATGTGATGCAGCTTACCTCCTCTCAGCGGGACAAAAACAGGACAGGCTCGGGAGAAAACACTTATTATCCACCGTTTGGCTCGCTGCGGCGTCCGGACGCTTGTTTTTAACTGTACCGTACTGGGGGACGTGGGAAGCGGGGCTGTCCAATCAAAACTCCAGAGCTCTTGACATGGTCCCGCCTCCTTTTTGACAGCCAATCACAAATGCGGAATTTGGGCCGTTGCGACAATAATGCCACTTCCCGGCGGTCCGAGCTACAATGTTTCATTTTTACACAAATGGAACGAAGCCGCGGACCGTACACGCGGCACCTTTCCGCCGAGTCGGGTTGTGCACGCGCGCGGCGCGCTTCTCGCGTGTTTAACGCGTTTCAAAACGCTCAAATGTCGAAAGCCCGGCGGGTTCGTCGGGGGGAGGGGGTGAAACCGGCGGAACAGCGCGCCGAGGCCACGTGTTTTCAGAGAAACCAAAAGCATCCAGAGCTCCTCCGCCCCTGAAAGCGAAACTTATTCCTGGTTTCCCCAGAAAACCGTGACTTTACCAGATAACGCGCCAGTCTCGGCTCCTCTTAGAATAAAGACTACAATTAGGCCGTATTTAGTTTCATATACGGACAGAGGGAATGTGGGCTACCCAAGCTTAGGCCAAACAATATGCAAGACATTGTGGACATTATTGATCAGCGTCTTCATACCAACTCAGCGAAAATCGCAAATGCACGAATACCAGGATTTAATATCGCAGTTATTGCTGCGGCCAGTTACCAAGAGTGAGATATATTTAATGGTACCTCTGATAAATTAACATATTGATCAGAGCTAAAAAGTAATCGCTGTCACTTCTTAACGTTCTCTAAATTTTAGAAAACAATGTGACAAGGTCCACTTAAAACAAATCATGTTTTGCATACACTGAATAATGCAGTTGAATGATTACGTAAGCGGTAACAGACCTGTTATAAAACACAGGTATTAGTAAAAGTTCCATAAACCCTACAGAGAGTAAATCTGTGGGCCCAAATACATTTTTTAATATAAAATGACATTATGTTTAGGACAATTAACTCCCCTCACACATGCAGAGTAGTCATCTAAATATTGTAGACATACACTATTGTAGCGAATTCGGGGGACACAACGCAACCACAGGAACTGCCGCGGCCGGGAAGCGAACCCGTGTCGCCCGCACCGCAGGAGGCATCGCTAACCGCTCGACTAAAGGGTCAGGCCCGCGAGCCGACGGCCAGCGTGTCTACTTATCCATGCACGTTACACTACCACCCTCCTTCGGGAAGCGCGTCCCCGTGCTTCCCGACAGCCGTGCTGTCTCAAACCCAGAACGGTGTGGAGAAGCCCATCGCCTTCGCCTCCCGTACCCTCAACCTGACCGAGCAGCGGTACTCCGTGGGTGAGCGTGAGGCGTTAGCCTGTATCTGGGCTTGTGAAAGGTGGCACCTCTACCTCTATGGCCACTCCTTCACCCTCAGGACAGATCACCAGGCCCTGACAGCGCTGCTGTCCACATCTGGGACAGGCCACAAACCCTGGAGGCTGCACCGCTGGTCTGACCGCCTCCGCCAGTACAACTTCAGCCTGCAGTTCACCCCAGGCAGAGACAATGTTGTCGCCGACCTGCTCTCTCGCTCTGTCTCCACCCCAGCTCCACAGACGGACACTGACTGTGTGGAAAAGGACATTGTCCAAATGCTACACACACCCCTCCAGGCCACTGTCTCTCTGCAGGAGCTGAGGGCAGCCTCCGAACAGGACCCTGTCCTCTCCCAGCTCCGCACCTACATCCAGAACGGCTGGCCTCACAAGGTCCCAGAGGAGCTGGCTGCGTTCTCCCGAGTCAGACAGGAGCTCTCCTGCTGGTACGACACCTGCGTGGCACGAGGGTTTTGCACAGTGGTCCCAGCTGCTCTCCGTGCACGTGTTTTGAATACGGCGCATGAAGGCCACCTGGGCATTGTGAAACTGAAACAGCGCTGCCGAGACCTGGTGTGGTGGCCGGGGATAGACAGAGGTATTGAGGCTCTGGTGAAGGACTGTTCTGCCTGCCTTGTGAGTGGCAAGACCGGCCACCAGGCTCCCCCACCCCTGCAACCTCTCGCCTGGCCCTCTCAGCCCTGGGAACACCTGCAGTTGGACATCTGTGGGGAGATCCATGGAGTTCCCCACCACCAACGCTTCATGGTGGTCGCCTACGATCTACACTCAAAATGGCCTGAACTCACCACTTCCAGCACTGTGACCTCACAGATCATCATCGACTTCCTGGACTCTCTTTTCTCTCGCTGGGGCCTCCCAAAGGCCATCACCACTGACAACGGCCCTCAGCTGGTCTCTGCTGAGTTCACTGCTTATCTCGAAAGCAAGGGCATCCGTCATATACGCACTGCGTACTACCACCCCCAGGCCAATGGCGGCGTTGAACGTTTTCACCAGTCACTGAAGAACGGCCTCAGAGCACACATGGCCCAAGGGTGCTCTTTCACGCAGGCCATCCGTCACACTCTGCTGCACTATCGGGCCACACAGCACTCGACCACAGGCGTCTCCCCAGCCTCTCTCATGCTGGGCCGGGAACTGTGCACGCCCCTTGACAGGCTCCGCCCCTCCACACCTCAGGCACCTCCCTCTGGGGTCAGAGCCTCAGTCACTTGTCAGCAGACGCGGATGAAGCAACGGTTTGACCAGTCAAAACGAACCAGGGTGCCAGACATCAATGTGTCAGACTGGGTCAGGGTCCGCAGGCCCCACAGGGACAATAAAATGGCTTCATACTGGTCCTCTCCTCTCCAAGTCACCCGTCAGCTGGGCCCAGCCACTTACCTCCTCAGCGATGGCACTCGGTGGCACTCCAGTCGTCTACGGAAGGTGTCAGCTCCGCCACACACAGCTGGTGACACAACCTTAGCCATTCCCTCAGCATGGCGAGACGCCCCGGGGCTTCATGCAGCTCCTACACGGGCCCCAGACATTTCTGGGCCTCAGCTTCCCCTGCCTTCTCCCTCCCCACCTCGGCCTGCCCAGCCTCAGGCCGCCCCGCGTCCTGTTCGCACACATTTACGCCCTGGCCACCTAGAGGACTTTGTGTCAACCTTTCATGTTTGAAATCTTGCCGGGAGAGCGGGGGGGGGGGGATGTTATGTCTGCACACATCGACAGTGCCGCATTTGATTTGGCGCTGTTCTATTGTGCTGGGATCGATTGGTGGTGCCCGCGAGCTCTGGGTCGTTTGATCGGGTCTGCCTGTGATGCTGCGTCAGTCTAAATAAACAACGCAACGCAGAGGTTGTGTCGAGCGACGGCGCTGTGTCCTGACGTGGTTTCTAAACACAATACTATCCTCTTTAGTAATCCATCCCAAGTGACTTCTAGCACAAAAAGTAGACACATTTATGTAACTCTGCCCAGAAATCCCGATAGCATTAGCTGCCCCGTCCCCTTCGTGTTTAGTGTGCCTTGCTCTATCTAGACAGCAATACGAGATAACACTCCATAATTTATATTTTACCTTCATTCACTTTTCCATTTAGTCATGTCGTAAATTTCCCTCTTTTAGTTTTCCATTCTCCACCTACCTCTGGTCGTCAATCAGAGCTTTCATCTGGACTCACCTTAGTCTCAGTCCATTTCTATGGAAACCACACCTGGTCCTGTTGTTCCTTATCATCAGTGCGCATGCACAGACTTACACTGTACGTGGACACAAACAGCAGCTAACGTGTTCTTCCCTTTCCTACAAAATGAATAAGAGGGGACTGTAAAGTCAAATACGATGCTTCTGACAGTGTGATGTAGCTGTGACCACTGCTGGGCGTGAGTCCGGGGTGCAGTGTTGTGTAACTGTTGGCTGTTGGGAGTCGTAGGGACAACAGGAAACAACTGACTAGATGAAGAAACCGCAGATGATGAATCCGTCGAGAAGTCAACGGACATGTGATGTCACGGGGCAGTAAATGCGACGGCAGAACAGGATCTGCAGGATATAGTAAATAAATATATATAATGCACAGCTATCCTTACATTGGACGTGCTGTACTCAGAAATCTCACTGAAGTACCAAATGCCTGCTGCATCCCGAGAAGAGAAGAGGTGGGAGCAGGTCCCTGATTGGCTGTGGATGCTCGTCAACACAGAGGGAGGTGGGGGGGGGGGTTAGAGATCTGCTACTGCTCCTGATGGCTAAGCTGATGACTGGCTGATGACTACTTTGACGGATTCAGTGGCAAGTGAAAAAAATCGTGCTCATGCAACCCATATGGGGCGCAATACTAACGGCTGCCGAGACACAGTGGCGCAGAGCTGGGAGGTTTGGTGGAGCCAGGGTTGAATGAAATGTTAAGTTTCACAAACTGCAGGGGTTTCGATTTCACGTGCCATGCCAGTGATCCAAATACTCCCCTTCCTGGAACGTGATACTATTGTGTCGTGCATGGACAGAGGTTTGATTCTGGTTCTGCCTTGCCCAGGAGGCACGCACTTGAATCAAAACAAGCGCATCTGTCAACTCTCACCCCCCCCCCCCCGACAGATCTCCCCATCTCTGGCGGTTTCAAGAACAACGCCAATCAGATAGGAATAGCAAACTGTAACCCTAACCCTAACCCTAACCCTAACCCAGAGCTTCAGCCACCCGTGCCTCTGCTCCGAATCCCCTGGAACCAACTGAGTCCCCCCACAGCTCTTTGCAAGACACTTCCCTTTTTTTAGGTATGTTTCTTTTGCTTCTTCTTCTCTTTTTTTTTTGCAGACACTTCCTGATTTACTAGCCAAAGGCAGTGACGTCACTTCCTGTTGATGTAGCTATGCTAAAGCTACAGTCACCTCTAGATTCCGTATAATCATCCAACATTTTACCAAATTATCTGCTCAGAGATTATATAACAGTACGTATAATAAGGTACTAACTGTTTTCTTTTTTTACCGTTGTTTTATTAAAACAAGTGAAAAACTTGGGGCAAAGATTATTTCAGTTTGTGACGGAACATTTTCTTGTTTCCATTTTTAGCAAATTCATTGGATTTTAATATATTCACGCTACGTTCGATGCAGACGTCAATTCGTGTCCTTCAAAGCACAGTGCAGTGTTTCATATGTGGACATTTGAATGAGACTTTTGGACCCCATTTGCCAACCCCTGTCCTTCAGATATGCTGGGAAGGTCATGACTGGGTGACACATTTCACAACTACGTTTAAACAACATACTTGGTCTTGAAAAGACATCACGCTAACAGGCATGTGGTGAATTGTTGACAAATCTGTTCCCTCTCAAATCTGACCGGGTCCTTTATGTGGGTTGTTGAAAATCTAAATCTCCTCTATGTGCACAGATACATAATGGTTTCCACCCTTCTCATTGTAACAGGTTGTTTTCTTGCCCGGTGCGGGATTCGATACGAGGTGTACTGCACCACAAGGCGACGTCACTAACCGCTCGGCTAAAGGGTCAGACCCGTTAGCTAGGGGCTAACGTGTCTTATTAGTAGTTTACATTATTACTTATTCTTGACATTTAAAAAATATATTCTCTACACAACTGATAAAGCCCAGAGGACATGGACAAGAAGACAGTGGCGGGGGAAAAGGTGGGCCGGGGGGGGGGCCGAGAAACAATAAAATTAAATTATGCCAAGATTTTCTTTACAACTACAAAGACCAGCAGAATTCAGCTCAGCGGGAAGAGAAATATCCATCTGTGACTTGTTTTAAAAGAAAGACGGCCCAAAACCACTGTACGTTTCCCCATGGAGTCGAAGTGCAGATGGATCCAAACTCCCGTGGGCCTATTTGAGCATCAAATTCACGAATCCTCTAATCTCAAAGCCAGACGTTATTTTATTTCAATCTTACCGGAAATAGCAAATGCTTGAGACCGAGGACGAGGCCAGATCTCATGTTGAGGAGGCCATTTTTGGCAGATTTCATTTTTATTTCTGGGGACGTGAATCTGACTCCACTCGAGCAGCTTGGATCCAAAGGCTCGTGTGACTGGGGCACTTCCTGTCCCGACAGAAGCGCGAGGAAGATTTGGCTCGAATAAAACCTAGTGCGCCATCTGCTGTCGACTTGAAGCGCATCTCGTGCACTTCCGCTGACGTTCATACAACAGACGACCTGTAGAACCTACGCAATGCTGGACTTCCTGCCAAAATCGGCTCTGTGCATAACCAGTCACGGATGTATTAGGGGAACTAAGACGTCCATACTACTATAATACACCCACGACTGTAGTCCACTGACTTCCGGTATCTACTGCAGCAGTTATACCAGTTTCCTGTTGATCGGTGTGTGCTTTTGACAATGGCACATTTTTCGCATTGTCTGCAAGACTCAACATGGATAAATGACAAACTTTCACCTGCACCTTCCGGCAAACGGGTGAAAAGTTTCAAGTTGTACACGTCAAGTTACGTCCACAACTCCTCATAATTGTGCGGGTGAAGGTTTGCCGACAATTCTGCGCATGTCGTTGACATTTATCCATGTTAAAACTTGCAGACATGGCGAAAAATATGCCGTCGTCAATAGCGCGCGCCGACAAACAGGAAACTGGTATGACCGCTGCAGTAGAAACCGGAAGTCAGTGGACTACCATTAGTCGATTGCTGGTAGGTTGGTTGGTTATAAATTGGTAGTAATTTCCTTCCCGGGTTACGAGCCTATTTTCTTTTCATTCATTTAACGTGCGATCGTTTCTTTGTTGTTTTTGTTTAAGGTCACAGTCATTGCCACATATACCACGAGACGCGTTGTCCCTCGAGCGCGGTGTCTAAACTGTGAACGGTTGGTCTTTCTGATGAATTTGGGAGATTTTGTTTTTTACCAAAGCAGAGCAAAACAAGGCTGGTATTCACGCCATCCCTCCTCCAAGAGATGAGCGGGAGTCTGCCAAGTAAACCACAGCGCCGTGGACATCTGCTCCCCGATCTGAATGGGGAGCTCACTCCCCCTCCCCCTCCCTCCCCTCGCGCCCACGGTTTGTGCTCCGCAAAAAAAGAAAAGGAAAGTTTTTCTTCTTTTTCTTCTCCGCCCGTCGCTGCAACGGGCCTGAAAACAGGATCACAGCGAGGAGCCGGAGAACGGGCAGGGAGAGAGAGAGAGGAGCCGCTGGCCCACTCGGAGTCACTCGGTTCATGTTTTTCATAACTTGGGCTCACATGCAAGGCCGTCCTGCAGCGCCGCAGGCCTCGGGATCAGGATGTTCTGACGAAGGGTCACCTCGGGACACCTCCTCTTCCTCGCTGCGCTGCAAGAGGAGCTCGGTGTGGACTCCTCGGTAACGGCTGTTTCATGGTGGCGCACTTATTATACAGTCGTGTGTTACAGTAAAAACTACCTATTTACATGCCTTCAGGCCCACCTATCCATCTATCAATTCATCCACTCGATCTATCTATCTATCTATCTATCTATCTATCTATCTATCTATCTATCTATCTATCTATTCATCCAGTGCATCTATCTATCTATTCATCCAGTGTATCTATCTATCTATCTATCTATCTATTCATCCAGTGTATCTATCTATCTATCTATCTATCTATCTATCTATCTATCTATCTATCTATCTATCTATCTATCCATCCATCCATCCATCCATCCATCCATCCATCCATCCAGTGTATCTATCTATCTATCTATCTATCTATCTATCTATCTATCTATCTATCTATCTGCCTGTCTGTCTGTCTTTGCGCCTGCCTACCTAGCCGTCTATCTTTCCACATGATCTATCTAGCCTACTCTATTTGTCTGTCCACCCGTCCAACCGTTTACAGTATCTGTCTTTCTGCCTGCCTAACCTCCTATGTACTCATCCATCTATCCATGCTATCAACTTGATGTCTGTCTGTCTGTCTGTCTGTCTGTCTGTCTGTCTGTCTGTCTGTCTGTCTGTCTGTCTGTCTGTCTGTCTGTCTGTGACTCCACCCACCCATCCATTTACTGTGTGTCTTTGTCTTTGGCCTATCTGCCCACCTACCTAGCTATCCACCTGTCTACATATCCACGTGATCTAATCACTTTGCCTGTCTATCAGTCTATCATCCATCCACTGACCGTATCTCTGTGTTTCTGCCTGCCCCACTCATCTACCTACCCATCCATCTATCTACCCATCCATCTATCTACCTATCCATGTGATCTATCTACTCTGTCTGTCTGTCTGTCTGTCTGTCTGTCTATCCATCCAGTGTCTCTCTCAGGAGCAGCCGCAGTGGTCCACCACCATAGAGGGAATTTTTCCATAGATGATTTGCTCCTTGCGGTTGAAGTAAAGCATGTTGATGGGGGACATCTTTGTGGGGGTGCAGCAGGGCCCCGCCGTCCCCCGGGGGTTGGCCTTGTTCACCAGGTGTGTGTGGGGATATTTCTGAAGGTGCATGTATTCACACTCCCCGGAGCAGTAGTTGGCCCGGTAGCGTTTGGGGGCGATGATCCAGTCCCAGCCGAACTCTTCAAAGTCCACGGTGAGCGGGTACCGGCAGCAGCGCCTCTCTGCCGACTCCTCGTCACAGTTCAGGCCCGAGTCTCTCCTGGACCTCTTGGGACTGTCCAAGATCTTTACCTCGATGAACGGTTGCTGCAGGAGACATGACAAGACAGGGAGTGGTGAAACTGGAGGAAGGGGTGGAGGTCACAAGTTGGGTCTTTGGATAAGATGTGGGTGTTTACAGGCTGGGAGTGTGTGGCTGTGTGAGTACGAGTGTATTTGTAAGTGTGTGATGATGTTTTTCTGAAGACACCTGCTGCCGAGATGGGTAAAGATAAAAAAGAGGGGGAAGCAAAGAAACTAGATAGACTGTGCAGTATGATCCCTGTATTGTCCCTATGTTGGTACCACTCCTCCAATAAAGACAAAACCGGAAAAACGTCATTTAATAATTTACAGTTCAGTCCGTTACCACATCCATCACTATTGTCACCACCATCATCACCATGTGTGTAGATATTGTCCAAACTGAAGTAACCAACCGCAGCTGGACAGCTCAGTAGGTAAAACCGCCGGCGCTCCCACCAGAAATCGAGGGGTCAAATCCTGAGTCCACTTAAACCGGCACGAGACCATTTTGTCTTTCACGACGGTCATCGTGTCAGATTGGGCATCACAGTGCCGTACCCTGTCTTGGCCGGGAGACTGGCAGCACTACAAGTACGACCCCGACCAATCACCGTATTGTGGCGAACCCACTCTATCGGGAAGCGCATCCGATGGAGGGGACCGCCACAGTCGGGACGCGAACCTGGGTCTCCCGCACCGCAAGCGGCATCGCTAACCGCTCGACTAAAGGGTCCGACCCCTAGCCAAGGGCTAACGAGTCTACTTATCCATGCACGTTACAGTACGCTGCCTTTCACGATCTTGCGCGAGTTCATAGGTCGTCGGGGAGGAGGGTCAAGAAATCGTCAATGATGAGTTTCCCGGGTGTCGTGGCGGTCTATTCCGTTGCCTACCAACACGGGGATCGTAGGGTCGAATCCCCGTGTTGCCTCCGGCTTGGTCGGGCGTCCCTATAGACACAATTAGCTGTGTCTGCGGGTGGGAAGCCGGATGTGGGTATATGTCCTGGTCGCGGCACTAGTGCCTCCTCTGGTCGGAGGTGAAACTCCTCCTCTGGTGAAACTCCTCACCCTCGAGTGAAGCGGCTGGTGACTCCACATGTATGGGAGGAGGCATGTGGTAGTCTGCAGCCCTCCCCGGATCGGCAGAGGGGGTGGAGCAGCGACCGGGACGGCTCGGAAGGGTGGGGTAATTGGACAATCGGGGAGAAAGGGGGGGGGCATTTTCAATCATGGCTGCAGAAACGCTATGTGTGATGCTGGCAGTCTTGTGTTGCAAAACGAAAAAGAAAATAGAAATGATGGTGGACGGCGATGCAGCTCGTGCTACTGGGGAATAACAACCTAGCATAGTTTAACCAGTCTACATGTGTTTTGTGGACTTGGAGAAGGCTTACGACCATGTACCCCGGGGCACTCTGGGTGGGGTACTGTGGGAGTATGGGGTACCGGGGCAGTTGCTACAAGCCATCCGGTCCTTGTATAACCAAAGTGAGAGCTGTGTCCGCATTCTTTGCACAAAGTCAAACACGTCTTCGGTGGGTGTCGGGCTCCGCCAAGGTTGTCCCTTGTCTCCGATTCTGTTTATCATATTCATAGACAGGATTTCAAGGCGCAGCCAAGGTGAGGAGTGTGTCCGTTTTGGGAACCTCAGAATTGCATCTCTGCTCTTCGCAGATGATGTGGTTTTGTTGGCTTTGTCAGAACACGACCTCCGGCACGCACTGGGGCGGTTTGCAGCTGAGTGTGAAATGGTTGAGATGAGAGTCAGCACCTCCAAGTCTGAGGCCATGGTTCTCTACCCGAAAATGGTGGATTGCTCCCTCCGGGTTGGGGATGAGTTGTTGCCTCAAGTGAAGGAGTTCAAGTATCTCGGGGGTTTTGTTCATGAGTGAGGGCAGGATGGAGCGGGAGATTGACAGGTTGGATTGGTGCAGCATCAGCAGTAATGCGGACGTTGTACCGGACCGTTGTGGTGAAGAGGGAGCTGAGCCGGAAAACAAAGCTCTCAACTTACAAGTCAATCTTCCTTCCAACCTCACCTACGGTCATGAGCTTTGGGTAGTGACCGAAAGGGTGAGATCGTGGATACAAGCAGCTGAAATGAGTTTCCTCCATAGGGTGTCTGGGCTCAGCCTTAGAGATAGGGTGAGGAGCTCAGATATCCGTAGGGAGCTCGGAGTAGAGCCGCTGCTCCTTCGCATCGAAAGGAGCCAGTTGAGATGGTTCGGGCATCTGATTAGGATGCCTCCTGGGCGCCTTCCTTTGGAGGTTTACCGGGCACGGCCAACTGGGAGGAGACCCCGGGGTAGACCCTGAACTCGCTGGAGGGACTACATGTCCAATCTGGCCTGGGAACGCCTTGGGATCCCCCAGGAGGAGCTGGAGGGCGTTGCTGGGGAGCGGGACGCCTGGAGTGCCCTACTTAGCTTGCTGCCACCGCGACCCGAGCCCGGAGAAGCGGCTGAAGAGGAAATGGGATGAGATGAGATGAGTTTAACCAGCTTCTCACTGGGTTGCCGAAGTGCCTGCGCTATTTCTCGCCAACATTTAGCCTATATTTTTTGACTCTGTCATGCTCCTCCCTCGAGGAAACGTCAGAAAGACAGGGGTATTGTTGCCACTGCTCAACGAACCTGTTGTCGATGTCGTTGTTCCACGTGACAGCAGCAGCATCGCTTTCTCCCAGCCATGTTTACATGTTTGTGCCAGAGAGCACTGTGTCATCCTATTGGTCAACGTCAAGGAACACGTCATAGGAGACGTCATACTAGGCTGGAAACTGCAGAAAATCCAGAAGTTCTAGACTTTTCGTCGGTGCGCTGTTCTCCTATTGTTATGACACACCACACGGGGTAAAGACGCCCGTTCGTCGTTCCCGATGTTCCTAATCGGGCCCGACGCTGGAAATTTATCGGCGGCGACAAAATCGTGACAAAATGTTACACAAGTCAACAATGTCGCTTATGATAAAAGCATATGCTAAATGAAATTGTAATTGTAAATTGTACATCCATTGTACATATTAAAAATAGAAAATGACCAAAAAATATATAAAAAAGAAAGTAGCAGCAGCAGAGATTGTAGTAGAGATTGTACATGGTAAATAAAGATTTCTTTAATTTATTCATGTTTTCCTACCAAGAAAATATTAAAACTCCATTTTGGCCGCAGAGGTCAGGTGTTTCCTTTCTTTGTTAAGTGGGCCAGCCACGGAGAAGACTACGTTCGACATTTTATACTGTAACGTGCATGGATTAGTAGACCCGCTGGCTGGCGGGTCTAACCCTTTAGTCTTGCGGTTAGCGATGCCTCCCGCGGTGCGGGCGATACGGGTTCGCGTCCCGGCCGCGGCAGTTCCCGTGGTTGCGTTGTCCCCCGAATTCGCTACAATACACTAAACTGGCATTGCGCGGGTTAAAAGTAGACTATTTGATCACCAGAACCATCATACACCGTGTCAAACCTACCAGGCCTTCCGATCCGGGCTCGGCTGACGTCACAGCCAGGTCTTCTCCTCTTGAGTCAAAGGCGTTGATCTCAATCCCGTAGTTGGTGTCGGGCTGACGGAGCCAAGCCTGGAGCAGAGACTTGATATCTACACTCTGCCAGGAGCTGGCACCGGCGTCTATGTAGATCTTGAGGGAGCGGATCCTGATGCGGGAGTTGTTCCCGTCTTTGCTGGGCTTCAGACGGGAAATCTGCAGGAAGACCGTGGAGACCATGTCGGCGGGCCGGAGGTGAACCCACAGCTGAGCGCTGATGATGTTCTTCGGCTGGATTTTGGGACTGAGGTTGAACAAACAGCATGATGACAAGTCATCCTGGGCGACGGGATCGGCTGCAAGAAATGGACAATGATAAAGAAAAAAAACAGTCACCATTTTAGCAAGTGTCCCGGCAGCGACCAACAGGACCTGGCTTGTACGTATTGATGGCTCTTTGCATGTACACACATTCTGGCTAAATTATTTGTTCGTCAAATTAACTTTTTACATCCATCTTCACCCGCGTCATCAAGGAAGCTCATTTCGCCTCAGTGTTTTTCTAACTCAACTTCATCGAGGCTTAGACAAAGTCAAGCCAAGTAAATCCAGATTAATTTGTACAACCGCAAACCACTATTTGTCCCAGAGGACTTGACAGTCGCGTCACATGCGACTTGACAAAAACGTTGCGTAACTCAAATTCTGGAAATAAGGGCGTCCAACACAACGCGTCGTTTCTCTTCCACTCGCCCTCAAAAGTACATCCAAGTCAGCCAACTTGATTTGCCAAACCCATTTAAAATGGAGGGGACTAGATGATTTGTTGCCCAAGTAAACGGAATTTCTCCAGGTATTCGTTTACGCAAATGTGTCACTGCTTTGGCATCTTCACGAGTTTAGCTCGTAGACTCCCGATGTAGAGGTTTTTACGCACGGCGCAGCCAAATATTACGCACGGACTGGACCATATCCCATACGGACGACGTTTGATTTACTCCGACTGGCAAGTTTTAACCTAACATCCGTCTTTACTCACGCTTGGTGGCCATGGTTATGATGGTCTCGGTCGTGGCGTGGTCCTCGTCCTCAACCCGGGGGTCGTACTGGTCCAACAGCTGCGTCAGGGGAGGCGCCTTGGGCAGCAGCTGCCTGATCATGTCGCGGCTGATGTTTGGAGCCTGCTCCAAGCGGAGTATGCTGAGGATTTGGGATTTGATGTTTTCCAGCCTCATCAGCCTGCTCTGCTCCCTGAACTCGCAGGCTGAACACTGCTCCCCTCCCTCCGTCATCAGCTTGTCCCGCT
Source organism: Lampris incognitus (assembly GCF_029633865.1). Taxonomy (NCBI): domain Eukaryota; kingdom Metazoa; phylum Chordata; class Actinopteri; order Lampriformes; family Lampridae; genus Lampris; species Lampris incognitus. Next base: position 7,160,352 of record NC_079231.1, on the reverse strand, counting down.
GCGTCTCGTTCGTCTCCGCCGAGAGCGCGAGAGGAAGGAGCACGGCCAGGTGGAGCAGGAGGAGCATCCCGGAGCGGACGGAGTCCAGAACTGAAGCCACTTGACGGATTAAAGCGCAACTGGTCCGTCCTGCAGCGAACGTCCCCTCTGCCCTCCCTTCGCTCCCATGGCGTCGAGATGTTATGATTGGCTGCAGTGATGCCTCGTTTCCCCCCTTTCCATCTTTAAAGGGGTAGAGATGAGCGATTTGTCTCAGGAATTCATCTTTGACTGACATATCCCAAGACTGTAGGAAAGACTGACAGAGTATTCACCTTCCTCTATATATCTGTCACCTAATGGGAGCGAACTCTATAATATAGTAACGTATAAGAAGTGATTTTCCCGTTTACCCCCACCTCTACTGATGGTGGCCTGTTTCTGTCTCGTCTCATGGGACCGGGTTCATTATGTAACTTGGTATTCATGCGCTGGCCCTCGTTGTACTCCTATCAAGTACTTTTCAGAATAACAGCTTGGTTTGATTCCACAGTCTGGATCAGCTCTGATGAGCTGGCATCGTTTAGAGTCATATATACGACAAATGGCAATATCCAATCAGAGTGCTTGACACCTATGTCCTATCAGACTTGAACCTAGGTTTTTGGCACTTGTGTTGTCGCCTCCTGACCGGATCCTTGCTTGTGTTGTGTTAACTGTCAGAAGCGTGTCATGCTAAACGAAATTGTAACATTGTAAATTATTTTACAGGCTGCCTCGTTTCTACTTTAGAGATATGGCAGTACTTAACAGGGGCGCCGGAATGGGGAGGGGAGGGGGGGCAGGGGCCATTGCCCAAGGGATGGGTAACCGTCCCGTCAGAGAGCACAAGCCACCAGCCTGGCTTGAGGACTATGAGACCTCATAGAAAAAAACATGTTCTTACTGTGAAGGAAAAATATCGTGATTATCTGGTAAAATGTGTAATGAAAAAATACTGAGATTATTTGGTTAAATGTGAGCACTATTAGATAATTGCGATTGCCATCCGGAAACTCCTGGTGCGGGATTCGATACGGAGTGTACTGCACCACAAGGCGACGTCACTAACCGCTCGGCTAAAGGGTCAGAGCCGTTAGCTAGGGGCTAACGTGTCTTATTAGTAGTTTACATAAATATTACATATATACAATATATCCATCCGTCCATTAGCTGACCCGCTTATCCTGTTCTCAGGGTCGCGGGGATGCTGGATATATGCAATATATATATTGTAATATATATTACATATATATGTGATATATATATATATATATATGTTTATATTATATACAATATAAACAGGAGAGAGTGAGAGAATAAAGCAGGTTACTGAGTCTGTTATTTTTGCTTCGCTCATGTCTGGCGCACAAAATATGACGTATTTCACGTCATATTTTGACGTATTAACACGTCATATTTCGACGTGTGACGTATGACGCTTGATGGTGTTTCCCATCCTGGTTGGCTGCATCATTTCAAGAAACGTACGGAACGTACGGAACATGGGGGCTTCAGAAAACCTCCCGTTGTCTGAGGGCAACGCCGTGCAGCAGAGAGTTAAACAGGGAAAGTAAAACAGACGCCTTAAGGAGATGGCGGCGGCACAACCTTCCTCACGGTGAGAACGATTACCGGAGCTTCGCCGGGACCAACAGCCTGCGCTCTCACAACTTCTCTGGTGAATATAAGCGTCGCCACTGGAGGGCAGTGTTGTGCCCCTATTGAAATTTGGCTCAGACAGGAACGGGCACAACAACTACTCGTTGTGCCTCTTATACCGATCTGTCAATGTAAACCTACTTCCTGTTTTGATTTTCCTATTAATCACCTCATCATTAGCTCAGCAGACTTGACATGTAGATGTCATTTGGCCTACAATGTAGCAAATGTACTACTAATACTACTGCTATTACTACTCGTACTAGTACCACTGCTGCTGCTAGTACTAGTATTACCACTACTAATACTAGTACTGCTACTATTACTACTACTAGTACTATTAATACTAGTGCTATTCTACTACTAATACTAGTACAACTACTGCTAATACTACTACTAGTACTATTAATACTAGTGCTATTTCTACTACTAATATTAGTACTACTACTAGTACTATTAATACTAGTGCTATTTCTACTACTAATACTAGTACTACTACTACTAGTACTATTAATACTAGTGCTATTTCTACTACTAATACTAGTACTACTAGTACTATTAATACTAGTGCTATTTCTACTACTAATACTAGTACTACTACTAGTACTATTAATAATAGTGCTATTTCTACTACTAATACTAGTACAACTACTGCTAATACTACTACTAGTACTATTAATACTAGTGCTATTTCTACTACTAATATTAGTACTACTACTAGTACTATTAATACTAGTGCTATTTCTACTAATACTAGTACTACTACTAGTACTATTAATAATAGTGCTATTTCTACTACTAATACTAGTACTACTACTATTACTACTACTAGTACTATTAATACTAGTGCTATTTCTGCTACTAATATTAGTAGTACTACTGCTACTACTGCAGTACTACTACTACTACTAGTACTACTATACTTCACAACTCAGCTTACAAGTACTACGACATAAAACCTCCTCCTTTAGTTTAAACCCAACCTTGCAAAACGGTTTCACACGCCCCGAAAATCACACACAAGACACAGAACAGAATAAAACCAAATCACATAATTTACGCAAGAGACAAATAAACCTAAGTGTCGTCATGGAAACTAAACTGAACTGAAACCACCCTTCACAAAATCCAATCCGAGCTAAAACGCAAATTGAAGTCGACCAGAAATGACGTTGACGAGCCTCTCTGGGTTAATGACGTAGCCCGCGCGCTGGACAGGCGCTCCTCCTCCTCCGCCGGTCAGCTGTCAGTGGCGGCGGGCGGCCTGTAGGGGCGCTGTGGGACGGACAGGTGTCGGACAGGCAGCGCTGCGAACGCGGAGAGCCGGAGCTGAACGACCGTGTGACAGGCAGGAGGCATTTTAAGGTAACCTCCTTTTAAATCTGGTATTGTTGGTGGTCGGGGCGAGGTCTGGTCTAACTCGGCGTGACGACTTTTATTCGACAGAAACCCGTTTGGGGAGGGAGGGGGGTAAGTTACGAAAATGTCTTGTGAAATTATTTATGGCGCACAGTTAAATCAAACTCCGGGAGTTTTGGTCAGGAGCAAAGGAGCACGTGGATCCAGTTAGAAACCGACACGCAACTTTTTCTTAAAACTCTTTCATTAAGTTTCAAATTAGTTGTCTGATGATTTCCCCCCCCACGTGTGGGCAATCAGGAGGTGTTCCATTCAACCAGTCGTAACAGTTTGTTTCACTGATTAGCCCCTCCCCCCCCCCCCGTTAGCGGCTGGTCAGAGGGGAAACCTCTCGTGCACCCCGTGATTGACTGACAGAATTAGAGGGGTCTTCTTAGACGTAAACTCAATTCAAAGTGTTTTGGGCTACACCCGCAACAAACTGTCCGGTTGGAGAAGACGACGCCCTCTCCTGTCTGCTTGCAGGGATGTAAGCCTACTGGGGGGCGTTTCACCGACCCTTCACCCCAAGTTGAGACATGGGATGCAGCGAGTCAAGATGCTGGTCTCAGGTCCGACCGGACGGACCGATTCGAACCAGCATGGATCGACTGGAGGAAGATGCGGATGAGGCGGCGGCGCTGCTGGACCCACAGACCGCCGCAGTGCACGAGGAGGAGGAGGAAAATGAACACGTGACGGACAGAGGGACTCGCCCCCCCGTCGGCAGGCCAGTGGAGAACTTCGCCCAGCGGGTGTCGGAGGACATCGTCACCCAGGCGCTCCGGCTGTGCTGGGAGGTGGAGAAGCGCCACATGGGTTTGCCTTTCATTGACTCGGAGTACGACTACATCATTTAAGACAGTGGTGCTCAACCACACGCCACAGAGAGGCGCTACAGACAAGCATGTGTGTGTGTGTGTAAAAATACATACAAGTACGTCATTATGTCACTCTTTGGAACTGAGTTGGCCCACTTTTTAGTTCATAGAGGTAGATGTATACTTTGCAAGTATATTTCAAGTTTAGCTAAGAGTATACCTGCACACTGTTATGCATACTGCAGTATACCTGCACACTGTTATGCATACTGCAGTATACCTGCACACTGTTATGCATACTGCAGTATACCTGTACACTGTTATGCATACTGCAGTATACCTGCACACTGTTATGCATACTGCAGTATGCCTGCATACTGTTATGCACACTGCAGTATACCTGCACACTCATGCATACTGCAGTATACCTGTACACTGTTATGCATACTGCAGTATACCTGCATACTGTTATGCACACTGCAGTATACCTGCACACTCATGCATACTGCAGTATACTGCACACTGTTATGCATACTGCAGTATGCCTGCATACTGTTATGCATACTGCAGTATGCCTGCATACTGTTATGCCTACTGCAGTATACCTGCACACTGTTATGCATACTGCAGTATACCTGCACACTGTTATGCATACTGCAGTATACCTGCACAGTTATGCATACTGCAGTATACTGCATACTGTTATGCATACTGCAGTATACCTGTACACTGTTATGCCTACTGCAGTATACCTGCACACTGTTATGCATACTGCAGTATACTGCATACTGTATGTGTATAGCAGTATACCTGCACACTGTTATGCATACTGCAGTATACCTGCACACTGTTATCATACTGCAGTATACCTGCACAGTTATGCATACTGCAGTATACTGCATACTGTATGTGTATACTGCAGTATACCTGCATACTGTTATGCATACTGCAGTATACCTGTACACTGTTATGCCTACTGCAGTATACCTGCACACTGTTATGCATACTGCAGTATACTGCATACTGTATGTGTATAGCAGTATACCTGCACACTGTTATGCATACTGCAGTATACCTGCATACTGTTATGCATACTGCAGTATACTGCATACTGTATGTGTATAGCAGTATACCTGCACACTGTTATGCATACTGCAGTATACTGCATACTGTATGTGTATACCTTTAGTTGACTTCACAGTCGACTAGAAGGTATAGACTAACACTACGAGTCAAGTTTAAGTAGCCTACATTAAATGTGCTCTCAAGTAAACGTCTTGTTTATAAGGGCTCACTGATGACCACACCTGTTAAAATACAGGGTGGAGTCCAGGTAGCGTACTGGTCTATTCCGTTGCCTACCAACACGGATCTCCGGTTCGAATCCCCGTGTTACCTCCGGCTTGGTCGGGCGTGCCTGCGGGTGGGAAGCCGGATGTGGGTATGTTACATTACCCCACTCTTCCGAGCCGTCCCGGTCGCTGCTCCCTTCACCGCCTCTGCCGATCCGGGGAGGGCTGCAGACTACCCCACGTCTCCTCCGATACATGTGAAGTCGCCAGCCGCTTCTTTTCACCTGACAGTGAGGAGTTTCACCAGGGGGACGTAGCACGTGGGAGGATCACACTGTTCCTCCCAGTCCACCCCCCACCCCCCCGAACAGGCGCCAACAGCAACCAGGACACATACCCACACCCGGCTTCCCACCCGCAGACACGGCCAATTGTGACTGCGGGGACGCCCGACCAAGCCAGAGGTAACACAGGGATTCGAACCAGCGACCCCCATGTTGGTAGGCAACAGAAGAGACCGCCATGCCACCCGGTTCCCCATTTTTTCAGCTTGATTCTTGGACTGAAATTCCTTGTGATAATAACAGTCTTCAGTACATTCTAGCCTGTCTGACTCTGACCCAACCAGCAGGTTTTGTCTCCGAGCAGGGTTTTCACAAGTTCACTGTCCCATGTGGAAACGACATGTGTCCCTCTGACAGGACAACCTTGTCTTTCTTCGTGTTTACCCCGGCCTTGGTGCTGTAGACATGAAAACATGACCCGAAGGTCATGTCAGCGCTCCACAGCGAGGTGCACAGGCCTTCATGTTCACCTATTGTGCTTGCTGGTGGCAGCGAGCCTACAAACAACAGCCCCGTGACCAGGTTTGCAGAAAGCAGCCAGTCAGGATCAAGTTGAAGGGTCAGGATAAGAAACCTGACTTGATGGAAAACCATTCTGGTCAAAATGTCACTAAACAATCAGGGAGCTCTGATTCCAGTGTTTGGATAGGTTCCTTAACCTCTGATTTTTTTTATCCATTGTTTTTACTCAGATTTGGATGTGCACTCTATTATAGTTTCATGTTCAATATACTTTTAACAACTCAAAAAGTGGACTAGAGTTTGATATATTAATAAAGTCATTGGAGTTAGATTGTGGTTTGTTGTTTTTTTTGTCGTTGCTCAAAGCTTTGATACATTTACAGTATTTTCCTCTACACAAGAAACTATTTTCTCCTGCATCCCGCCACAGGGAGGTCAGAGGTCAAGGTCAGCTGCAGACGTTGCATTGGGGCCTGACAGAAGTTTTGCATCTTGCTCAAAATGCTTCAGTAGTGTACATAATCGTATCTATTCAGCTTGTGTGGAAAAGTAGAAACACTGCCCTCTGGTGGACGCTCATAACATGTCACAGTATTAACCCAAGATTCACTCCCATCCATCCATCCTACACAGAATCTTCTCTCCCGTCTCTTCCTCTTTTTTCCCTGCTCTTTTTGCAGTAGAAAAAAACTCTGTGTATTCATTTCTTTCACTTTTTCTTAGGTTCTCCAAAACCAGTCTCGTCAGTCTGCTGTCTGAATCCCTGAGAGGCTCCACACACAACTGTCCCGTATTAAATAGACACGTGAGTAGACCAGTAGACCGTTATCCCACTACGCCGGCATCCCCATGACGACATGAATGTGGTGACAAAGCAATGCTAAAAGATGTTTCAACATATTTTTCATTTACCTCAGTGTGTGTGTGTGTGTGTATGAATACACTTTGGTATCATTGTTATATGTTGTGTGAATGGACATGTCACCTACGGGGTTACTGCTGCCACAGACAGAACCAGAACAAGCCCATTTACAGGAATCCTGTCACTGTTTTTCTTGTCACTATTTGTGGCTGTTTCTACTCCAGGTTCCACCAAAATATAAGAATGGAGACTTTGATGCCCCCATTTTTAGAAAATACTTGTGTTTGCTAGCAGGAAATTAACAGTGTCCTTGCCAGTCAGAAGGTGACTGTCATTTACGGGTCATGTGATACAACGTGTCCCTCGGCTATTGTGTAGTAAAGGTGGAGTCAAATATGGGAGGGTGCCACTAACGGAATTAGGCTCATTTAAGTTTTCCAAGCCAAGCAGGACGGGGAGGGAGGACGCCCGGCGGCCATGAACGACACCGTTTTGGAAAAACTAACCTGGGATAAAAAAAAAAAAGAAAGTCCTGGTCTGGTGAAATAACCTAGTGCAGCCTTGTGTCGTCCAGCAATATCAGGAGCAGGAAAACGGTGCTGCTCGGCTGTAAACCAGCGAGGTGCACAGCAACAGGAAAAAGAGAAAAAGGCTGCCGCCGCCCTCCGACGGAGGATGAACACACCGTCAAGCCGTTACATCTCGCACCAAAGTGTGCGAGGGTCTTTTCCCCGGCAATATTAAACCAGTGGCATCAAATAGTCTGAGAAGTGAAAGTATACATTTCCATTTGCGCTCTGGGTTTACTGCACCTCACACTCCTACCTCAGAGGTCGGAGGTCATTCTGTCCTGACTTCAGGAGCAAGAATGTAGATCCTCTCCAGACACTGCCCTTTAGCTACTTATCATAACCCTCGTTATTGACATTATGGGATTATTGTTGTTGATGTGTGTTAATGTTGGGTGCACTGACATACTAGTTTCTTTACCTTTTTAAAAAAAAAATTTTATTTTAGCCCAACGTGTGGACAGTTTTGACAGACAGCAGGGTGGAAACACCTGTATGGTCAAGTTTGCTGTAATCTGGACGCATCACTGACACACTCAGAATAACAACATGGCAACACAAATGCAATGAGAGGTTTCAACCGTTGCAACCGACCGGGGTTATTTAGTTGGTGTCTTAGTTTCCATTAACGGGTCGGCAGTGGGCGGACAGGTCCGGTCCAGGGCCTCAGCCTCTCTGGTCTGCAGCATCCAGAACCACAGCACAGCTCTGCTGGGCCTCCTGCAGCAAAGCCAGCGCCCTTTTCTGGGTCTAAAACCACAACCGCAGACAACACAACACAACACGACACACAGAACCGTGTTTATTAGTCCAGCTTATGGGTCGGGTTTGGTTTATGTTGACTGCTGTCGTGTCCTGGATGTGAGAACGACAGCGTCAGGCTTACTCGCTTAGCCATCAAGTAGCAGCTAGCTTGGTGTTTTGAACGAGTGATTATCTCTCGTCTGTGTGATGAAACGTTTCGCTTAATCAATGTTGTGTCCAGATGAACTGATTCAACTTCCTGTGATTTTTTTCCTTTCCTGGATTATTGAGCATGCCGGAAGAGTTATTGATTAGTTATTGGTTTAGCATTATGATGTGTTTGGTGTTATGTGCTGCGGTGCTGAATGTGTTAATCTAAATCCTCCACTGTGGCAACACAGGTGACGTTTAGGGGAGGGGAGGAAACAACGAGAGACACGGAGACAGTCGCTCAACAAAGGGGCATGAGGTGGATTTGAACCCACAGCTTCACATGCAGCTGCTAAAACTCAGGTTAAGCCATGCGTCCTGCTTGGAGGGGGGGGGGGGACGCCGACACAACAGCACCGGTTTGATTCGGTTTCATTTTGGATAGAAACGCCATTGTGATGAGCAGTAGGACCAGGAGACCTCTGGTCCTACTGCTCATCACAATGGAGGACATTTATCCAAAGGAGTTGAATCAAGTGCAACTGGACTTGGTATTTATCCGTGAAGACGTTTCGCCTCTCATCCCAGAGGCTTCCTCACTTCGTGCCTTTCTGACTAGACCAAGCTAGCCTCTTGGATGAGAGGCGAAACGTCTTCACGGATATTTACCAAGTCCAGTTGCGCGTCTTAAGGGCGGTAGCTATAAAGCACACGGGTTCTGACTTGGCCCACTCATCCGCAGGACTGTTCTGCTTACGGTGGTTTTGAAGGCGGAGTCGGAGACGTCTTTGAGGTTTATGACGACGTTGTAGTATGCACCATAAACCGCCGTCTCCAAGGCCTTGGCTGCCACCTGAAGATGACACCACAGAGCAAGAACCCAGGATTAGAAGGACCACCCTCAGCTTCCTCCGAGGTCAGAGGTGTCTGGTTTTTTCCCCTCGTAGCAAACGTAAAAATAGTGAATCATTTCATGAAAAGGATAAAAAAAAGACCACGTGTCAAAATGAAAGATGACTAGAATGAGTGCAGGTTAAACCGCCAGGCCGAGACCACTCACGGAAAAATGAATCAACCCAAGCTTATAAGAGAGACGGACACCATGAAAGGGATTAAACATACAAAGGTTTGCAAACAACATCGGACCGATCCCGCTGCTCATCCGGAGCACACATAACCGATCTGTGACTGATTAAGGCGTTAACTCATTTTTTCACATATTTCTCAGTCAGTCCAGCAATCTATCAAGTCAAAAACTCATTCACGTGTCCATCTATCCATTCGTCCACCGACCTCTGCTCTTATCCGCCCCCCTGCATCCATCTGACAGCTCCTACCTGTGCATCAGACTTGCAGGCGACGTTTCCATAGAGAGCGATTTCTTTCAGAAAAGGCCACAGAACGTTGACCCTCTCAGCCAGAGACAGAGGGACGGCCACAGCTTTCTTCAGTCCCTCCTGCATGGCCGTGTTCCTCCTTAGTCAAGACAGACACACGCACATGTCAGAGAACGATGACACAACTTACTCTCCCGCGTCGTCTCCGTGGACGCCGCTGGACACAGCTCCTCTCAGAGGAAGTCACAGCGGCCAATCATCTCACTGCTCTGTGTGGAAACTGCCGCTACGTCTCCAATGTCACTTTTTCAACAAATGCATTCGATTTCAAAACAAATTTAAAAATAAAAAATCTCCTGATCATTTCTATTTCCGCTTCCGCTGTGGGAAGACGGCGGCGCGAATTCACATTTGCGGCGGCCTCACCCAGCACTGTCCATGCAGCGTCTTTGTCCGTGTCAGTGTCTAAGTTTGTCTTCGTTTGATGGCTGGGAGAGCTTGGCCTGGTGTGTCCTGTAGAGGCGGGGCAGGCTAAGCTAACTGTTAGCCCATGCAGACCGGCAGTTCCGATAACACTGAAGGCGGTCTGGCGGCGGCCTCGCCTAGCCTTGACTGTGTTTTAGTGAGGTCGTGTGGCATGCGGGGAGGTGTGTCGAAGGTGTCTGGCTTTGAGAGCTGGCGCTGGATCGGCTGGGAGAGCTTGGCCCGGTGCGTCCTGTGGGCCCAGGGACCACGGCCCTGCCCGGAGCTGCGCCCGAGGAAGTAAAACCGAGAACGGTCTGACAGGACGTAGAGGCGGGGCAGGCTAAGCTAACTGTTAGCCCATGCAGACCGGCAGTTCCGATAACACTGAAGGCGGTCTGGCGGCGGCCTCGCCTAGCCTTGATTGTGTTTTAGTGAGGTCGTGTGGCGTGCGGGAAGGTGTGTCGAAGGTGTCCGGCTTTGAGAGCTGGCGCTGGATCGGCTGGGAGAGCTTGGCCCGGTGCGTCCTGTGGGCCCAGGGACCACGGCCCTGCCCGGAGCTGCGCCCGAGGAAGTAAAACCAAGGGCGGTGTGACAGGACGTAGAGGCGGGGCAGGCTAAGCTAACTGCTAGCCCATCCAGACCGGCAGTTCCGATAACACTGAAGGCGGTCTGGCAGCGGCCTCGCCTAGCCTTGACTGTGTTTTAGTGTGGTCGTGTGGCGTGACAGGACGTAGAGGCGGGGCAGGCCAAGCTAACTGCTAGCCCATGCAGACCGGCAGTTCCGATAACACTGAAGGCAGTCTGGCGGCGGCCTCGCCTAGCCTTGACTGTGTTTTAGTGTGGTCGTGTGGCGAGGTGTGTCGAAGGTGTCTGGCTGGGAGAGCTTGGTCTGCCGCGTCCTGTGGGCCCAGGGACCACGGCCCCGCCCGGAGCTGTGCCCGAGGAAGTGAAACCGAGGGCGGTCTGACAGGATGTGGAAGCGGGGCAGGCTAAGCTAACTGCTAGCCCATGCAGACCGGCAGTTGGGACAGTCCTCCTGGCTGGTGTCCGTTCTCCCGCAGAGTGATTTTGTTTTTGTTCAGTATAGATAGATGTGTTCTTGTAGTTTCTGGATATGTGTTTTTGTCGGTGTTGCACTGCTGCGGGGTGGGGGAAACGATGTTTCGTTTCCTTTCGTGTGTGTAAGTGCATGAAATGAAACGACAAATAAAGTGTTCCTGATTCCTAAACCAGCTCAGCCAGCCAGTAAGGACCTCCATAGATCCCAACTGGCCTGCCAACTGTTCCTCAACACACAGCACTGTGTCCTCAGGCATCCTTAACTGGCCTTTAAATGTTCTGAATGAGCATTTTTATTGTTTTACGGATATATAATATTTCATGTGGGGTGGCAGGTCCAGTGCATGTATGGCAAAGGCAAATTTCCACTTTTGGTTGCAAATGTAGGCAGTTAAGTTTTGAAATGGAATAAAAAAAAAGTCTTCCAGTCTTCTTTGCCTCTGCTGCAGACATGCTGACGGCGTCCCGTGTTTGCAGTGCAGGTCGTATCAGGACAACAGCAAAAACCTCTCGGAGCCTCTCGTCTGTCTGTGTTGTTTAAAACGGATAAAAAGGAAATCAGGTTTAACTGGTCACGCTGCTGATACTTATCGTTTACCAGACTGAACTGACGCCTCCTGTTTCAAACACACACGTCACTGCCACCGTTTAATAGCAGGTTTAGTACGCGAGTGGTGCTGCCCGTCAGACGGACCGCTGGGTTCCAAACAGTGCAGGCTGATGTCCTCCACGCTGACCACATGACTGCCGACATGAACAGAACTGGTCTTCAGTGTGAATGCCAAGTTTTTTTTTTTGTGTGACATCATATCCTGTGGATTTATAAATATCCATAGTGTCTTTTTTTTAGACCCCCCCCCCTCTTTACTCCCTAATTGTACTTGGCCAATTACCCTACTCTTCTGAGCCGTCCCGGTTGCTGCTCCACCCCCTCTGCCGATCCGGGGAGGGCTGCAGACTACCACATGCCTCCTCCCATACATGTGGAGTCGCCAGCCGCTTCTTTTCACCTGACAGTGAGGAGTTTCACCAGGAGGACTGAGCGCGTGGGAGGATCACGCTATTCCCTCCACTTACCCCTCCCCCCTGAAAAGGCGTCCTGACTGACCAGAGGAGCAGAGGAGGCGCTAGTGCAGCGACCAGGACACATAGCCACATCCAGCTTCCCACCCGCAGACACGGCCAATTGTGTCTGTAGGGACGCCCGACCAAGCCGGAGGGGATTCGAACCAGCGATCCCCGTGTTGACAGGCAACGGAATAGACCGCTACGCTACCCAAACGCCCATCCATAGTGTGTTTTAACGCTACGCCTGAGCAAACTGCTGATCCATGTTTACGAGCCTTGGGATTTAACTAGCTGTGATTACAGCAAGTGGTTTCCAAGGTAGACAATTACTTTTTGATTTCATCTGCTGTGGTCTTTGGCATTTTCAACGCAGCCTGAAAGAGAGAGAGAGAGAGAGGGAGGGAGAGGGGGAGAGAGAGAGGGAGGGAAATCAAAACAGCAGTCTGAGGTTTTAACTCGACATGCCCTGCCTTTTCTATTACAAATGATTAACACATTGTCGAAAAAATTAGGCCTACATTTTAAATAATGGTAGGAAGTAATACTTTTACACGTTCATCTTTACGAAAAATATACTTCATTATAAATGTCAGAGGACGATTTCTGGCCACATGTAAGTTCTATCTGACTGCTGTCCTCCATCATTCAGTGATATGTATAATAACACCAAGTCGAAATGTGGATACAGAACAACAGTAAAACCAATCAGCTGACTAGAAGTCTGGATAGTCTTTCAATCACTACATGACCAGTAGCAACAACCACTGCAGTATTTACTTCTCATATTATGAAGTTTACTAGTCATATTGTTACATTTACTAGTCATATTATTATTGCTACTTATCAAATTGTCATATCTACTGGTCATATATTATAGCTACTGGTCATATTATACTAGACATATTACGGCTACTTGGCTACTGGTCATATTGTCAAATCTACTGTTCATATTGAGAAATTTACGAGTCATATTATAGCTACTGGTCATATTATTATGGCTAATGGTCATATTGTTTTCCTTGCTGGTTATATTGTGAAATTTCTAGTCATTATGGCTACTGGTCACATTATTATGGCTAATGGTCATATTGTTATGCTAATGGTCAAATTACTATGGCTACTGGTCATATTATTACGGCTACTGGTCATACTGTTATGCCAGTGGTCATATTGTTGTGCAACTGGTCATATTATTACGGCTACCGGTCAAATTGTTATGCTACTGGCCATATTGTTGTGCAACTGGTCATATTGTTGTGGCCACTGGTCATATTGTTGTGGCCACTGGTCATATTATTATGGCTACTGGTCATATTGTTGTGGCCACTGGTCATATTATTACGGCCACTGGTCATATTGTTGTGCCACTGGTCATATTGTTGTGGCTACTGGTCATATTATTATGGCTACTGGTCATATTGTTGTGCAGTGCAACTGGTCATATTATTATGGCCACTGGTCATATTGTTGTGCAACTGCTCATATTGTTGTGGCCACTGGTCATATTGTTGTGCCACTGGTCATATTGTTGTGCAACTGGTCATATTATTACGGCCACTAGTCATATTGTTGTGCAACTGGTCATATTATTACGGCCACTGGTCATGTTATTACGGCCACTGGTCATATTGTTGTGCAACTGGTCATATTGTTGTGGCCACTGGTCATATTGTTGTGCCACTGGTCATATTATTACTGCCACTGGTCATATTGTTGTGCAACTGGTCATATTATTATGGCCACTGGTGATATTGTTGTGCAATTGGTCATATTATTATGGCCACTGGTCATATTGTTGTGCAATTGGTCATATTATTACGGCCACTGGTCATATTGTTGTGGCTACTGGTCATATTGTTGTGCTACTGGTCATATTATTATGGCCACTGGTGATATTGTTGTGGCTACTGGTCATATTATTACGGCCACTGGTCATATTGTTGTGGCTACTGGTCATATTGTTATGGCTACTGGTCATATTGTTGTGGCTACTGGTGATATTGTTGTGGCTACTGGTCATATTATTACGGCCACTGGTCATATTGTTGTGGCTACTGGTCATATTATTATGGCCACTGGTGATATTGTTGTGGCAACTGGTCATATTATTACGGCCACTGGTCATATTGTTGTGGCTACTGGTCATATTATTATGGCAACTGGTCATATTATTACGGCCACTGGTCATATTGTTGTGCCACTGGTCATATTGTTTTGCAACTGGTCATATTATTATGGCCACTGGTGATATTGTTGTGCAATTGGTCATATTATTATGGCCACTGGTCATATTGTTGTGCAATTGGTCATATTATTACGGCCACTGGTCATATTGTTGTGGCTACTGGTCATATTGTTGTGCTACTGGTCATATTATTATGGCCACTGGTGATATTGTTGTGGCTACTGGTCATATTATTACGGCCACTGGTCATATTGTTGTGGCTACTGGTCATATTGTTATGGCTACTGGTCATATTGTTGTGGCTACTGGTGATATTGTTGTGGCTACTGGTCATATTATTACGGCCACTGGTCATATTGTTGTGGCTACTGGTCATATTATTATGGCCACTGGTGATATTGTTGTGGCAACTGGTCATATTATTACGGCCACTGGTCATATTGTTGTGGCTACTGGTCATATTATTATGGCAACTGGTCATATTATTACGGCCACTGGTCATATTGTTGTGCCACTGGTCATATTGTTTTGCAACTGGTCATATTATTATGGCCACTGGTCATATTGTTGTGGCTACTAGTCATATTGTTGTGCAACTGGTCATATTATTATGGCCACTGGTCATATTGTTGTGCAACTGGTCATATTATTACGGCTACTGGTCATATTGTTGTGCAACTGGTCATATTGTTGTGCCACTGGTCATATTGTTGTGGCTCCTGGTCATATTATTACGGCCACTGGTCATATTGTTGTGCAACTGGTCATATTATTACGGCCACTGGTCATATTGTTGTGCAACTGGTCATATTATTGTGCCACTGGTCATATTGTTATGGCTACTGGTCATATTGTTGTGCCACTGGTCATATTGTTGTGCCACTGGTGATATTTTTGTGCCACTGGTCATATTGTTACGGCTACTGGTCATATTGTTGTGCAACTGGTCATATTATTATGGCCACTGGTCATATTGTTGTGGCTACTGGTCATATTGTTATGGCTACTGGTCATATTATTATGGCCACTGGTCATATTATTACGGCCACTGGTCATATTATTATGGCCACTGGTCATATTGTTGTGGCTACTGGTCATATTGTTGTGCAACTGGTCATATTATTATGGCCACTGGTCATATTGTTGTGCAACTGGTCATATTATTGTGGCCACTGGTCATATTGTTGTGCGACTGCTCATATTGTTGTGGCCACTGGTCATATTGTTGTGGCTACTGGTCATATTGTTGTGCACCTGGTCATATTGTTGTGCCACTGGTCATATTGTTTTGGCTACTGGTCATATTGTTGTGCAACTGGTCATATTATTACGGCTACTGGTCATATTGTTGTGCAACTGGTCATATTATTACGGCCACTGGTCATATTGTTGTGGCTACTAGTCATATTGTTGTGCAGCTGGTCATATTATTATGGCCACTGGTCATATTGTTGTGGCTACTGGTCATATTGTTATGGCTACTGGTCATATTATTACGGCCACTGGTCATATTGTTGTGCCACTGGTCATATTATTATGGCCACTGGTCATATTGTTGTGGCTACTGGTCATATTGTTGTGCAACTGGTCATATTATTATGGCCACTGGTCATATTGTTGTGCAACTGGTCATATTATTGTGGCCACTGGTCATATTGTTGTGGCTACTAGTCATATTGTTGTGCAACTGGTCATATTATTATGGCCACTGGTCATATTGTTGTGCCACTGGTCATATTGTTGTGGCTACTGGTCATATTGTTTTGGCCACTGGTCATATTGTTGTGGCTACTGGTCATATTGTTGTGCAACTGGTCATATTATTACGGCCACTGGTCATATTGTTGTGGCAACTGGTCATGTTATTATGGCCAATGGTCATATTGTTGTGGCCACTGGTCATATTATTACGGCCAATGGTCATATTGTTGTGGCTACTGGTCATATTATTACGGACACTGGGCATATTGTTGTGGCTACTGGTCATATTGTTGTGCCACTGGTCATATTATTACGGCCACTGGTCATATTGTTGTGGCTACTGGTCATATTGTGACATCTATTTGTCATATTGTGATATTTACTGGTCATATTAAGACATTTGGTAACACTTTAGTATGGGGAACATATTGTAAGTAAAAAAAGACTTAATTTACAGCAATTTAACACTATTAACACTTGTAGTTTTATTATGTAAGAACAGACCATATTCATTACGTGTTAGTAAGGGAGAATAACTGTTCTTGTGGTACTACCACCTTATAAAGTCCATACTAAGCAAAGCATATTGAGATGGTACTACTAATAAGCAATAATTCTGAGGTTATAGAGGGAAAACTCATAGTTAATGGCTTACTGGTTGTATAATAAGGCCATGCAGAATAAGGCATTAATGAGTACGTAATATTGACCAATTAAGAGCCAATATGTTGCTAATTCGCATGCTAATAAGCACCTAATTAATGGTGACTACGTTCCCCATACTAAAGCGTTACCAGACATTTACTTGCAACTGAAGACAACTTCCCGTCCTATAACGTTCTTTGGTGAATGAAGAGATGGTGATTTTGAATTGACAAGGCCCTGCGGCCCCCTCCTCACCATGTAGCTGTTGAAGGCCGTGGAGTCTTTGTCCACCATGGTCAGCAGGTCACCCATGGCCTGGTGGAACGGGGGAATCAGCCTCCTCATCACAGCATCCAGCTTCTCAAACTGTTTCTTCCCATAAGTCATCTGACCAACCATGGCACCCAGAGCCGCTCCCTAAGACAAAACAATGGCAACTTTCTAAGATCCTTCTGTGGGACGAGTGGTAACACCAGTCAAACCACCAGAATGGCAGAAAATCCAATATGGCTGCACTAATGATAGTGGAAGGAAGTGCATCATGAAAAATCAACCAGAGAGGAAGTAATGAGGGGAATCGGTTATTGGTGTGGAATGTAAACATTTATCAGTAAGTCTCTCCATGGCACATTGTTAGACAACACGGCTGATCTAGAGAGAGGAACAGAGACAGTGTGGGGGGGGCAGGAAGAGAAAGAAAGGTAGAGAGAGCGAGAAAGGTGTTATTTACAAGGTGATGAGTGGTAGAGAGAGAGGGAGGGAAAGAGGTAGAGCAATGCTGAGATAAAGCGACAGAAATAGAGCTAAGGCGAGAAAGACCGCGACAGAGAGAGGTGGAGAAGAGAGGTGGAGAAGAGTGGTAGAGCGATAGATGGAGAGAATTAGAGGTAGAGAGCGAATAAAGAGAGATTAGAGAGCGTTGTTGTGATACCAGAGCAGCCACAGCTGCAGACACAGAGCCCCCCCCTGGGGCCGCCGTCCTCGCCCCGACACTGCGGACAAACTCCCGTAGAGGCAGCGACACCAGACCCCCGTCCTCCTCCGCCCTCTGTACCATGTACCTGTAGGAAAACAAACACCAACAACATGTCAACAAACAACAAACAGCACATAAACAACATGCAAAACACCAACAACAAACACACGCCATGAGAAATTTCTAATCAAGTAATAATTAATCTGTCAGTTACCGAGTAATTACTATTAATCTATGATTAATCTGAACAGGTAACACTCTCATATCCAGCCCTGATACTCAGCCTGGGGCTGGAATGTGAAAATGAACATATACTTCCTCCAGCGGAAAGTCATAACTTCCCTTGTTTATTATAGTTTCAAGTGTCATTTAGCTCAGACGAAGGAAGGGATCAGACTCGTTCTTTGGTTTGAGACGGGAAGAAATTCCTCAAGACAGGGAACCACATGTGGATCTCTCAAACTTTTAACTTGTTTGAAGGAAAAGCAAAACTCAAGAGGAACTGAGGGGGTTATCTAATCCATGTGTTTTTGGCAGGGTCACGACAGACTGTAGACGGTGTACCAGCCAGCTGGCCGGTGTTGTTTGTCCTTCATCCTCAGACACGCTTCACTTCATACCTACAGTCACCTTGGAGTACTGATTAGTAATCATATCACAGCCAACACAGGACATGTGATAGTGTATCACATGTATGCATGCATGCATACATACATGCATGCATGTAACCATGCAGTGGTCCAGTCGAATGCCAATAAGTGTTTTTAAAGCCACAAAAAATGAACTTATAATAGCTGCATACAAAAACCAAAGGTAAATCAACTCTAAACCACATACCAAATTCCAGAAGGTTCAATAACATGAATTTCATAAAGCACATTGTTGTGCGGTTGATTTACTGCTATGTACCCTGACATGTGTCTGCTAGAGCTTTGAGAGGACGCACCTTCCCAGTATTTATTTGTGGTGCTGAACTTAAGTCATATAGCGCCAATGTTGAATACCCAAAGGTAAAAAGGTAACACACACACACGCACACACAGATCTTCAGGGCAAAGTTGACTTATCTAAAGTTCACTCAATTTCATGGCCAGGGGCTTCCGGGTCGCATGACGGTCTCTTCCGTTGCCTACCAACATGGGGATCACCAGTTCAAATCCCCGTGTTACCTCCAGCTTGGTCGGGCGTCCCTACAGACACAAGTGGCCGTGTTTGCGGGTGGGAAACCGGATGTGGTTATGTGTCCTGGTCGCCGCACTAGCGCCTCCTCTGGTCGGTCGGGGCGCCTGTTTGGGGGGGGAGGGGGAACTGGGGGGAATAGCGTGATCCTCCCATGTGCTACGTCCCCCTGGTGAAACTCCTCACTGTCAGGTGAAAAGAAGCGGCCGGCGATTCCACATGTATGGGAGGAGGCATGTGGTAGTCTGCAGCCCTCCCCGGATTGGCAGAGGGGGTGGAGCAGCGACCGGGGCGGCTCGGAAGAGTGGGGCAATTGGCCAAGTACAGTTGGGGAGAAAAATGTCATGGCCAGAATAAATTGGTGAAATTGAGATAAGTCAACTCTGATAATGTGTTCTCTGTGGGAACTCACTCTATGATCCTCTCCTTTGGGTTAAAGGATCCCAGTGAGTCAAGACCAAGTTTACTGATGACCTGACGGGGGGGAGGGGGGAGAACGAGAGACAGATGAACTCGTCAATGGATTTATTATTGATCACTCAAAGGAATGAGGGGTGAAACAAACTTCTTCAAAAAAAGAAACATGACTGATGTACTGCACTACTTTGGATATTACAGAAACAACCATAAAATATCCTGCAGCACAGATTTCACACATACGCAACCAGATATTAAACAAGCCAAAGCAACCTCACTGCTGCCCCACCTGCTCCAAGGATGAATAACATTCACAGATGACATGGTTTCTGCTAATCTGATTAGTATTTTTTAATCCTGGACAATTTTAATGAAGAGACTAAAGTGAAACTACACCGATAAAGCCCATCGTCTCCTCACCAGCCGGACTTTGTGCTCCTCCTCCATGATGAAGAGTCCGTCTCTCTGTGTGTAGAAGTCGGCAGAGTCCAGCACCGCTTTCAGAGGGATCAGACCCACAATCTGGGAGCCCACCACCGGCAGGTTCAAGTCCTGTGGAGACCAGGAAATAAATCCGTAGTGATAAAGTGCGCTATGCTCCAGGTAGGTATTCTGTGGCCTAACAACACAGGGATCGCTGGTTCGAATCCGTTTTACTTTCGGCTTGGTCAGGCGTCCCTACAGGCAAAATTAGCCATGTCTGCGGGAGGGAAACTGGATGTGGGTATGTGTTCTGGTCACTGCACTAGCATCTCCTCTGGTCAGTCAGGGTGCCTGCTCAGGGAGGAGGGGGAACTGGGGGGGAATATTGTGGTCCCCCCACATGCTACGTTCCCCTGGTGAAACCCCTCACTGTCAGGTGAAAAGCAGCAGCTGGCGACTCCACATGTACCGGAGGAGGCATGTGGTAGTCTACAGCCCTCCCCGGATCAGCAGAGGGGGTGGAGCAGCGACTGGGACGGCTCGGAAATGTTGGGTAATTAGCCGGATACAATCTGATTCAGATTCAGACGTTATTTATCCCAGAAGGGCAATTCAGTTCCACAATCTACCCAGACCATACACAAACTCACAGACAAGCGGCAACCAGCAGTATGCCACAGACAACAGACACATCTGTACATGGGCAAGAGATCAACACTGGCGCCCTCGTGTGGCCATGCATGCAGACTCACACGAGGACCAGGCAAAGGATAAAAAGTCACACCAGTTAAAGAATAGAATAAATAAATGAAGCATCCCAAGATGCATTGCACATTACAGTCCAATACAACATTCAGTGAATGTACAGGCCCACAAGCCATGTGAACAACAGACGAGGTATAAACCAGGATAGCTGGTTTATACCTTGTCTGTTTTTCACAACGGGGGGGAAAAAGGGCGGGGGGGGGAGTGCTATGCTGATGTGGAGTATCACATGTCGAGGTATCATAATGTCGATCCCTATTGGGGAATTCACAAATCATAACCTTTATAACTTCCTGTCTGCTCCATCAAGCACCATCAGTCCCCGCCCGCCACTATTTTCATCAGTGAGACATTAGAAGGAGAGCAGAATTATTGTTTAGAAGCAGTGAGTGGACAATGTTGGTGCAAGTGAAAGGGGCCAAAAATCTACCTCTAAGAGTGATATTAGTCAAAAATTTCACCCTCTGGAAAAATGACAGGAGAGAAAACAGTTCATACAGTGACAGTCTATAGAAAAGTGGTTCATTACTACTGTGAATGTTCCCCCGTAAAAGAAACTGGTGCTTCTAGAGGCATGCTAACATGATAGCCTCACAATGCTAACAGTATATGCAGCATCTGCATAATTAGCCAGTACAGGTCTCAGGTATGCCGCAATTAAAACCGCTTACTCAGGACAACATGCCATGATTTGTAAATATTTCCATCAGTTTCTGACCAGTCCAGTATCCTCAAGTGTGAATATAGACCTACGAATTCCTGAATTACTTGAATTTTTGCTTACCTACAGTTAAATATTCTACTTTAAATTCCTCCAACAGATACATGCGTCTGTGACCCCTGACCTGAGCGTCACGGCAGATCTCCTCGTAAACGGTGTGAAGGGGGGTGAGCTCAAAGTCCAGGATGTTGGTGGAGACCTGGGCGATGTTCTCCTCCTCCAGGTACCAACCCATCCCCTGCACCTTCTTCAGCAGACCAGGCTGACAGACAGACGGACAATGTTCAAGGTTGACCTTACACACTGAAACTTGGAGATGTGTGTATTTATTAACTTGTGTACTGTAAGCAAAGTCTTAGGTGAGCACTTAATCTGTACTTCAGGTCAGTGGTCCACAGCAGACAAATGTGGTCGTGCTGGGAAGCTCCCAGGCATCAATGAGACACGGGGCAGAATTCACTCTTGTTATTTCTTAATCTTTTAACATAATACTTTGTATACTTCAACTAATACTACTGTGTACTACTACACGTACTAATATGTGCAGTACAGTTTGGGGACAGTAGTGTGTACCTGGTCTTTCCCTCGGCCCTGTTCCCTGATGTCCAGGGCGATGCGGTGCGCCTGTTCCTTGGTACTGATCAGATTCACGTTGTAGGCGATGAGAAACTTGCGTGCTCCGGTTACCGTGGCGCCCCAGGAAGAGACGAATGTGGGCGGGCCGAAGTCCGGGATCCATTCCTCATGCTTTAACTAGGAGAGACAGAAAGTACTTATCCAGTTCTGGTTGTCCCGACAGTTATCTGATCACCCAGCTTTAAATCGGCGCTGGAGCATCATCAGGAATCAGGAACCCTTCATTTCATTTTCTGTACCGGCGAAATGAAATGAAATGAAACATAATTTCCCCCAGCCCACAGCACTGCGACACAAAGACAAACACATACATCCAAGAACAACTAGAACACATATGTATAACCAAACTAACACACACATCCAAACAACAAACGAATGCCAGCCAGGATGACTGTCAGAACTGCTGGTCTGCATGGGCTAGCAGTTAGCTTAGCCTGCCCTGTTTCCGCATCCTGTCAGATCGTCCTGAGTGTTTCCTCTTCGGGCACAGCTCCAGGCAGGGCCATGGTCCTTGGGCCCACCTGACGCAGCAGACCAGGCTTCTCCAGCCGATCCAACGCCAGCTCTCCCAGCCAGACACCTTCGACACACCTCCCCGCACTCCACACGACGACACTAAAAACACAATCAACGCCAGGCGAGGTTGCCGCCAGACCGCCCTCATTGTTATCCAAACTGCTGGTCTGCATGGGCTAGCAGTTAGCTTAGCCTGCCCCGCTTCCGCGTCCTGTCAGACCGCCCTCGGTGCTTCCTCTTCGTGCGCAGGTCCGGGCAGGGCCGTGGTCCCTTGGCCCACAGGACGCAGCCGATCCAGCGCCAGCTTTCCCAGCCAACAAACGAAGACAAAAACTTAGACGCAGACGTGGACAAAGACACTGCATGGACGGTACTGGGTGAGACAAAGACACTGCATGGACGGTACTGGGTGAGGCCGCTGCAAACGTGAATTCGCACCGCCATAAATTATAGAGCATAAGCATTTTATGGTCTTATATTACTACATGTAATGGGGTGTTTTGTATGTAGTTATGTTTGACCACTGGGTGGATTACTGGGACATAGGTGTGCTGAGGTGAGCTGAAGGAGACAGTGATGGACCGAGACTTTCGGGGACCCTTGCTAGAGACATTTCTTGGGGGCTTCTTCTTCTTTATCTATATGGCTACTTCTTTTAGAAAAAAGAGAAAGTCACACAAGTTTATGTGTGCATCTTTCTGAGCGTGAAAGTGTGTGTGTGTGTGTACATCTTACTTTCTCAGGTAAAGCCTCGTACTCCCCGGCACGCACAGACGGGAGGTTTCTCCTGCTTTCTCTCTGCGCTGCTTCTCCATACAGATACACTATGGAAGTTCATGAGGACTCCATGTTATTTGTAGAATAACACGTCATCATGAGTACAAGATACTTACTACAGACTTCTGTCTCCATGGAAACAGTGATCAGGTTGAGTCCAGGTGAAATGTCTGACCCCCTGATTGATTTTCCTGTCAATCAGGAAAAGGTGAAGATGGGGGGCAGGAGACAGTTTAAGGAAGGGAGGTTTAACCCCAAGACCACTTAGACAGGGAATGTCAGAAAAGGACAGGAGCTCAGAGTCGGTAAGATTTCCCAACAGATTTTTTTCTTATTTCAGTGTTTTTAATTCTATATTTTATTCAAAACGGAATAATAACTAACCAAGTCATGCTGGTGTTTATACAGATGTAGGCAGGCATGCTTCCCTGTTTTGTTAATCTTAAATAACTTAAAATGGCTTTCAAAAGTACAAGTCAGGAGATGCGGTCTCAAAAAATGAAGGCACCCTGTTTTTGACTTTGGAAAACGGTGCTCCTGTAGAATGAAGATGTCATTCTACAACCGCTACATAATTTAAAACCAGTAGGGCTGAATTATGAAGCCGTATGATTTATGATCATTTAAACCCATGGTTGTAAAAACCATGAACAAACATGGTCATGTTTTTAAATCATTTAGTCGTTGTAGAATAAAGGCTTTTTACTTTCATTTTGGAAGCAGAGTGCCTTGACCTTTTGGCTTGATAAACGTGACTACCTGACCCCATCCAGGGACACCTGTTTTCCTGTTTGTTGAGCCAAGACACGCTTCCCTCGTTTCCTTCATGGCTTTTAAAATCTTTCAAAAATGAAAGCTGGATACTGGGCTGGCCCTGTGGTGAGACGGGACCGAGGTTCAAGCACCCTTGGGCTAAAATCCATCCTCCTGAAGAGGCTTTGACCCGAACCCTTAATCTCTACCAGCTTTAGGGGTGCTGTTCTTGAGGTGACCTTTGAACATACTACTGCAGGCTGGAGCCGCTTCAAAGGGGAGGGGCCTAGCTCCAAAGGGGAGGGGCGTATTTCCACAGGAAATAGCTAACATCACATGATTGCTCCAAAGCTCTCTTCCTTTCTTACAAATGGACCAATGGGGCAGTTTTTGCATTTGTCACTCTGACTTTGCACTAAGCTCCGCCCCTTTGGCGCTAGGTCCACCGCATTTGGAGCAAGGCCCCTCCCCCATTTTGAGCTGCTCCAGGCTGCAGTTATACCCTTCTCCTGAGGCAGGGTCATGGAGAAGAGAACATCTCTTCTCAGAATAAAACAGTATGAAGTGTTTCGGCAGATGAAGAAGAAGAGGCTGACCTGGCACGTGCAACATGTCTGCCAGCCGCTGGCCGAAGGTCTGGGCACAGCCAACACAGTCAGCCATGGAGACGTTCTGAACAGGGATGAAGGGACACACGTCCATGGCGCCGGTCCGAGGGTGCTCCCCTGAAAAGACAACAATGCAACGGACACATCGTGACAATAATACACATCAGATGTGTCTCCACGGTAACGCACCTTCAGAAGAGCAACCAAGCATGCGCACATCCAGAAAACATTATTAATGTGCAAGACAAAAATTGCAAAACTAGAACAAAAGGAGTATGGTCTGCACACTGAAATGCTCCCACAAGCTAATTTATTCCGAAACGTTGCCGAATAAATTAGTTTTTGGGAGAATTTCAGTGTGCAGACCATACTCCTTTTGTTCAGGGTAACATAGGACAGATACGTTTCCAAGATAATGCAGGTCAGATATGCCTCCATGGTAATACAATACAGACGCTCTTCATTGTGACCAGGTGGAATTTCTGATTAGCTACAGACCTGAATACACGTGACACACACACACACACACACACACACACACACACACACACACACACACACACACAGGCTGGAAAGCAATGTTTGATAGTTAAGTCAGTTTTATGGCCCAATATCACAAATTTGCCTCAGGGGGCTTTACAGCAACACAACATCCTGTCCTTAGACCCTCGCATCAGATAAGGAACAACTCCCTAAAAACCCTTTAACAGGGAGAAAAAACAGGAAGAAAGCTCAGGGAGAGCAACAGAGGAGGGATCTCTCTCCCAAGACGGACAACGTGCAATGGATGTTGTGTCTACAGAATAAACCACAATTTACAGAACACAACACTGAAAGAAGATAATGGAATTATAAAATATATGAAGAATATGATGAGGAGGATGCCAAGCAGTGTCCAGACGCCACCGGAGCAGCCCAGGGCCCGAGCCATGCAACCACCATCACCATGTAGACCTGACAGGAGGACAGAAAACACATGCACACAGGGGAGACTCACATCAGGCCATTCACACACACACGGGAGAAGAGACAAGAGAGGACATTAGTCACACATGGGACAGAGAGAAGGATACAACATTGAAACAGGATAACAAAATATATGGATTTATGAGACATGTAAAGAATGTGATGAGGAGGATGCCAAGCAGTGTCCAGGTGGCGACTACCGTCACCATGGAGACCTGGGAGGAGGAGAGACTACACGTGCACACAGGGGAGACTCACATCACACCATTCACATACACAGGAGAAGAGAAAGGAGAAGACATTGTTTACACAGGAGACAGAGAAGGACAAAGACATCATTCAGAGAGAGAAAAGACATGTGAGAGAAGAGCACAGTTTGAAATAGTCAATAATCTTTATGCTATAATCTCGTCGGCAGAACAGTGCTTGGTAGAGTCACTGAGACAGAAACCAACCTGCCATGCAGTACAGGTCATGAAGCACTCAACTCAAAGCCAACTAACTGTAGGCTAAAGCCAAAAGATGAGTTTTAAGTTTGGATGCAAAGGACTCAACAGACTCTGTCTGATGGCAGCAGGCAGGTTATTCCACAAGAACAGGGCCCGATAGGAAAAGGCCCTGCCACCAGCTGGCTTCTTTTTAACTTGGGGTACACACAGTAGCCCTGTATTTTGAGATTTAACACTATCTAGCCTTGTAGGTCCCAGTTTAAAAGTTTTGCTGGTATGGGGTCAAGTAGGCAAGCAGTTGGTTTAGAAGCTGACACGAGCTTAGTGAAAGTATCAAGAGAGACAAAAACTCAAAAACCGTAATAACAGAGACTATAACAGAGACTATCAGTGACTCATTGTATAGATGTGAATTTGGTAAATTTGTTTATGATCTCATCAACCTTATTGCAGAATAAGTCTAGAAACTCATGGGCCGCGAATGGTGAGCAGTTAATAGACGGCTGCTTTTTAGTAAGTTTAGATACAGTGTCAAAGAGAAATCTGGGGTTATGTTTATTAATATTGATTAAGCGAGAGAGATATGCTGCTTTTGCAGCAGATAAAGCACACTTGTATTTCAATAAACACTCATGGGGCGACCGGGTGGCATGGTGGTCTATTCTGTTGCCTACCAACACGGGGATCGGCGGTTCAAATCCCCGTGTTACCTCCGGTTTGCTTGGGCGCCCCTACAGACACAACTGGCTGTGTCTGCGGGTGGGAAGTCGGATGTAGGTATGTGTCCTGGTCGCTGCACTAGCACCTCCTCTGGCTGGTTGGGGTGCCTGTTCAGGGGGAAGGGGGAACTGGGGGGGATTAGTGTGATCCTCCCACGCGCTACATCCCCCTGGTGAAACTCCTCACTGTCAGGTGAAAAGATGTGGCTGGCGACTCCACATGTATCAGAGGAGGCATGCGGTAGTCTGCGGCCCTCCATGGATCGGGGGGAGAGAAGCGACCGGGACGGCTAGGAAGAGTGGGGTAATTGGCCAAGTACAACTGGGGAGGAAAAGGGGCTAGCTAGCTAGCTAGCTAAATAAATAAAAACAACTCATGGCAAATTAGGTAAAAAAAATCCCAGTTTTGATTTTTGCCATTTACGTTCCAGTCTCCTGCAGGCCCACTTAAGAGCACGTGTCTCGTCGTTAAACCAGGGTGTAGGCCTCCTTAGTTGTCTAGCTCTGGTAGTGAGAGGTGCAACTGAATCGAGGAGACTAGAGAGGGCCAAATTTAAGTCACTGGTGAAATTTTCTACAGAGTCATTCACTACAGTGAAAGGAGCCAAGACTTCAGGCGGCTGCTGGCCAAATGCAGCTACAGTAGAGATAAATGTGGCGAGTGGCAATTACATCTGTGCTGAAATTAACTGGACAGGCCAATAATGCTTCAGATCTGATGAGAAAATGATCTAACACAGCAGACGTGGTTGGCAAGACGCTCAGATCAGAAACAGCTGGATAGCTTTAGATAAAATCAAATCAAGGGTGTTACCACTAAAACGAGTCGACTCTTGAACAAACTGAGCGAACCCAAAAGTATCCGTTAGCGCCAGAAAGGCTTTACTAAGAGGATCAGCAGCCTCATTCAGATGAATATTGAAACCACCAAGAATTAGAATCTCATCAGAATGAGTAACAAGACCTGAGACAAATTCTCCAAATTCTTCAAGAAATAGTGAGTAACAGCCAGGAGGTCGATAGGGTATCACAATCTGGACTGAGCAGAGTCTATTCATGGCTGAGGGAGATGTAGTTAGAATAAGAGCCTCAAAAGATTTGAATTCAAGGCATCTGGGTAGCATGACGGTCTATTCCATTGCCTACCCAACACGGGGACCGCCGGTTCAAATCCCTGTGTTACCTCCGGCTTGGTCGGGCCTCCCTACAGACACAATTGGCTGTGTCTGCGGGTGGGAAGCCGGATGTGGGTATGTTTCCTGGTCGCTGCACTTTGGTCGGTTGGGGCGCCTGTTCAGGGGGGAGAGGGAACTGAGGGGAATAGCGTGATCCTCCCACACGCTACGTCCCCCTGGTGAAACTCCTCACCGTCAGGTGAAAAGAAGTGGCTGGCGACTCCACATGTATTGGAGGAGGCGTGTGGTAGTCTGCAGCCCTCCCCGGATTGGCAGAGGGGGTGGAGCAGTGACCGGGACGGCTCGGGAGAGTGGGGTAATTGGCTGGATACAATTGAGAAGAAAAGGGGGGGGGGGGGGAGTTACAACTTGGACAACCCTCACCCAAGTTTTCAGCTGCTGTCACTGACCTGAGTGTTTGGCCATGTCTATGAGGGGGAAGGCTGCTCGTGCGGCGTTCAGTGCCCCCTCCACCACGGCCTCGGGGGAACCCACGAAGGTGTAGACGGTTCTGTTGGTGGACGCGCCCGGGTCCACGTCCAGCAGACTGCAGCCCTCCGTGGAGGAGATGGCGCCTGCAATGGCATCTATCACCTAGGCAACAAGAATAGACTGGAAAGACTGCAAACTGGAATATAATGGCTTCAGAATAACGACTTTTACAGAATATCAACTCTGACACGTTCAACTGTGTCGCAAACTGTAAACACTGTTAATCTAACAAGAACGTGGCGGCGATCTAAAACGACTAAAAAGGAGCTGAGTGAATTGTCAAGTTATCAAAGTTTGAACTTTAAATAACGTAGAATGAAGTTTGTTCTTTTATTTAATTCATATCCGTTTAGTGAAGCAGTCAGACTTTCATTTTCAACATGCTGCCAAGAGAGCCGGTCTCTTAAAAACCAACGAGGCAAACATTAAACAACAACAACACAATTTAACATACAACGCAATGCAAAAGCATCAAGTCCAAATCGGATTTCTGAGCTCTTGAACACCTGGAGTGCATTTCACAAAGCCAGATCTGTGTCTGAGCAAAGCACTCGTATCTGTTTCCCCTTTCAGTGGTTAGAAAAAGTAAAGAAAATCCATTCTCTCAGTGCAACTACGCAGGCCGCACACCACCCCTTTCCCTCCTCACCTCCTTGTTCTGACCCTCTGAGAAGTTTGGCACGCATTCCACCAGTTTGGCCATGGCATCAAAAGCCCCGGTATTCGTCTCCCGAACAGAACCTGGACTAGTTCAGGGAAAGGCAAAAGTCATTTCACTGTCGGAGACTCTTAAGGGTCTCGGTCATCCCCCAAAACCACCCACTTGAAGCAGAACCCAGCTGCAACGTCGGTTCAATTATTAACCGGCTCCAAAGGCCGGCGCGGGGCTGGCTTGGCAATGATTCCCTCGTTTCCCGCTGATAACTCTCAGCAGGAGCGGTCTTCTAAACAAACAGAATCCATACGCGCCCCGCCCCCCTCACGGTCTGGTCAGTAGGAGCCTGTGGTTCTCTCCGAGACACAATCTGGTGACCTGTGACCTCACTTAATCTTGTCACTTTTGGCTGCTGGTGAGAGATAAGAAAAAAAAGATAAGGTTCGATTATTTTGGTCTCGCTCTGTCTGACACACACATGCAGGTATGTTTGCATGCAGGCATATTGAAGGGCATCCAAACGTAGGCAAACATTCATGCACGCTCATAGATTTATAGCCACACAGAACACAAAAACAACACTCGCACATGCGTGCGTGCATGCACACAAGCACACGAGTGCGCAGATGCTCAGACTCACAAAAGACAAATTCCTGGAGAAACAAACCAACAGCTGGGCGTGTCCATCAGAGATTCACCATTTGCCTTATTTTATTTTATTTTATTGGGAGTTCTTCTTTGTGCTTTTATAAGCCCAGACCTGAACACCCAGACTGTTCTTCTGTTGAAACACAAACAGCTTGTAACCAGTTGGTCAGGGTCCATTACATCATGTGAACTGAACTCTGGTCAACGGTTAACCTGGAAGGTTCTGCAGTGGGTGAGGCCTCTGGGGGAAAAGGTGGGGCCAGCGAAGTCTCTTTGAGCCCATTGGTTTCGCAGGACATCCACCTACTACTCCGTACTGACGCACAACACGACTCGGGAAGGACTCAGCCAGACGTTTCTCTGTTCTCGGCTGAGATGGACGGCATAGTGCTGCAACACGGGTCTTTCGGTTTAACTACAGGCATTAATGGTTAAGGATTCTGTTGTTCTGCAGTACTGTATTTTGTGTTATTTGTTAATAAAAAAACATTTTGCAAAAGGTTTGGTGTTTTTCATGCATGCTTGTAATCCAGAGGGGTTTGGTGGAGTAAGGTCCTATCTGCACTTTTTCTGACATAAAGCTTGTGACAAATTGTCTTATCATGAAACAGTCAGTAAGCTGGTGTTAGGACTCAAACACCAGCCCCTCCGACTAAGGGTCCCTTACAGCATGGCATTTCTTTTATTTATGTATTTTTTATCCCGCCCCCCCTTTTTACCCCTAGTTGTACCTCGCCAATCACCCCTCTCTCTGAGCCGTCCCGGTCGCTGCCCCTCTGCCGAGCTGGGGAGGGCTGCAGACTACCACATGCCTCCTCCGATACGTGTGGAGTCGCAAGCCACTTCTGTTCCTCCGACAGTGAGGAGTTTTGCATACATACCCACATTCAGCTTCCCGCCTGCAGACACGGCCAGTTGTGTCTGTAGGGATGTCCAACCAAGCTGGAGGCGACACGGGGATCTGAACCAGCGTTGCAACGGAATAGACCGCTATGCTACCCGGATGCCCAACACAGGATGGCATTTCTGAGGACACTGGTGATATGGGCCGTGGTGACCACCCTACAGCTTATGTTAGGGGAGTGGTGGAAGGCACCGAAGTCTCCATATCAGTGGACTCGGCAGCATCTGTCTCATTAATTAGAGCGGAGTTCCGCTTGTCAGGCTGACATACGAGGGACTTGAAGAAGTCGTAGCCTACGCACACGCAGTGGTCCACATCTGACAGAGCGAGGGGCTGTGCATGAATTCAAACACTGTGTTGGGCTGTCTACATGTTCCATCATAACAGACCATCACCCTTTGCTGGGCCTCAGGCGCATGGCCGTTGATAATGACCCCACGGGATGGAGAAGTAGGTGAGCTTTGGAGCAAGACCCGTTTGACTGGGTCACGGTTCACAAGGACGGCTCCCACCATAAAAATGCCGATGCTGTCCTAGTTCTCCTGACCCTATCGATCCGGACGCTGCGGGGTAATTGGTCGGGTGCAACTGGGGAGAAAAAAAAAGGGGGGGGGAGAGAATACAATTATTATTATTTTTAACCATTACCAACACAGGAAAGAACAAAAAACAAGTTAACGGACCGTAATCAATAGAACAAGGTAGCACAATTATAAAAGCAGCAGCACAGCCCAGGTCTGCGGCATTGTGTCCTCCCTTTAACGGCCGACGTGACCTGAAGTGTGACCTCCCCGCTGCGAGCGAGAGGGACGTCAGGTGTCCAAGCTAAGATGGTATGTATTTCCACATCCCAGCAGTCCAATTCAAAAGTATGGCGACACTTTATTTGTGCATAAGACTGGCATGGCACGTCTCGATGCAGGCTCGATAATCCAGGTACGAAACCAGAGGAGGTTGAATCGGCTCATCTGGACACGACATCTACTGACATGCACGTCAACTAAGAGGACATTCATGCCCGTCCTGCAGGGTCTAAGTCGCTTGCGTGTAAATCATCTTGTGCGAACGACGTGGACGGCCACCAGAAACAGCTGAAGACAGGGGAATGAACGACCCCAGTGTGGTTTGTATTAAGCGTTACAAGAGTTGGGAGAGTCGCTGTGGTGCAGGGAAAAGTGTGCGTAGTTACCCCCCCCCCCACCCCCCGACACGTAACATCTCCAAGCTCAGGAGGGCATGGGAAAGTGACTGCCGAGAGAAAAACCAACCCATTACTTCCTTTTCCAAGTTCAGGAAGACGCTCTACAAATGCTTCAGTTGGGGATGCGACGTCCCACATGGACGAGGATAAAGGCTGAGAAAGCGATACGTAAAAAGCAAGAACTCAGGGCCAAGACCTTCTGGTAGTCTTCTGAAAGACCGGCAGGATCAGGTTACCGTCCGCTCTGGCAGAATCAGCCACTGAGTCAAGTGGAGTCTCTTCTTCAAGGCAGGTCTGATTACGTAACAAGACGGTTATGAAACATGAGGGTGACCAAAACCATAAAGACGTCCACTTCTGCACACGACCCGCAACTGAATCAGGGCACTGTGCAAATGAGGTATCAAGTGCCGAACAGGCACCCCGACTGACCAAAGGAGGCGCTAGTGCAGCGATCAGGACACATGCCCAGATCTGGCTTCCCACCTTTAGACAGCCAATTGAGTCTGTAGGGATGCCAGAGCAAGCCGGAGGTAACACAGGGGTTCGAACCAGCGATCCCCATGTTGGTAGGCAACGGAGTAGAGTGCTACGCCACCCGGACGCCCCCAGTTACTTTCCTTTAAATGGTAACACAATCCTCCTGTGAACAAAAGGCTTCCCACCACCACAGTGGCCTCGCTTGACCCACGTTCAAGTTCGAGTGATCGTCCATCACTGCGACACCTGTCAATCACTTGTCGTGCCGATTCTGAGCCACATCTTTAGCCTTCGTAGGGCAGAGAATAGCCTTCCACGTCAGCATAACGTGACCACAAGAGGGCAATTTTCTAAATGCATCCAATATTTGGAACGAGGGTCACGAGTCTTTTTCCATGTCTCAAGTATATGTGCAGCCACGTCAGCCTTTCTGGTTGTTGTGTTTCCTTCTCCCTATTTCCTGTTCAATGGTGTGAGGTCAGAAAGGTCATCCGAGCACCGCTCCACGAGCTCCTGCCCCGTCGGCTTGGTGAGTTTATGCAGAGACCTGAGCGCTTGTTAATACTGCTGGCATGGCAGGCTCGTTTTGCTCTTCAAATCTCATATTCGGCTCACTGGTGACCCGGTCAATAAAAGGATCATCTGTAGCGCTCTTCCACCAACTGAGAGGGAATGTTGTTGCCATGACTATTACACCAAGAACCTCCTCTAGGTTGGAACTACACCAACTGAACTGGCGAGCTCTGCAGCTTTTAGTGAGCAGCTATGAAAGCCCTCGTCATTGTGTTGTTTGGCAACAATATCTCTTACCTTTCCAGCCTCTTCGTGGGCTTCAGCTACACACACATTAACTGACTGGAAGTACTTTGTAATGGGCTGCACAGAGTCCAACACCTTGTCAGTTATCACAGTGGTGACAATGGTCTCAAATGACTCCACACAATGCCGCAGTGTGCTTGCTTTACTTGAGCCAGATGTTGCCTCTGTCTCCGTTGTCGCAAGGCCAGAGCGGGCAGCCCTGAGCTTTTCCACATTAGTTCCCAGTGTGTCGCCCATTGAAACCCATCTTATATCTGCTCTTTCTTGTGCTGCGCCTTCCTCACTTGTGATTGTCAGCTGGTTTCTCTCATTTCTCCCTAGTTCTCACTCTCCCTGGTCTCCCTCTCACTCCAATACGTCATTGTGATGCTGTTTAAGAGCACTTCCTCTCGTTGAGGTGGCTGAGAAAAACAGAAATTTCCTCAATGGTGCACGTAGTATTTCTAACTACATGACGGTCTGAGCAGCCATGCACTATTGTTAAATCCGGGGCATGAATCCTGCAGTGGGTATAGATCACCGTGGGGGTGTTTCTCTTGTCCGTTTCTTGATACTACTGATCTCGTCACTAGTAGTTGTGGTTTCATCATATCCCTACCCCTGCAGCGATGACAAATCAAGACCCCACTTTCCTAGTGGAGCTCAGACGGCTTCAGTTCCAGAGGACACATCCTGTTTGAGCAGGGGAAAGAAAGCAAGGAAAGCTTCATATATTTCAATTTGCTCATCCTCCTTATGGACATACCGATTACCAATCAATAACATTAATCTAATTCCTTCCTCAAGAATCTTCCCTTTCAGCAGGGTCATCCCATACTTCTCCTATATCTCCTCAATACTACACATTCTGGTTGTGTTATCCCTCAATGTTTCTTCAAGGGCCTCTCTAAAATGCTCTCCTCCTGAATTCTCCCTTGCAGCTTCATTCTTTCATGTTTCTCCTGCATCGGACTTCAAACTCTCTGCTTCCGTCTTGCTCCTGGTTGTGTCATCCTTCAATGGTTCTTCCAGATCCTCCCAAAAACTCCCTCCTTCTGTGTTGCTGCTAGTTGTGTTAGCCTTTAATTTTTCTTCCTGATCCTCATTTAGATTCTGTCTTCCAGAATCTTTCCTCGCCATGACGACATGAAAGTAGACAGTGATCATTGTGCCTGCAGACGTTATACAACAGGTATTTCTGACAAGAGAGTCTAACTGGTGAAGTAAGTAGTCCGACCATGGTTCAAATCAGAATAACAGCATGCCTAGCTGAGCTGAAATGAAAACCGCAGGTTCAAATTCACAGATTGTAAAACCAGGCCCAGTAGAGAAAATGGCAGAAGGGATTTTCCCCCATTATGCCACAAGAGCATTAGCGATGTCGGGCACTGATGTTGGGGAGAAGGCCTGGCTCACAGCTGGCCTTCCAATTCATCCCAAAGGTGTTGGATTTGGTTGAGGTCAGGGCTCTGTGCGCCAGTCCATTTCTTCCACACCAAACTCTGGGCAGCACGGTGGCCCAGCGGTGAGCAGCGTTGGGTAGTAACGGATTACATGTGTGGGATTGTGTAACCAGATTACGAAAAGATAAGTAACTATAATCAACCCCGATTACATAAAAAAAGTGTAATTAGATTACAGTTACATTGTTCAGGATTACTTGAATACATTTTTGATTACATCTTTAAAATATGGCAGTACATGTACTGTACATGGCTATCATGTACAGCATGTATATTTTCATGACACCATTGTTAAATAAAATATTTGGTAGTACTTCCTACTTCGTGACTTCCAAGACATGAGAGGGAGGGAGAGCGGCGGGGCTTGAGCAACCCAGCGACTGTCTATATCACCTGTAGTTTGTGCCAGTACTGTTTTTGTAAGTCCAAAGGAGTTGAATCAAGTGCAACTGGACTTGGTATATATATATATCCAGTTGCACTTGATTCAACTCCTTTGGATAACCATGACCTGGATGAATGAGAACATTCACAGACATGTTTTTGTAAGGGTATTTTATTTGACCAACTGTAAATGTTGAATATGCAAAGTGCATTTTATTTGCATTGAAAATGTTTTGAGATGTTTAAAGAGAAAAAAGAATATCCGTGGGACTCAAACTTTTGTGGCTGCATCAATTTCTTTAGTATAAGGTGCAAATTTTCAATGTTTGATTTTGAAGTAATACAAATATATTCAAATTAGATTACATTTTTGTAATCCAACGGATTGCATTATTATTTACAAAAATTGCCATGTAATTTATATTCAGTAACTGACTACATTTCACAGTAATCTGACCCAACCCTGGTGGTTAGCACTGTTGTCTCACAGCAAGAAGGTCCTTGGTTTGAACCCCAGACTGTCCCAGGTCCTTTCTATGTGGAGTTTGCATGTTCTCCCTGTGTCTGTGTGGGTTTCCTCCCAGCATCAAAAAGACATGCATGTTAGGGTTAATACTCCTGTCTGTGCCCCTGAGCAAGGCAATGGAAAGAAGCACTGGAGTTGGTCCCCGGGTGCTGCAGCGGTCCACTGCTCCTATACTATAGGATGGGATAAATGCAGAGGATGTATTTCATTGTATGCTTGCTTACAATGACAAATAACGTGTCTCTTTTCTTTCTAACTCGGCAAAGCGTGTCTTTATGGACCTCACTTTGTGCACGGGGGCACTGACATGCTGAAACAGCTAAGGGCCTTCTCCAAACTGTTGCCACAAAGTTGGAAGCACACAATTCTCTACAATGTCGTCATATTCTGTAGCATTAAGACTTCCCTTCACTGGAACTAATGGGCCTAGCCCAAACCATTAAAAACATTATTTCAAAATCTATATATATAGCACTATTTCCCTATAACCTGTGTAGTCATTAAGTTTCACTTATTTTGCTGTAACGTATGTATTAATTGTATATATTCTGCTATATGATGCTAAGACTTGTGTATTCACTTGGCGCCTCGTGCTTATTGTAAATCTCTTACTGCTTACTGTCCGTTATTTCCACTCAGCACTAACATGTGGCTCTAAGGACAGGGTGTCTTTCATGGCACAGAATGTAATTGTGATTACAACGCCTCTGGAACTGAATTGTGATTCAGGGAAATACAAATAAATTTGACTTTACATGACTTGACACAAAAAAGCCAGCAGAGGGCATCATTGCTCTTTACAATTAATTTAATTGGGATTGGAATCCTCTTATTTGAATTTATCAGGAGAAACTTGATCTTTCTCTGATGATGTTGATGTACCCATACTGAGGGGTCTAGTCTACTTCCTGTCAAGTCGCATGGCACACTCAGAGAGATGCGATCAGACTCCATCAAAACCTTTCAAAAGTTAAATGAACCTTGTTTGTCAAAGGAAAGACATCATTATAGGAAAGCATGGGGACGTTCAACAGCTTCACACAGTCATCGTAGATTTAACTAAGATATAACTAGAAGTTAACTGCCTATGACATCCACCAGCTTGGATGGCAAGTGTTTTCTCCTGTGTCAGTAGCAATGAACTTGATAAAAACTACTAACTACTATGTACATGAGGTTCTATTGCTTTATTTTGCTGAGCGAGCCACATCATAAAATGGAATAATACATTTTGAAGATTAGGTTCAAAATGAGGAGGACAAGGATGTCCGTGCAGAATAAGGCCCCTGTTAACAGTTTAATTAGCAGAACATCACATTGCAATCACACAGGAAAACACGCTGTAGCACAACAAGAAAAGATGCAGGATGAACAAATGAAGGTGGTGTTCAAGGGACAATGACTATTATGATACACAGTCCTAGTAGAGGATAGATGTTACCATGGCTACCACTGTACACAATACTAATAGAGGGTTGATGTTACCATGACTACCACTGTACACAATACCAATAGAGGATGGATGTTACCATGGCTACCACTGTACACAATACTAATCGAGGATGGATGTTACCATGGCTACCACTGTACACAATACCAATAGAGGATATATGTTACCATGGCTACCACTGTACACAATACCAATAGAGGATATATGTTACCATGGCTACCACTGTACACAATACTAATAGAGGGTTGATGTTACCATGACTACCACTGTACACAATACTAATAGAGGATGGATGTTACCATGGCTACCACTGTACACAATACTAATAGAGGATAGATATTACCATGGCTACCACTGTACACAATACTAATAGAGGATAGACATTACCATGGCTACCACCGTACACAATACTAATAGAGGATGGATGTTACCATGACTACCACTGTACACAGTTTTAATACAGGATAAATGCAAGCTGTAGGACTGGTACCGTGATACAATGCACAAAATAAAAAATCCAGAAAAGAAGGAGCTTCATGTAAGACCCAACACTTCCCAATCCTTTTCTACATCCATATAGCTGCTGATAAGCTGTCAATCAAAACAAATTTCGGGTAAAAAAGGAGATATAACTGAGATACAATGAAGCTGCCATTTCTATATCACTTTGTGTTGACCCATCAGAGTTTTAATTTCATGCTGAGGGCACAGCAGTGCAGACGGTACATTCAAAATAACAGATGAAGGCATTAACACAGACAACACACCCACCCTCAAACACAACTACCACCAGTATCGGGGCAGGAAAGACAACAGCCAGACAGCTTCTCATCCCTCATGTCCAGATCTCACTGCTTTCTGCCTCAGCACCTTTTCAGACAGACAGACAACACATAAAACAGCTACTACAACGCTACTTATAGATGGGCCTCTGACGTATCACAAAAAACCTATTAAAAAAATACATATTAAAAATATACCTATCGAAAAAATACCTATTGAAAATCCCTATAAAAAAACCTATAAAATACCCACTGAAAAATACCTATTGAAAAAAATTACCCATTGAAAAATACCTATAAAAATAAAATACCTATTGACAAAACCTATAAAAAAATAAAATATCTATAAAATCCCTGTTGAAAAAATACCTATTGACCCATATGTGTTTTGTTAGCTTTGCTGAAATAGACGTCCGTCCTCCCTGAGTATGGGATAAAGTGGGGCCAGATATGACGTTCAACAGAAAAATCCAAAGTTCCCATGCAACACGATTATTTATTCAGCAGTGTTTCCATCAGTGTCTATTGTGTAAGCCCTTTCTTGGCACAACGTGCTTACACCTTTAAAGCATCTGCGATATCGGGGAAAGAGGTATGAAATATGAAATATTGCATTTCGATTCAGTGTTTTTTAATCTTATAAATTCTGCTTTGTTTATAACTGTGGGGATGGAGATGCCTGCTACCGAGCAGATGACAGCCAGATGTTTCCTCCATCAGATCTCAGTCAAGTGACTCACACACTGCAATTCACAGCCTGGGAGATTCCTCTATCTCCCCCTATAACGCACACCAACACCACTTCCCAGCTCACAGAGCAGTTTATTCGGATAAATGACTCAGTGACGGGAATTCCATGTTTTTCATTAAACTGCAAAGTCAAAAACTATGAAGCAAAACATCTCGTTTAAAAGAAACTTTGTTTTCTTGTAATATGATATTTAAGTGGAGAAATAAAATGTGTTTCAAGTTTATATATATATATATATATTCATTGTTGTTGTGTTACTGGTGACGAGGTCAAAGGTAACCTGCAGATCAGTCTAGGAACTGGCAGCTTCACTGGTATCTTGCTCATGAGCACTTCAGTAGGGATGCTCGCTGGCGCTGGGGATCTATCTCAAGACCTGAAGATGGACTGTTGCCATAACGATGTGAAATATCCTCTACCCACCCATCCAACCGTCGTTCCGTCCACCTATCCATCCATCTACTGACCTATCTGTCCACCCATCTCCTCATCCGTCTACCCATTTATCTCCATCATCAACACACTCATCCACCCTTCTCTATGGGGAAACTCTGAAGATAAAATCTCCTGTTTCACACTTCACTTCTTCCAGCGTGTTTTCTCTGGACACCACACTCATGCACACGCACACACGCACGCACGCACACACACAAACCCAAAGTCATGCACACATGCACAAACAAACCCACATGCATGCACGCATCACACACAACCACACATGCACACACAAACCCACACGCATGTCTGCACGCTTGCACGCACACACATGCATGCACGCACACATCACTCACAGCCGTGCGCGCAAACACACACACAAAGCCACATGAATGCACACATCACACACAACCACACACACACGCACACAAACCTGCACACATGCACACATCACACACAAGCATGCATGCACGCACACATGCATCACACACACACACACACACACACACACACACACACACACACACGCTCTTGCATCTTCCCTGAGTCAAGCCACACCACATAAGATGCACCACGTAAACAAACAGGCGGTGTGGTAACTAAAATAAAAGACAAGCTCATCTAAGTAGAGACGTTTCATCTCAATCCTTCATGTATTATTTTTCTTTTCTTGTGCCCGTCTGTCCATTACAGCCCCGTCATACTGGCGCCACCTCGGTCCAAATCCCAGAATATCGGCTGATGGCTGAACGTGGCCCATCTATGTAGAAGTGAAGCGTTGGTGTTCACCTCAGTTAACGCCGCTTTTCTGTGTCTTTCCCCTTGTGTTTTTATGTCAGATGAACACTGACCTCCAACGGGGAGAAAAACCTACTCTTCCCTCTGCGTTCCCTCACCAGTGGCCTTGGATCCTGCCGAGCGCTCGCTCTAGAAATGCCTGGTGTTTTCTGGGATCTGGACAAATCAGACACCTGTCTGTGTGTGTGTGTCCCAGAGGAAGCTGTGTGGGGTTTTCCTGCTGACTCATAGCTTTGCTTCGCCTCCTCGTCCTCTGTAGTCCTCAAATCATCCAGTCAGATGAGGAGAGACCGAATTAATAACGCCAAAACCTCTTCCACCATAAACATGTCGAGTCTGACGGCAACCCATCACTCTCTCTAATCACCCATCTACCGATTCTGTTTGTCTTTCCATCCATCATCCATCCGTCTGCCCATCCATCCATCCATCAATCCGTCTATCCATCAGTTCAATGAAACATGAACAGAGATGTCTGGATCTCATTTGACACTTCAGTGGCGCGCCGACCTTCGACCTCTTTGTCATTAGTTGCTTGTAATGCTGGCAGCAGAGGAATTTAATTGTCTGCTAGTCTCATTAAAAGTCACTTGAGATCCGCTAAGACTGAGATGTTGAAGCCTACCCCTAAGCACAAGCCTCACCGGTTGGGATGTGTCCTGCACTAGTGCTGCAGGATTTTCCAGTGAATTCCTCTGTGGGCCACCGCCGCCGCCGCAGCAGCGATGTGCCTCGCCGGCCATCTGTTTTTACATCGCCGCTTACGTGCAGAGTAACAGCATGAATTAGTTTTTGCAGCAAATAAATTAAAAATTTTCTGCCTCTGCCAGAGTGGGGCAACACTGTCTGGGCTCCCACGTGAATTAGGAAGAATCTGTGTCTTTCTTGGACCGGTCTGGTGTTTACCGTCGAAGTTAAGACAGACTGGATTAGAATGAGCCCATTCCCTCATGATGTGTTCATCATCCTTCCCACGCTCCGAGCCCCCGCTCTTCTCCGTAACCCACCTTAAAACACCTCGGCTAATGATCTGTCCATCACACACTCATTCCCACGTTCCCACTTTCTCTCCCTCGCATCTCCCTCTCTCTCTCTTACTCTTCTTCTTGTATCTCTCTCTCTCTCTCTCTCTCGCACACACATGCCCCATCCCTTTCTTCTCTCCCTTTTCTGGATCTGGTTACCTCTCAGAGCCCTTCCAACCCACAATTTTTAGCCCGTTTTCACAGGAAACCTGGTCTGGGCACGTGGAAGTGCACGTGAGCTCACGTGGTTCTGTGGGACAGAGGCATGTGTGGTTCTGTGCTGAATGGACCATGCATCCCGGAGGCGGAAAACCAGATTCCCCCCCGAGAGGGAAGGTTGAAGAAACATTACACCTCCTGCTCAGTGTTAAATCTGACACGGGCTTGAGCGCTGATAACATGTTAATGTGAACTTGTCCAACTCTCCATCTCACCTTCAGAACCTAGCCACAAAGCATTTATAGAGCAACAAAAGTCCCACAATGCATTCAAAACGAGAGAGATGGAAGGAGTTAAGAGGTGCGAGGCCACAGCTTCTGTGTGTGCGAGTGTTCAAGGACCACAAGCTAATAAAACTTCTCAAAATCCACGATACGATGACATTAAACCTATCCACCTAAATATACGCACATCAGCCAAAACATTAAAACCACTGACAGGTAAGTGAACGCTGATAATCTCATTACAATGGCACCTGTCAAGGGGTGGGATATATCGGGCAGCAAGTGAACAGTCAGTTCTGGAAGTTGAAGTGTTGGAAGCAGGAAAAATGGGCAAGCGTAAAGATCCGGGTGACTTTGACAAGAGCCAAATCGTGATGGCTGGACGACTGGGTCAGAGCATCTCCGAAAAAGCAGGTCTTGTGGGGCGTTCCTGGTATGCAGTGGTCAGCACCTACCAAAAGTGGTCCAAGGAAGGACAACCAGTGAACCGGCCACAGGGTCATGAGCGCCCCAGGCTCACTGATGCACTCGGGGAGCGAAGGCTAGCACGTCTGGGCCGACCCCACAGAAGAGCTACTGTAGCTCAAGCTGCTAAAAAAGGTTAATGACAGACAGGTGTCAGAAGTCACAGTGCATCACAGCTTCCTGCGTATGGGGCTGTGTAGCCGCAGACTGGTCAGGGTGCCCACGATAACCCGTCCACCGCCGAAAACACCTACAAGGGGCACGTGAGTGTCAGAACTGGACCGTGGAGCAATGGAGGGAGGTGCTCGGGTCTGATGAATCATGTTTTCGTTTGCATCATGTGGACAACTGGGTGCGTGTGCATCGTTTACCTGGGGAAGCGGTGGCACCAGGATGCATTATGGGAAGAAGGCAAGCTGGCGGAGGCAGTGTGATGCTCTGGGCAATGTTCTGCTGGGAAACCTTGGGTCCTGGCATTCATGTGGATGTTATTTTGGGACGTGCCACCTACCTAAACATTTCTGAAGGTCAAGTAGACCCCTTCATGGTACCGGTAATTTCATGGTAAATCCCTGATGGCAGAGGCCATCAGGGATTTTTCCCTCTTCTCCCCAACTGTATCTGGCCAATTACCCCACTCTTCCGAGCCATCCTGATCGCTGCTCCACCCCCTCTGCCAAGCTGGGGAGGGCTGCAGACTACCACATGCATCCTCCAATACATGTGGAGTCGCCAGCCGCTTCTTTTCACCTGACAGTGAGGAGTTTCACCAGGGGAACGTAGTGCGTGGGAGGCTCACACTATTCCTCCCCAGTTCCCCCTCCCCGACCAGAGGTGGCGCTACTGCAGCGACCAGGACACATACCCACATCCGTCTTCCCACCCGCAGACATGGCCAATTGTGTCTGTAGAGATGCCCGGCCAAGCTGAAGGTAACACGGGGATTCGAACCGGCGAGCCCTGTGCTGGTAGGCAACGAAACAGACCACTACTCTACCTGGACGCCTGTGGCAGCGGCCTCTTTCAGCAGGATAATGCACCCCGCCACACTGCTACAGTGTTGCCTCGGCCTCCAGATCTCAATCCGATGGAGCATCTGTGGGATGTGCTGGAAAAACAAGTCCGATCCACAGCAGCTCCACCTCCCAACTTACAGGACTTAGAAGGACCTGCTGCTGACAACTTGGTGCCAGATACCACAGGACACCGTCAGAGCTCTTCTGGAGTCCATGTCTCGATGGGTCAGAGCTGTTTTGTCAGCACGAGGGGGACCCACACAATATTAGACAGGTACTCATATCTACCTGGGACTCATACCGACCTTAAAATATTGTCGATTAAGCCCCATCCATGTCCACCCAACACTCATATTTGCCCAAGTACACTGTTAATTCATCACAAACAACCCTTCCCCTTCTTTCTCAATGAAGTCTCGGCGATAAACAAAGTAAGTCATTATTACGCCACCATGCAGACAGACGAGGGAAACGTAATGAAAACTTTGCAGGACTTTCAGGCCATCTTTCAAACCAACACGCTGCTTATACTGAGCAGCCTGAGGTGTCTGATGCGAGTCCAGCTTGTGGTTCGCAGTACTGAATCTAATGCATTTATGTCATACTAGCTGTTGGGAAGTCTTCCGACAGCTTGTTTTGTCATATCCGCCTGTTAGAAACAACAGCTTAAGCTTTATTCATTTGCATTTGGCTGCTATGGTGCCGACGCCAAACACGATGCGTCATGGCGTTTGTCATGGGAAAGTCCCACTTAACAGTGACCATTAAAATCAGCAATGACAAAAGTGTTGTGATTTGGATTTTCCAGGATTAACTGTAAACATGGGGACTAACTATAAATATGATATATTATAACTGTACTGCATGGGCGACACACGGAGCATCAGCCAGGCCACGTGACGGTTCAGGGTTGCAGCTTTAAAGCCGCTGTGGGACGTCAGCCGATCTCCTCTGTCAAGGTGGACGTCCCTCACGGTGTGTGATGGTGCCAGGAGGAGAGACGACAGCTCGGCCTGCTCTGTAACGCGATGTCGACGCAGGGCTTTGTGGTTCATCGCCACAGAAACGGAGCTCACTGATTTTCAGTGGAGCCAAACTCTTCTTCTCTGATTCTAATGGTGTGTTGAAGTATTTATGTATCCTGAGACAACCTCTGCTGATAATCCAGGGAGCATGAGGAAGACTGAGTCAGTCTGTGCAAGGCAGAGCCCTAAATCCTGCACACACACATACACACACACACACACACACACACACATATGCAAGGGTGCGCACACACAGGCATGCATGCACGCATGAACACACATGAATGCATTTCACGCATGCACACATGAACTCACATGCGTGCGTCTCGTGCGCCCGCATGCATGCGGGTGCGCGTACGCAGGCGCACACATGCAGGCGTGCACACATGCACGAATACACACATATGCAGGTATGCATGCACGCACACACACACACACACACACTCAGGGTGAGCCATTGTGGATCAGGAACATATGAGAATGTTGTAAGAATGTATAAGGAATGATATTTGAACTTGATTAAGAGGTCATAAACAATCTCTCCCTCTATTTTTCTGTCTCTCGCGCTTTCTCAAACACACACACACACACACACACACACACACACACACTGGTCAATTCATAAATTCTACACTCAAACCCCAGATGGAAAATACTCAGACTAAATGGTTTTCATATCCAATCGACAGAGAATTTAAAATGAATAAAATGAAGCCTCCAGTGTTAGCCATGAAAACACACACACACACACACACACACACACACACACGCACGCACGCACGCACGCACGCACACACACACACACACACACACACGCATGCAGGCAGGCAGGCTTGCACGAACACATGCATGCACATGCATTCATGCGCACACATGAAGGCACGCATGCATGCGGGCACACGTATGCAGGCGCGCACACATATGCGTGCATGCATGGACACACATATGCAGACATGCACGCACACACATATGCAGGTATGCACACACGCACACGCACACACACACACTCAGGGTGAGCCAT
Organism: Lampris incognitus; assembly: GCF_029633865.1. Classification (NCBI taxonomy): domain Eukaryota; kingdom Metazoa; phylum Chordata; class Actinopteri; order Lampriformes; family Lampridae; genus Lampris; species Lampris incognitus. Next base: position 7,115,728 of record NC_079231.1, on the reverse strand, counting down.
TGTGGATCAAGAACATATGAGAATGTTCTAAGAATGTATAAGGAATGATATTTGAACTTGATTAAGAGGTCATAAACAATCTCTCCCTCTATTTTTCTGTCTCTCGCGCTTTCTCAAACACACACACACACACACACACACACACACACACACACACACACACACACACACACTGGTCAATTCATAAATTCTACACTCAAACCCCAGATGGAAAATACTCAGACTAAATGGTTTTCATATCCAATCGACAGAGAATTTAAAATGAATAAAATGAAGCCTCCAGTGTTAGCCATGAAAACACACACACACACACACACACACACACACACACACACACACACACACACACACACACACACACACACACACACACACACACACACACACACACCCCAGCTGTCCTGTCAGGTTTATAATCCATCCAGCATGTTTTCTTGTTATTTACTGCCCCGCGTCGTCCATCATAGGTTCTGTTGTCGTTTACTTTCAGCCCCTCGCTCCTGCCGCATTCCTGCCATTTCCTCTTGCCTTTTCTTTCTTTTCACTCGAGACTTTCTCTCAAACAAGACTTTTTCACAACAGCGACAGAAACCAGCGATCTGCCGCTTCACTGCTGTCTATTTAACTAGTGGGTTTTAGTCCTACCGTTTCGAAGCGCTTCTATTTTAAAGTTTATCACTTCGCACATCGTCGTTTCACTTCCAAACCCCTTGGAGACGGCCGCGGCCGCAAGGACAACACCGAGTTCACTGGATACGGGACGGGTGATTTACATCCAACATTACATCTGCAGGAACCAAAGTGGGCCCTCATGGCTCATGACTCACGTGTAGTCAGAACCAAGAGACCAGTCCAGATCAGACCGGACCTGACCCATGACAGTTTTTCCTCTGCATTATATAACTACCCATCTGCCTGCAGGACCCACAGCCACACAGCCGTCTTAATTATTCTCCTATCTGAGGGATGATCATGGTCCTCAGGAAGGGTTTCAGAGGAGTGGATACCAGTGACCTGAAGTGGCAGGCCGTCACTGTGCAGCGCAGCTCCCGATCGATACTCGTCAAGAGATATCGAGGAGCATTCCCAGTAAAACTGGAGACGTACTGGGCAGACAGGGAGGTTCAGAGCACTGAACAACTTGAAGTAGTTGTCCTTCATTTGGACTGGATTTGGCATCATCTGGGGGTCCCGTTAGCTCGTTTTGATTCCGCAAATCCCAGAGTCTGTGACTCAAACTGATCGTGATTCTGAACGCACAGGAATTTGTGAGTTCGCGGCGGCCTCACCCAGCACCGGTATGGCAAGATGGTGGCACAAATTCACATTTGTGGCGGCCTCACCCAGTACCGTCCATGCAGGGTCTTTGATGGCTGGGAGAGCTTGCGCTGCTGCATCCTGTGGGACCAGGGACCACGGCCCTGGCAGTTCCGATAACACCGAGGGCGAGTGCGGTCTGGCGGCGTCCTCGCCTAGTGTTGACTGTGTTTTTAGTGTCGTCATGTGGAGTGCGGGGGAGGTGTGTCGAAGGTGTCTGGTTGGGAGAGCTGGCGTTGGATTGGCTGAGGAAGCCTGGTCTGCTGCGTCCAGTGGACCCAAGGACCACGGTCCTGCCTGGGGCTGCGCCTGAAGAGGAAACACTGAGGGCGGTCTGACAGGACGTGGATGCGGGGCAGGCTAAGCTAACCACTAGCCCATGCAGACCGGCAGTTCCGACAGTCTTCCTGGATGGCGTTCACTGTTGGACAGTGAATCTTTTGTTTTCGTGTGGATATGCTGGATATGCGTGTTTTTATATTTTTTTGAATATACATACATGTTCTTGTAGTTTGGATGTGTGTTTTTGTCTTTGTGTTGCACTGCTGTGGGCTGGGGGAAACAACAAATAAATGTTCCCGATTCCTGAATGGTTCATGTGCAGGTCACAATTTTTTGGCGGATGCAGAATTTGGTGAAACACCGGGAATATAATTCCGAGAAGAGCAGGAGGACTGACCAACAACGTCATCCTACACAACAATATTGAGCAACACATCGAGCAACATTTAACTAAGCCTAATTAAACGATGGAAAACTATTAGGGTTGCATGTCAGCGCCTATCGCTGGCTCTTTGGCATTTGACGTGCAAACTCCTTCTTCTTTAGTTTCGGCGGCAGACTCGACACATTTCCTGTGCGGGTGCCATTACATCTGAATACTTGCCAGGGACGGCGGACCCCACCGGCAGCGATGAAATACAACATGTAGGGGAGCAACTGGAGCGCGCTAATACGTTACACGGCTGTTGCTGCAAAGATGTCGATGGGGAAAGGTATCAAATATGGCATTTTTAATATAAGAAAAATGACTACATCTTTAACATATCTCGTTTATCAGGTTTTGCCTGATGAATTTAGACCACCAACAAAATGAGACACTAAAATGAAACCAGTGAATAAACAACTCTTAGTTCCCATCATTACATGGCTGCATGAATAGAAAGAGCTTCCTATGTCTCTTCCATCTAAAATGGAGGAAACAGGTCTTCCCTCCTTGCATCCTTCTTTCACCAAACTGCAGTAAATCCTCCTGGAAACATCAACATAAGAAAACCCATAAATCATTAAATTTGGTGTTGGCTTTTCCTGAAAAATCAATTCTCAGTATGTTTGTGCCCCGAGTACACACAGCATTCAGCAGGGTGTGGTGTGACACACGTTTCCTTGCGGTTTGGAAATGAAACACTTGGTTTAAAAGCTCTCGGAGGGCTAGGGTCGCCCTGAGGAGATTATTAGCGCCTGGTCCAACACAAACGGTGAAATGGCTCTCTGGTCTCGGCGGTTGTGCCTGGGTGTCAGTGAACAGTGATGGAGGTTTGGGTCCGCTAACTGTGAATGGAGGAGCTGACTCCAGGAGCCGTCCAGCAGCCGCAGAGGGGAAAAAAATGGTTGAGGTCATCTCTCAGACTTGTTTCTTCTAAAACAATGCTGGATGTCACAGGACAGACCGGGTGTCTCCACATCTACAGGTCCAGGAAGTGTTCGCCCCCTCCAAAGACAGTTTGTGGAACCTTCTGAAGGTCTAATTAAACCAAAACAACACTTCCTTATCAAACGGAAAAAAATGACTGGCCTTTGACAACTTACTGGACATGTTGCCATTTTGAAGCAAGCCATCATGTGAACAGGGTTTTTGGGTTTTGTGTCTATGCCCTGTAGCTGGCGGAGAAAACCAACTTATTTGCTAAGGCCATGGTATATAGCGATGGTTTATACAGTTTTAAAGACAATTATCTGGCATATTTGAAATAAAATCTGTTGTATATATATATTTTTTTTCTTTTTCTGGGGGGGGACATCCTGACAGATGACCTAGGTGAGAAGGTGAGGTTATGTATATTAATAAAATGTTGTCGGTCATTCATGTGGAATGCGCTTCCGGTGTGGGAAGATGGCAGCGCGAATTCATGTTTGCAGCGGTCTCACCCAGTACCGTCCATGCAGTATCTTTCTCCACAGCTGCGTCTAAGTTTGTGTCTTCATTTGATGGCTGGGAGAGCTGGCGCTGGATTGGCTGGGAGAGCTTGGTCTGCTGCGTCCTGTGGGCCCAGGGACCACAGCCCTGCCCGGAGCTGTGCCCGAGGAGGTAACATCGAGGGCGGTCTGACAGGACGTGGAAGCGGGGCAGGCTAAGCTAACTGCTAGCCCATGCAGACCGACAGTTCCGATAACACCGAGGGCGGTCTGGCGGTGGCCTCGCCTAGCGTTGACTGTAGTGCTTTTCGTGCCGTTGTATGGAGTGCGGGGAGGTGTGTCGAAGGTGTCTGGCTGGAAGAGCTGGCATTGGACTGGCCGAGGGAGCTTGGTCTGCTGCGTCTGGTGGGCCCAAGGACCATGGCCCCTGCACGGAGCTGCACCCGAACAGGAAACACCGAGGGTGTTCTGGCAGGACACGGAAGCGGGGCAGGCTAGGCTAACTGCTAGCCCATGCAGACTGGCAGTTCCGACAGACATCCTGGCTGGCGTTCGTTCCCTTGGACAGTGATTTTTTTTGTTTTGTTTAGTTTGGATATATGTGTTAGTCTGGATACATATATTTTTGTAGTTGTTGTAGTTTTTGGATGTGTGTTTTTGTCTTTGTGTTGCACTGCTGTGGGCTGGGGGAAACGATATTTCATTTAATTTCATGTACACAAGTACATGAAACGAAATTACAGTGTTTCTGATTCTGATCCATGCTAACACTCTCCAGTCATGCATTCGTCCTACATCAATATGACGGTGGCAGGCGTTGCCGTCACTCCGCTTCAAAAGTTGTCAAAAATAAAACTGAACAGCTTGCCACCCTAAGCTAGTTCCTCTCTAATGCTGCGGCCGAAGGATAATTTTTGTGCACTCTTTTGGTTGGATAGAAAATTAGGCTTGCTAGAAGAAGACCAAGCAGTCCAAACAAACATACAAAGAAACATCACTAAATATACAAAATATGAGAATCATGCACATAACAGAGGGCCATTTCTCCTCTTTTTCTTACAAATGTCCTTTCTCCTAGGTCTGAAATGTTGCATGGGTTTGGATCTGCCTGCAGCTGCACAACTCGGTTCCCCTACAGGGAATAATGTAGATTATCTTGTCCTGAACATCAATTTTCCATGTTTCAGGGAATCTCCTTCCTGTTAACTGTCTCGCCTCCTTCGGTTTCATCCCTTCATAACTGAAATGGTTTTAAACAGGCGAACTCAATCAGGGATCTGAGCTTCCACCTGGACTCGCCCGCTCATTCTGACAGACAAGGGTACATCTGTGAAGGTGTCACACCGCTGTTAAACAACAGGGAAGACCGTTAAAACATCATAATGTTTATCATTGCTTATTGTGTCTCAAACCAGCAATTAAATACATCATGTCTTACTTTCATTTCCTCATTTACTGACCATATGTATGGCCCATATAAAAGTCTCGTGTCTACCACCTACACGTTTTGTTTGAAATAACAATGTCTAGAATGCCAATGGTATTTATAGCCACAATTATGTCAGTGTGACAACGCTGGTCCCGCTGGAGGGGTTTTGGGATGAAACGAGGACATGGTTTAGGCGATTAACACAGGGTTTATTCAATAATCTCTCGCTCTCTCCCCCTCACTCTCTTCTTTCAGGGCATGCATGAGGCTCCCTCTTTCTCTGTTTCCATGTGTCCTGTGCTCCGTCGACGTCATCTGGGTCTGGACGCAGCCATTGTCTCGCCTCGTCGAGGAGCTGCTGAGCCAGAATAAAGGGACAGCCGACATCCTCCAGGGCAAGCACTGTGAACTGGCGGCAATGTCCCTCTGACGTGAGCCCCACCCGGTCCAGGACAGCTCGCCTGATGGTGTGTTAGTCCCCATGGGAGAACTCTGGTAGTGGGTGCGCGGCGGTTTGTGCCTCCCCGTTGAGTAGGGAGAGTTCGCGCACACTTTCTCCTCAGACCACCCACGGTGATGCGTCCCCTCAAATGTGTCGAGGAACGCCTCAGGGTCGTCAGCGGCTGTCACCTTGGGGAGGGTGATCTGAGGCCGATGACTTGGTGAAGCAGCCAGATCACCCCCGTGGGCAGCCAGAGGGGAGCGCAGCAGCTCCCTCAGGAGCGCTTCAGCCTGCTGGGAAACCATTTCCTGCAGGGCTTGGGTTTGGTTGTGGAGGGCCTGCAGTTGCTGGTACTGCATCCTGGCCTGGCGTGATCCGATGTAGAGTTTATCCTAGCAGAGACTCTACTTGCTGTCTTCCCTCCATTCAGTGCACCCGTACGGGTCACCACTTTGACAACGCTTTTGCCACTTGAGTTTTGGGATGAAAGGAGTACACGGTTTAGGTAGTTAACATAGGGTTTATTCAATTCTCTCTTTCTCTCTCGCTCTCTCTCTCCCTCCACTTCCAATCGTTGCTAAACCACACCCCACTGCAACATGCATAGAGTCATGTGACGCAAAGTGAGAGAAAGCTGCCGACAAGTGAGCTCTTTGCTACCATTATCCTCTAAATATATGTAACCAGGGAAATTAGCAAACAGTACAGGTGCTACAAGATGCCAAAACATTCGAAGTCATCGTCCTGTGGAGATATGAAAAGACACTGACGCTCACATGGACCTGAAGCTATGGAAGACCAAGATGGAGGCAGTGTGCCCGGAGGCACTGGCAAGCAGCAGCTTCACAATATAAGCCAGGCCATTGGTAATATCGATGCAGCGCTTACAAGGATCTCCAGCGGTATGTAGGGCCTGGCAGAAATACATCAAACCACCGTGTCAGTGGAGACTGAACTCTCCACACAAGAATAGACCAGGTCAAGAATCGAGTGAAGCATGTTGAAACAGCTGAGAAAGAGCGGCAGGCTCATCTGCCAGCTAGCAAGACAGACGTTGATCTGCTCTGGGAATAATCAGAAGACAAGGAGAACCACTCGAGATACAACAGTTTTCATTTTATCGGAATTTCCGAGGGCAAAACAGAAGGAGATGTGGTGAGATGTGGTAATCTTTTTGGAGGATCTGATTGTGGAATTGCTTGATATAGACGGGAAGCGTGAGATGGAACATGCACACAGAGCCAGCAGCCCAAGTCAGGGGGCAGACCCAGACCCATATTGGTGAAGTTTTTGAGATCATCGGACAGGGATTTGGTGCTGCAGGCAGCAAGGAACAAAGGCAAGCTGAGTTGGGGAAATAACAACATAATGCTCTTTCCAGACTACTCCAAGGCCCCGCAGATGAAGCGCTACAAATTCAGGGAGTGCAAGAAAAAGCTGCATGAATAGGTGAGCTTCAGATTGCTCTATCCTGCTAAACTGAAAATTGAAACTAAAGATGGCGTTAAGACTTTCGAAAGCCCTCGGAAGGCTATGGTCTTCACAGACGCTATGGTGTGGGGATGTGTGATTATGGGGCTTAACCTTCATTTCAATGTAGAATAGTTTACTTTTTTTCTTTTTTTTTCCCTTTTCCCTTATACTTATGAATGTCAATATAAAGACACTGGTAGTAGCACAGTCAGTCACAGTCAGCCAACAAGAGCCTCTCTTTGTCACAGATGAGGGAAAACCCATGCATAGTTTGCCTCTTGCCTTCACCTCATCTGCCAATCCTGCAGGCTCCTGCCAGAGCGGTACACTCCTCATTCTCTCCGCATAGGAGCAGAAACAACTACAGCTTCCATAGTTCCTGTCTCAACGCTCAAAGCGATGGGCCGACGGTCATCATCTGCCTATGAACATTAGCTCTGGCCCAAGGCTCAAGCCATCCTTGATGTTCAAACAGCTAGGAGTGCCCTGTGATCTGCTGGCTCATACAATACATGCTATAGCATAGCTGATTGGGCTCTCTTTACTATCTTGCTAGCTGTGTTACCTCAAACTAGCAAATCTGTGTAGATTCAATTGGCCTCACTGGATGTCATTTTAGTCTAATTGGCTTTCTACTCGAGTTGCTCAGCTAGTTCCTCCTGCTGGCACTTCCAGTAAGCGCTTGGAAGGCCAGGGAGGTTTGCCTGGTATGGTCATTTTGGGGGTCTTGCTGCTGCTCTGCCTTAGGGTTTCCACGTATGCATATGGAAGGGCAGGGGAGGTGTGCTCTCCCTGCCTTGGGCTTTCCACGTATACATGTGGAAGGGCAGGGAGGTACCAGAACAGAGCCATATACTGCAGATGGTAATATAAGTTTTCTTTGGCTAAAGTGGTCCTGACAGACACTGAGCATAGCATTAGTTCAGGCAGGCCACGAAGTCAATCTCGGCCCACAATCTCAGCTACATCTGCTGATAGCCGCTGATCTCAAAGCCAGCCCACATCCACTGATGGCTCAGCTGATTTCCCTTCTATGCATCCAATTGGCAAATCTCACACAGGGCGCCTTATTTAAGCTGATTTAGCCTGCCTACTCTTCCTGCTTCTTCTCAAGCCGCTTTGCAAACCGCCTCCTCCCCAGCTCCTCCTGTTCATGCCGTGTCTGACTTAATCAATGTCATTACTGCTGTCAGTGATGTCTGCTCTGTTCTGTACCCTATAGGAGAGCTCCGCTGCTACTCTCCCTGCCTTAAGCTTTCCATCTATGCACATGGAAGGGCAGCGAAGCCCCAGAATGGAGCCATACCACCAAATAGAACTACTGCAGACGGCAATGAAAGTTTTCTTTGGCTAAAGTGGTCCTGACTGAATTACATAAAATCTCGTGTGATATTAATAGATGGGTGGCTCTCAGGTCAGGTTTGACCTGGAAAAACAGACACTTGGGTTTAAATTATACAGAAATCAAATGCAAAATATGCTTAGTGCTGAAGGAAAGATATAATTCACTTACCGCACCGAGCAAATGCATGAAAAATTAGCAGTCTAACCTTAAATAAAGCTAGTCTGTGTCTTTCTACCTGCCATAGCCCAAAGAGAAAACAAATGATAAGCTCTTACATTAAGCCAGGATCATTTTGCTGCATGTTGCGACATGGTCGAGTTACGTGTGCTGAATACACTCTGAGTCTTCTAGCTACCAGCGCAGCACATCATCTGCAGAGCATGGACAGTGATGGGTGAAAATGAACGAACAAATCTTTTTGAACGACTCTATAGTTTTTGGTATGGTATTGAACATACTTAGCGCTCATGAATCCCTGACTTTTCCCACTCACACTGACCATGCACACTTGCTTTTATTGTAGGGTGCTGCTCACGTTGCCTGCTACGGCGGCGCCATTGTTCAAAACACAGGAAGTGGGACAAACGATGAATGAGTGAGAATCACTGTCTCAAATGAGGATGTCTGAGCGACTCGAGACAGCCTGGCAGCTACTCATAAAACGAGATCAAATGAACCGTTCTCTCAAACTGGGACATATGAGTGAACCAGAAGGGACTGGATTGGACTCAAGTCGAGACAGATGGCGTGAAACTGAACGAGACTGAACAAACTGCTCAGTAACATATCTGTAACATCATACTAAGCTTACGTAGCCTACCTCCATGCAAGTGGGATGCTGAATCAATGCATTAAAATGCACATTTCATCTTTATTAATGTAGCTGTATACATGATGACTGGTAATGCGTTGAAATTAAGTTTTGGGGGGGGGGCAGCATTAGCTGTTGAACGTGCATGTACTATAACAGAGTGTCATGGAGAAATTGACGCCATACTTTGCTTAAAGTATCGAAACGTGAAAGGTTCGACACGCGTACACGTACCAACTCGGAGGAAGGGATTCTGTGAACAGAATGGGTCCGGCCACCACCGTGCGAGGTTGTCAGTAGACCCTTATTGTGACAGCAAAACGAACAGGTATGGGAGGGGTAGAGCGAGGGGAGATTGTCCACTAGTTAATCGATCCCGGATGGCGTCGTTCTCTCGGACAGATAAAAAAGATAAAAATAAAAAATGCTAAGATGGGTGATAGAAATACAAATATACTTTAGCGGCCATCAGCATACCTGGGTGGCCCGCCCACATAAAGTTTATGTGTGGAGAACACTGATGATGATTCAGAATCTAGGTAATGGATCCTTAGCAACTCTCAAGAAGACATGGGAAAGGGGGAGTCCAGGTAGCGTAATGGTCTATTCTGTTGCCTACCAGCAAGGGGATCACCAGTTCGAATCCCCGTGTTACCTCCGGCTTGGTTGGGCGTCCCTACAGACACAATTGGCCAGGTCTGCGGGTGGAAAGACCGGATGTGGGTATCGGTCCTGGTCACTGTATTAGCGCCTCCGCTGGTCAGTTGGGGCACCTGATCAGGGGGGAGGGGGAACTGGGGGGAATAGCGTGATCCTCCCACACACTACGTCCCCCTGGTGAGACTCCTCACCCTCAAGTGGGGGGAGACAGCAGGCGGATGGCAGCTCCACATGTGTCGGATGTGGTATGTGGTGGTCTGCAGCCCTCCCCGGCTCGGCAGAGGGGACGGAGCAGCTACCAGGACGGCTCGGAGGAGTGGGGTGGTTGGCTGGATGCAGTTGGGGAGAAAAAATCTCCAAAAAAAAAGAAGCATTGGAAAGGGTCATATATGTAGAAGTGGGTCAGGTGAATCGGCCGTACTAAATTGTCCCTAGATGTGAATGTGTGTGTGTGTGTGGGGGGGGGGGGCTGTGATGGCCTGGCGGCCTGTCCAGAGTGTCTCCCTGCCTACCACCCAATGACTGCTGGGATAGGCTCCAGCATCCCCACGACCCTGAGAGCAGGGTAAGCGGTTTGGATAATGGGCGGATGGGAAAGGGATCTAAAGCTGATACTGGATGATGAGGAGGGGGATAGGATTTGTAAGAACATTAACAACAATGTTGAGGGATACAAGGGTACGCCTCATTCAATTTAACATTATGCATCGCTTCCACTGGACTCCCTCCAGATTGTTTAAACTTGGGTTAAGAGATATGCCAAGCTGTTGGCGATGCAGTGATTTATGGTCCTGTGACGAAGTTCAAGAATTTTGGGCCAGGATATATAACAATCTCTGTGACATTTCAGAGACCCAAATTTGATTCAGCCCCAGATTATTTGTTTTAGGGGATGGATCAGTCCTAATGGGAGGAGACAAACACATTCGAAGTGGGGTCCAAACTAGCATCAGACAGATTCTTCTCAGAGGATGGGAGACTGAGGGGGGCCTTCGGTCTAAGAGTGGGCTGCCAAGATGGCAAGAGTGGCAGCTTTTGAAAAGATGTCCTATAATTGGTTTGGAAGACTGGATGTATATACAAGAAAATGGGGCAAATGCTTTTTTTGGAGGGCTCCTGACGTTGGCCATACTCTGTGGGGCGGCGTATGTTTCGTGTTTAGTGTGTTAATCTTTACATGGACAAAAACATGTACTTGCTTTGCACTCCCTTGTTTTTTCACTGGTTTGTTTGCTGGTTGTTTGGTTTGAGTTTTGCTCCATGTCTAGTGCTTATGATGGAAGGGATTTATGTTGACAACCATAGGCCAGTTGTGTATGTGGAGATGATGAGTTGTGGGGTTTGGGGGGGGGTGGGGTGTATGTATATTTTGTGATGCAGATTTTTGTATTTTGTTTAAGAAATAATAAAAAAAGAACATTAATAAGAGACATGTGAATACTTCTTAGTTTTTGTTTATAATCTATATGGAAAACGTGCTCTGTAGTTATGTAACCCCTGACAGAACAGCGCAAGTTTGAGTCTGTTCAAAGAAATACGTTCATTACTGCTGTTTGAGCAACCGTAATAACCATATGGATGGAGAAGAATGGGACAATATGTGTTTGTGTTGGCAGTCACTCGGGGTCGAGTATGATCGTCCTCCCTCTGGGTCCCTCTGAGTTCCTCTGGGTCCTCAGGTGGGTGTAGAGGCTGATCCCGGAGCCTCATAACGGGAGGACGCCTGTGCGTGACAGCTTTTCACAAGGAGTGGCTGATGCGCCTGCAGCCACCACACGGTGCTTAGCAGGGGGTGGCCAGAGTCCAATGGCATGGAGGACCAAGGCGATTGGGGACCACCCTCTGCTGCAGCCTTCATCCACCTTCACTGCTGTTGTGACCTGGAGACATCGTCCACCAGTTCCACCGCTGAGGTCTTTGTTGGATCACGCTTCATCTGGAACCTCCCCCTTGACCTCTCCGCCTTGGGTGACCCTACCAGGAGCCATCTCCGGGTGGCACAGCTCTTGGGATCATTGGTACACACAAGCTTCTCCACCACGGCAAGGTGGTGATCCAGGAGAAGTTCGTTCACAGAACACAGCAGTTCGCAGGTCATATTTGATGGGTTACCAAACAAAGACACTATCATCAACAGGATCAGAGAAATGCCCATTTGGAGCAGAGACCGGGATGGCTCGGAAGAGTGGGGTAATTGGCCAAGTAAAATTGGGGAGAAAAAAGGGGGGGGCGCCAAATTAAGATTTAGTACGATGCTGCTGCTACCCTTGATCTCCTGGCGTGGTTTCTTATTTTAACAGTTGTATACTGTCATATGTCAAGTATTTTTTTACAGTTCTGTCCCATGAAACACTTTGTAATCATGTTTACAATCAATGCTATACAAACAAAGAGGCAATTAAGATGCACACTGCATACAGTAAGACACTGCGGAGGTCTCCATTTTATAAGCGGGCTAAAAACAACAAAACCAAACCCTTGCAGGATGATTCATATTCACGACCTCCTCACGTCGGGCTGAACAGAAAATTCAAGCTTATTTTCCTGTCGAAGTTATTCGGTGTGGTTTTGGATCATGGCACCAGCCAAGGGCTTTATGATGTGAATGCATAGGCACGAGAGTCACTGTGTTGCATAATCCACCCTGATACACAAAACACCCGCCCTCAGATGTTTCCCTCTGGAAACAAAGACCTCATGTGGCATGTGGTTCCCCCCTCCACCAGCCCTCTTCATGGGTGAACGTCAGTTTACAGCACACGGTTTGGCTCCTTCTCCATCAACATGGGAAGATGGAGTGAACTTATGTGTGTGTGTGTGTGTGTGTATGTATATATCATACATTGTATGAGTGTTGATTACACAGATGTGTGTGTGTGCACAGATTTAGATAGACTGACACTCAGTCTTTGTCGTGCTCCCTGGATTATCAGCAGAGGTTGCCTCAGGATACATAAATACTTCGACAAACCATAAGAATCAAAGAAGAAGAGTATTGTGCCATTGAAAATCAGTGAGCTCAATTTCTATGGTGAAGAACTGCAAAGATTTGTGTGTGTGTGTGTGCGTGTGTGTGTGTACACACTGACCTCAGCGACTTTGACAAAGCCAAACTGTTATGGCCAGATGACCGGGCCAGAGCATCTCTTGGGCTGCTTCCGGTCAGCAGTGGGGAGTACCGACCGACCAGAGGGGAACCGTCCCGGCCCTCTACGCCCTCAGAGAGAGCCGAAGATCATCTAAAAAATATTTAACAAGTCATCAGCTTTAATTTTATGAATTTATAATTAGAAAATCAACATCTAGACAAAATGTCTCTGAGGAAATGAACCCTTCAAACCTGCCTTTTCAGTTTGCATTGGAATGTGAAGGGTTAAATGAAAGAAGCCCCTTCCTTCGTCTGCCTATCAGAGTTTTGCTGCCTCTGCAGTTGCTAGGAAGAAAACGCTATGCTTTCAGCTCTGTGATTGGTGGTCCAGCTATCATTTTACAGAGGTCCGAGCAATAGTAATTCAATGAGAGTAATTTCAAATGACAGTAAAACTGACCAAACATATCTTCTCTCTCGATGGGTGGGCTTTGCTATCGCTAACTTTATGGCAAGTTCCACCCGCTGCGAGGGGAAACAAATCACAAGCTACCGAAAAGAAGAAGAAAAAACCCACAGATAAATTAGCTAGCTAGCTAGCCTGTTGGTTCACGATGGAAGCCACGAGTGATGTTACCGTGAGTAACGAGGATATCGTTGCGAATTTATTATCCATGTCGTTTTCAAGATTAACTTCTAATGAAAAGTTGAAGTTAATCAGCAAAGGAAGACCCACACCAGAGCTCAATTTGGTTGGTTATCTAAAATCTAATAGGCTGCCATTCCAACTGATTTTATTCTGGCCGCAGCTGCCACAAAGGTTTATTTGGGAAAACGCTCATTATGCAGAATTACCGGTCATTCTGTAAATTTACCAGCTCAGTGGTCATGATGCACATTTACCATAACATACATATTTAATAGGCTGCTGTGCCAATCTAATAATATTTATTAACAATATTTCTTGTTTGTGGTGGTGGGGGCCCTGTGATGGTCTGGCGGCCTTGTTCAGGGTGTCTCCTCGCCTGCTGCCCAATGACTGCTGGGATAGGCTCCCGCATCCCCGCAACCCTGTGTAGGATAAGTGGTTTGGATAATGAATGGATGGATGGTGGTGGGTTCCCAAAATGCCATGATCGCTGTTCACCGTCGGTGGTTCTGAAGTGTCTGTCGCTAATGGTTGCTTGGCTGGGTGTGCGCTATCTTGATGTGTAGGCTTACATGACATTTTGTTGGTTTTGTGTGGTAAAAGGGGATGGCTGTCATGCGTTTTGCACACAGTTTTGCACCCCGGCCGATTGTCACCATATTCCGCTTAAGTGCACAGACAGTTTGTGTGATGATGCCATTATTTTGAAGGAGGATTTGCATTTTGCTTTGGAAATTAGCTGTTTTTTGTTTGGGTGATAATTCTCACTCTCTCCGTGCCGTTTGCTCGTTGCATGGCCTTGGGTCAACCAGTGTCTTGCTTTTTCTTCTGAAACAAAAATTGGAATTGACACAGGTAACTTTTGCAGTACTATAGGAGAGGCTACAGCAAACCTGGCTGGTAGTTTGCTTTTTTTTCCTGATGAGGGAAGGGGGTTCAGAGGGCCAAGGTTTAAGAGTCACGGTTGGCTACTGCTACCAGCAGTGGTTCGAGGAGGGACAAACCGCAAACTGGTGACAGGGTGTTGGGTGCCCAAGGTTCATCAACGCGCGAGGGCAATGAAGGATATCCCATCTGGTCCAAACTGACAGAAGGTCTACTGCGGCACAGGTCACAGCAAGTTTTGATGATGGTTACAGGAGGAATGTGTCACAGCACAGTTCATCACGCCCTGCTGCGTACCTGCAGACTGGTCAAAGTGCCCATGATGACCCGTCCCCTGTCAAAAGCGCCTACAATGAGCACGCAAGCGTCGTAACTGGACCACAGAGTAGTCGAAGGTTGCCTGGTCTGATGAGTCCCATTTTCTTTTAGAACATCTGGATTGGCGTGTATGTGTGGAGTGTGATGCTCTGAGCAATGTTCTGCTGGGAAACCCTGGGTCCGGCCATTCATGTGGTCATCAATCTAACACATGCCACCTACCTAAACATCGTTGCAAACTAGGTACGCCCCTTCATGGTGATGGTATTACCTGATGGCAGTGGCCTCTTTCAGCAGGACGATGCACCCCGCCACACTGCACACACCGTTCCGAAATGGTTTGAGGAACACGATGAAGTGATCACGGTGCTGCCCGGGCCTCCAAATTCTCCAGATCTCAATCCGACTGAACATCTGTGGGATGTGCTGGACCGACAAGACCGATCCACAGCGGCTCCACCTCGCAACTTATAGGACTTAAGGGTCTGTTGCGATTATGTGTGTGTGTGTGTGTGTGTGTGTGTGTGTTTTGAGGGAGTCTGCCGTGACCTGATGGGCAGAACAGACCTGGTTTTTGGATCTTGAGCAGGTTTTGCAGTTCTCTGGAGAGATCCTTTAAAGACGCGATATGGTTGCCGTTGATTGGGTCCAGATGTCGCGGCAGATACGGCGTTGTAAGTTGAATGCGTGGTCACATGACATCAGACCGATGCGTCGCAAACACAACCTCGTTCCAGTTCGTCTGTTGTCAGATTTTCTCCTCTGTCCTTGGCTTAAACACCGTACAGAAGCTCGTTTCTATTACGCAACAGGTCATTCAGAATAAACCTGGTTGTGTGCGTGTGTGTATAAGTGAGCATGCTTGTGTCCAGTTGTGAAGTCAAATTATGTGGAGTATTTTAATATGAAATGTTTGTCAAGAAGTGCTTTATAAAATAACAGACGCAAATGCAGGTGAAAAGTAAGAGTTAACACAAACAGTATGTTGTTATATCAGACCTTATGTGTCTGTGTGTCTACTTTGTGCTTCTTCGTGCTGATGTATACCCTCTGCATCTGCACCTCATCCCCAGCAACGTTCACAGAGCGGGAAATGCCACTGAGGACGGCACGGTGGCCCAGTGGTTAGCGCTGCCGCCTCACAGCAAAAAGGTCCTGGGTTCGAACCTCGGGGTTGACCAACCTTGGGGGGGGGGGGGCATCCCAGGTCATACTTTGTGTGGAGTTTGCATGTTCTCCCCGTGTCTGCAGTCGGTTTTCTCCGGGTGCTCCAGTTTCCCCCACCATCAAAACAAACATGCATGTTAGGGTTTATACTCCCATCTGTGCCCCTGAGCAAGGCAATGGAAAGAACTGGAGCTGGTCCCCGGGCGCAGCATGAAGGCGGCAGCCCACTGCTCCTAGCTACGCAGACCACAGCTAGGATGGGTGAATTTGCAGGAACTGAATTTCCCCAGCTGCACGGTGGTGCAGTGGTTAGTACAGTCAGCTCACAGCAAAAAGGTCCTGGGTTCGAGCCCCAGGGTAGCCCAAACTTGGGGGTCGTCCCGGGTCGTTCTCTGTGTGGAGTTTGCATGTTCTCCCCGTGTCTGCGTGGGTTTCCTCCTGGGGCTCCGGTTTCCTCCCACAGTCCAAAAACATGTAGGCCAGGTGAATCGGCCACACTAAATTGTCCCTAGGGGTGTGTGTGTGGGGGCTGTGATGGCCTGGCGGCCTGTCCAGAGTGTCTCCCCGCCTGCCGCCCAATGACTGCTGGGATAGGCTCCAGCATCCCCACGATCCTGAGAGCAGGATAAGCGGTTTGGATAATTGATGTAGGATAAATTTCCCCAAGGGAATTAATAAAGGAAGCTTAATTATGTAAATGTACGGGTATGCGTTAGTGCACGTGTGTGTGTTTTTATGTTCTTCAAATTCGTCTTGTGGTTTTTGCGAATCCCATTTCCTCGCAATTCAGAATCCGTGATGAATACTTAATGTGTTGCACATCACGGCGTAAATAAATTCCCCGTCCAATGAAAACAAAATAAAAGTTTACAAACGATGACCTTTAATTTCACGCACCCTCTACCGCGGCTCGCTCACTGAAGCCAACTAAGTGCTCTCATCCGCAAACAGTTCCAGTTTATTCCTGCTAGTTTCGCAAACAATGAAGATGAAAACTCCTTCACGAAAAACAACTTAGATTGAATGTGAAAAGCTTAGACAAACCAATGTGTCAGATATTAAAACAGTGGTACAGCTTTACTTGCGGTTTCGGCTTCCTCAGACTCGTGCAGTTCGCTTCGCCCAGCCTCTCCAGGATGATATGCATTCCTTCTCTACTGACACGATGCTGTTTTCAAAAGCCAAGTCAGTTCCTCTTGCAAGCGCACTGAAAAACAAAAGATGACTGACATGCGATTTGGACCAACCTAATGGATTACAGCCACGGTCTACGGGGAGATGAGGTGCCTTGCTTAAAGGCACAGGGGAGATATCGGTGGAAAAGGAAGCGTTTCTTTTTAACTTTCTACGGCCAAACTTTCCAGGCCAGCAACTTTCTTCAGGCCAAATTCAACTGGGCTTCAAATCGCTCATCTCCCAGGGGTCTGATTCAGCTTTTATCACAGCGCAATATTTTATTCTACTTAGAATAAATATGTCCACGGTGCAGGGAGTGAAAGAGAGCCACTTCATCTTGTAGTTCATCTGTAGAGTCTGGCAGGGGGTCAACAGTAAAAGTCCCAAACTGGGATTTATTTGACCACATGGAATCAAACAACATATACGTGCATAATTGATGAATTTGAGTTTTATGAGCATTATTTTTTTTGTGTTTTTCTCACCAGATCATGATTGAAAATATGGATCTGTTTTACTACAATGTGTACAACCAGTAGTGATGGAAACAAGCAGTTTACAGCATCAGAAAACGTTAGAAACTCAGATTTTGGGGCGTCCGGGTAGCGTGGCGGTCTATTCTGCTGCATACCAACACGGGGATCGCCAGTTTGAATCCCCGTGTTACCTCCGGCTTGGTCTGGCGTCCCTACAGACATCACTGGCCATGTCTGCGGGTGGGAAGCCGCATGTGGGTATGTATCCTGGTCACTGCACTAGCGCCTCCTCTGGTCAGTTGGGGTGCGGGAACTGGGGGGAATAGCGTGATCCTCCCACGTGCCACGTCCCCCTGGCGAAACTCCTCACTGCCAGGTGAAAAGAAGCGGCTGCTGACTCCACATGTATCGGGGGAGGCACGTGGTAGTCTGCAGCCCTCCCCGGATCAGAAGAGGGGGGTGGAGCACCAACCAGGACGGCTCGGAAGAGTGGGGTAATTGGCAAGATACAATTGGGGAGAAAAAGGGGGAACCCCCCCCCCCCAAAAAAAGAACTCAGATGTTGTCGTTGTTGTTTAGTGTTAGTCCCTGTATTAACAGACCGGCCAATCACTCTGGGAGTGACAGCAGCTTCCAACCATGTGTTTCGTATTTTGGCTGCGGGGCGATGGTTTACTTTCACCAGTTGGGATTTCGGAACCCCACCAGTCCGTCTCAGGTGCCCCACATCACTCCTCATCTCTGCTCCATTACTCAGACGCAGATTTATGTATTCGGCATCCTTTGCTTTCCACAAATCCCGCAGTAGCGGTTTCACTCTCGGCGTTTCGCCGTATGTAGGGCCTCTGCGGAGCTCTGCACACCTGCTGTCTGGAACCAACCAGCAGGGACGATCCAGAGAAGATGAAAAAGCTTTTTTCCAGGCCAGAGAGGAGCAGGTTTTTATTTGTGTTTTGGACACAGAGCGCCTCTCAACACACCCTCCAAATCCTGGATTGTCAGCAGGTCGTTTGTCAAGCCGCGGTTTCCAGGAACGTCATCCAACATACCGGCTCATTCTCATTACAAACTGCCTTACATTTTTAATATGGAATTTTAATATCATAAAAAAACATTCGGAATAGGACCCCTGACCCTGACAGTGTGAGTGGTTTGCTTTACCCATTGAGCTACATGGCGTAGGAAACCCTTATTTAAAGGACTAGTTAGAAGTACTTGAAATCTATATTTTATACTCACTGCTCATACGCAGGTTTCATTTTCACAGTCGTCCATCCTTTTCTTGGACCCGCAACACCAGTTTGCAGTCTACAGCTCAATGCAGATAACTGGGAAACAATCCCAAGTCTTTGTTCAGCGCAAATAAAAACATTTCACATTTCAGCCAAAGCTAACAGGATGCTACATCATCCAGCTGACTTCTGCCAACACCGACACCAACAGACCAAACATCTACAGAGACAGAGGTCGATCAGACACATGCGGGGCTCGTTAACAAGCGCCGAACCGACGCCTGAACCATCAGGCCACGCCCCCACCTGACACCATGCCCCGCCCCGCCCCGCCTGCCACCACCACTTTTTGTTTTTTTATATATATTTTCCATCCCCTTTTCTCCCGATTGTACCACTCTCCCGAGCCGTCCCGGTCACTGTTTCACCCCCTCTGCCAAATCGGGGAGGGCTGCAGACTGCCACACGCCTCCTCCGATACTAAGCTAACTATGGGCTAAGCTAACTGCTAGCCCATTGCTAGCCCATGCAGACCGGCAGTTCCAACAGTCATGCTGGCTGGCGTTCCTGCCCTTGGACAGTCATTTTATTCTTGTTTAGTTTGGATATATGTGTTAGCTTGGATGTGAGTGCTCTTGTAGTTTTTGGCTGTGTTTTTGTCTTTGTGTTGCACTGCTGTGGGCCGGGGGAACAATATTTCATTTCTTTTCATCTACGCAAATACATGAAAACGAAATGACAAATAAAGTGTTCCTGATTCCTGATACATGTGGAGTCGCCAGCCGCTTCTTTTCCCCTGACAGTGAGGCGTTTCACCAGGGGGACGTACTATATAAATGCAGCTTGACTGACTTGGCTTGACTGACGTAGCACGCGGGAGGATCATGCTATTTCCCCCAGTTCCCCCTCCTTCCCCCTGAACAGGCACCCTGGCCGACCAGAGGAGGCGTTAGCGGAGCAACCAGGAAACATACCCACATTCGGCTTCCCCCCCTGCAGACACGGCCAATTGTGTCTGTAGGGACGCCCGACCAAGCTGGAGGTAACACGGGGATTCGAACCAGTGATCCCCGTGTTGGTAGGCAACGGAACAGACCGCCATGCCACCCGGACGCCCCCCACCACCACTTCTTGTTCCACTGAGGTGCCCCTGACCAGGGTATTTAACTGCTACCAGAGCATCCAGTAAACACCTGACTATTTACCAGCGACGCAAACAAAAATAAATAAATATCAGGAGGTTACGACACATTTTCCTGCCGGCATGGAAACACAGAAGACCTGCAGCTGATTCTTAAGCACTGGAAAGAGTGCAGTTACATAACTGGGGTCCTCTGTGGTCGTCTACACACTGATCGCAGTCGCTAAGCATTTAGATCACACATGTAAAAAATCTCCACATCTCTGCAATACTCCTGCATGTGATTACCGTCGGCACATCCCGCAGCCGCTGCCAACCACACAAGAAACGCAACTGCTGTCATGTTGGAAGGCCCCTCCATGCAGCTGTCCTGCTTTACTGCCACATACAATGGCCATCAACGTAAAAGACCTCCTTCATGTATCTGTCCTGGATTTGCACAACAACACTACCAATTTGGAACGTTAGATAGCAACGACTAGTGGACAGCAGATAGTCGCACAACTTAATAAACCGAACAACAGCTTCGCACAGCAGAAAGTGCTCCTAACTGGGAAGCGTTTACCCAGCGGCCAAATTACAAGAAACACCTTCTAAACTACTACAAAACAATAAACCTTTTAGCAGATCCTGCTCGTGAGAGAGCAGACGTGACCGGTATTTCACATCCACAACAGCACGACAAACAACGGCTGACGGAGCCGCGCCGCCACCCGTAGAACTGATGACCTTTACAGAAGGGGAATCCACACTGATGCGCAATGTTTTTAGCAACTTCTCAACATTTCCTGTTTGGCTTTGTTTGGTGGAACGCGCCCTTTGAAGTCTCGTTTCCATCCCTGGAAGAACATCTCGCAGGGGTTGTTATGAAAAGGCCCAGTTCATCTTCCCGTCTGTTTAATTGATTTCACTGACTAATGATCGATCCCTCGAGTGTGTGAGCACATCCGCATGAGGGAATCTGCATCCACGCATGACTGTGAGGCGCATGTTTGTGTCCATCAGCAACTGTATGCACATGAACACGTGTTTTGTGTGTGGCGTTGTAAGTAAATATTAATACCATGGGCGTCCGGGTAGTGCAGCGGTCTATTCCATTGGCTACCAACACGGGGATCACCGGTTCGAATCCCCGCGTTACCTCCGGCTTGGCCAGGCGTCCCTACAGACACAATTGGCCGTGTCTGCGGGTGGGAAGCCAGATGTGGCTATGCGTCCTGGTCACTGCTATAGCGCTTCCTCTGGTCGGTCGGGGCGTCTGTTTGGGGGGGGGGGACTGGGGGGAATAGTGTGATCCTCCCACGTGCTGCGTTCCCCTGGCAAAACTCCTTACTGTCAGGTGAAAAGAAGCGACTGGAGACTCCATTTCTATCAGAGGAGGCACATGGTAGTCTGCAGGCCTCCCTGGACTGGCTGAGGGGGTGGAGCAGTGATGGCTCAGAAGACAGCTTGGAAGACTGGGACGGCTTGGAAGAGTGGGATAATTGGCTGGGTACAATTGGGGGTCAAAAAGGGGGGGGGGTCCAAAACAATATGAAAAACACAAGGTGCGTGGTGGAGCAGTGGTTAGTACAGTCAGCTCACAGCAAGAAGGTCCTGGGTTCGAGCCTCAGGGTAGTCCAACCTTGGGGGTCGTCCCAGATCGTCCTCTGTGTGGAGTTTGCATGTTCTCCCCGTGTCTGCGTGGGTTTCCTCCGGGTGCTCCGGTTTCCTCCCAGTCCAAAGACATGCAGGTCAGGTGAATCGGCCGTACTAAATTGTCCCTAGGTATGAATGTGTGCGTGTCGGCCCTGTGATGGCCTGGCGGTCTGTCCAGGGTGTCTCCCCGCCTGCCGCCCAGTGACTGCTGGGATAGGCTCCAGCATTCCTGCGACCCCGAGAGCAGGATAAGCGGTTTGGATAATGGATGGATGAATACCGTGCAAAGCCGCATACACGTGTGTGACTGTACTGTACTGTACCCAGGGCATGCATGCGTTTCGCTCTAATCTGTGCTGGCCTGGCGGTGAACCCTCAACCAATCAGATTTCTCCCTCATCTCTGCCACAGCCAATCTGGTCACATACATGCCATGCTGCCCCTCAGCCCCAGCGGCTGCATGTGTGTGTGTGTGCAGGGCCTCAGAAGGAGGCCTCACAGACAGCAGCGAGGTACCACCCCTCCTCCTGCTTCACAGCTGGATGGGTAATCTAATCTAATTTTCTCATCTAATGATAGTGATGAGAGCGCTGGACGAATTGGAACCATGTGGCGTGCAGAGCAACGTATGGAGTCCGTGTCTCGCACAAAGCTCACGTTTCAGTAAAAATGACTTTTTTTTTTTTTTACTTCTCAGAAATTGAGACAAACAGGCCCATGTCCCCACTGGCACACACGTGTTTTCGAGAAGAATTTCACAATGCAAAATTGCACCAGGTGGTGCAAGATTTTGACCGATGGAGATGAATGTTTTTGTCAGACAGAGTAAAGCATGTCCAAATACTTTAGGAGATAAGCAATTTTCTGCTCACGACGACAGAAAGAGTTAGGATCAACCCAAAAGTTTGGCTCCTGAAGGAAACGTCTGCCTTTCGTAAAGAGACGGTTGCGGACTTAATGATTATAAGATAGCGATGATGTAACTTTTGAAAGGACGCAAGAATTTCAAGTCTTTGGTTTACGAAATGACTTCTGCAATTTAAAAGGCATTCCGTACCAAATTCCAGTCGGATCGGCGTCCAGATTATATTTTGAAATCGAGGAGTTTAAACGGTTTCACACGCCGTTGCGAGTTCGAAAAGAGCTATGGAGTCCATGCTATGTCCATCTGCGTTCAAAATGGAACTGAAAACAAAACATATTTTCACATGCTTTTCTTTTTTTTGCTCCACCAAAAGCCACATCAGGAAGCGATAAAAACTGTAAAGCGTTTTTTACATTCTTTCACCAAAGTTAGTCTGTGCAGTGTCACGTTGTATTTGAGCTGATCAGTCGACGGGGGTAAATAAAACACCACGTCTGAAACACTGGGCCCAATTAGGAGCCAAACATTCCCGTTTCCTCATGAGCGCAAAACAGTCGATCTGCTTCGGCCATTTTAGCCAGACAGAGACCTTGACAAAGGGCTGCGGCTGTACTGGGAAGCCCCCAGTGGTCAACAGAAGAAGACTTGTCTTGATGCAGGCTCAATAATCCAGGTGAGGAAATCACAGGAAGTTGAATCAGTTCATCTGGACACGTTTACTGAGAGAAACGTTGCATCGCTCATCCAAGTGACCTCTTCAGTCTCAGCTGACTGCAGGTATCCACACCCTTATACACAATACATTCGCATCATGAGAATAGATGGTGGCGTGAATTCACGTTTGCAGCGGCCTCACCCAGCACCGTCCATGCAGTGTCTTTGTCCACGTCTGTGTCTAAGTTTGTGTCTTTGTTTGACGGCTGAGAGAGCTTGGTCTGCTGTGTTCTGTGGGCCCAGGGCCCATGGCCCTGCCCAGAGCTGCACCCGAAGAGGGAACACTGAGGGCGGTCTGACAGGACACAGAAGCGGGGCAGGCTAAGCTAACTGCTAGGCCGTGCAGACCGGTAGTTCTGATAACACCAAGGGTGGTCTGGTGGCGACTTCGCCTAGCCTCGATTGTGTTTTTGGTGTCGTCGTGTGGAGTGCAGGGAGGTGTGTCGAAGGTGTCTGGCTGGGAGAACTGACATTGGATAGCCTGGTCTGCTGCATCCAGTGGGCCCACGGACCTGCCCAGAGCTGCACCCGAAGAGGGAACACCGAGGGCGGTCTGACAGGACACAGAAGCGGGGCAGGCTAAGCTAAATGCTAGCCCATGCAGACCGGCAGTCATCCCGGCTGGCGTTCGTTTTCTTGGACAGTGATTTTTTGTTCAGGATATATGTGTTCTTGTAGTTGTTGTAGTTTCTGGATAGGTGTTTTTGTCTGCGAGTTGCACTGCGGTGGGCTGGGGGAAACGGTATTTTGTTTCATTTCATGTACACAAGTACATTAAATAAAATGACAAACAAAGTGTTAAAAAATAAGAAGACAACTTGCTTTACTGGACAACCACCAGTGGTTCAGAAGACGACTGTGGTTACACTGGGCAGCGTCCAGTTGGGAATCTGTGAAAGTGTGTGAGTGAAGCCCAGCACTGATGAGATGAGATGAGATTTTGTTTTCCAAAAAAAAAAAAAAAAAAGGATCAATAGATTAAACTTGTTCTCGCTTTTCCACATTTTCATCCATCATGTTACCATGAAGAAAACCAGCCATCAGTAAAGCTGCATCAGAGCCAGCGCTTCCAGCCTCCCTGCCCTGAATGTGTGATTTAAGTCCACCCACACCAGGAGGTGTGGGTGGACGCACCAACACCGGGCGGCGTTATCGTCCAAACATCCAGGAGGATTACTCACCTCTCCCGCTATGGCTCACTTCAGGGCTGGTTCTGCTTTCCTAACCTCAGGTTGGGTAGTTTTGTAAGGTCGCCGTTCGAGAGCCAGGTAGAAAAAAACTCATCGACACGGAGACTGAGCGGTGGGGTTGTATGGTCCACCTCCACGGTGAGTGAGGAGGACAGATTTGGAACAAACACAGCCGAGTGTTTCCTACTGGCAGAGCCCAGCAGCAGCGGTCAGATGGTGGATTTATCGATAGCTTGTTGTGGGGTCTGCCCTTCCCTCGCTTTGGCGTGGAAGGTAAACACGAGAATAAAAACGGTAGAAAGAGAGGGATTTGACTCCTTTACCGCCCCCGTCAGCCAAGATGTCAAGAGCAGAATTTGAGCGTGGAGAAGAAGCGCTGCTGGGAGTAAACCTCCAGCGCCGTTCATCCTCGAGGGCACCGCCAGGACCGTCGATACTCCAACAGCTTCAGGAGAGCTTAAAGAATATTTGTGCACGACTAGTCACAACCTCTACTTACGGCAGGGGTGTCTGTTTTCCAAGACCCCACCCATAAAAGCCGCGATAGCGACCTATGACGTCATCGGGGGAGAAAAGGCGGCATGGCGGTGCGGTGGTTAGCGTTGTCACCTCACAGCAAGAAGGTCCTGGGTTCGAACCCCGGGGTTGTCAACCCAGGTCGTCCTCTGTGTGGAGTTTGCATGTTCTCCCCGTGTCCGCGGTGGGTTTTCTCCGGGTGCTCCGGTTTCCCCCACCACCAAAAAAAGACATGCATGTTAGGGTTAACACTCCCGTCCGTGCCCCTGACCGAGGCAATGGGAAAAGAGCTGGGGCTGGTCCCCGGGTGCTGCATGGCAGCTGCCCACTGCCCCTAGCTACACAACTAGGGTGGGTTAAATGTGGGGGATCAATAACGTATCTCAAAATCAAAATGAAAAAAAAAAAGACCAACTGATCAGATCACTGACACCGATTGAAGAAAAAGACTGTGTGTGATCGTCTAAAAGCGAATATATAAACACATACAGCTTGTATTTTCTCACCGACAATAAAGCTTAACTACGAAAATCAGATGGGTCTTGTTGTGTATAGACAACCCGCCAGCGCAAAAATCTCAACCATGCGTTTTGGTTTTTATGTGAAAATTGTGTTATAGTTTTGAACATTACTGGCTGATTGAAAGCTGTCTGTCCACCGTTTATCTCATCTTTACTACACAATTGAGGTCTGAGTCAACGACGCCTTCGGTTAAACTCGTGTATTTGAGAAAGCCACAAGGTTAAAAAAATCACACATTGTGCGTTTGGTTTATTTTGTTTTGACAGCCAATCTCGTTCCAATTCCAGGATATTTGGCTCTATTCGATAATGCCAAGGCATATTAACGTTATGTTTTAGAGAAACGTGGTCATACATCCATACAACCATCCTGTGTAAACGTTGTTAACGCTGGTCTCCGTGTCTGTGTCGGATGTTACGAGTCCCTGCTGTAGCCACGTCTTCCTGTTTTTAAGTTTTGAGATGTTCCATTTCTTTAAAATAATATAAAAAAAATCTGTACATGTTATTGTTTGCCTATGTATGACAAGGTTTTTTAATGGTGATATTTTTCACCCCGTCTCTATGGCCAGGGAGATCTTTTTCCAGGTCTGAAAAGCCAAAATAAATCTTGGAGGGCTGCAGCCTCCTGTGTGACCCATCACACGTTTAAGTGGCTGGGTTTCTGCAGGCTGGTGGGTTGGTGTTGTGTTACACTGACGTGAACGCGGTCTGTCTCCCATAAATTGATGCCTTTGGGCTCGTTAAAAATCACCCTGGTCCACTTACCACACGCTGTGCCAACGTCTTGTATTTCTCCGACAGGTGATCGGCTTTGTGTGTGTGTGTGTGTGTGTGTGTGTGTGTGTGTGTGTGTGTGTGTGTGTGTGCGCACAAAAGCTGGGTTGTGGGATACATTATGGTAGTATGTCACAGTTAACTGACTGCGTGGTGTATAGTGCTGTTGGAGAAGGAGTCAGTGCAAATATCCTCCCCTTTTTTGACATTTCCCTCTGAAAAGTGTCTTGTGTGTGCATGTCTTATGTTTCTGCATTCTTGTGTATTCGACACGTGCATGGATATGCATGAATATTGTATGTGTGTGCATGTGTGTATGGTGCATGGCATGTGTGTGCATGTGTGTATGGTGCATGGCATGTGTGTGCATGTGTGTACGGTGCATGGCGTGTGTGTGTGTATGGTGCATGGCATGTGTGTGCATGTGTGTATGGTGCATGGCATGTGTGTGCATGTGTGTATGGTGCATGGCGTGTGTGTGCATGTGTGTACGGTGCATGGCGTGTGTGTGTGTATGGTGCATGGCATGTGTGTGCATGTGTGTATGGTGCATGGCATGTGTGTGCATGTGTGTATGGTGCATGGCGTGTGTGTGCATGTGTGTACGGTGCATGGCGTGTGTGTGTGTATGGTGCATGGCATGTGTGTGCATGTGTGTACGGTGCATGGCGTGTGTGTGCATGTGTGTACGGTGCATGGCGTGTGTAATGGTGCATTGTGTGTGTGTGCAGAGGCATTGTTATCTGATAAGGTGTGACCCCAGGCCCCTATAGTGCTGGTACTCTAATTCAATATCTGTCTCCTGGGCCACTCAGCAACTGGAGTCCCTGCAAATATAAACTATAACCCCCTCTTCCCTTGATCAGTAGTACCCCGGCAAGTATGTGTGTACATGTGCAGTTGTGTATATGTGTGTGTGTGTGTGTGTGTGTGTGCACGTGCGTGCTTATATGGGTTTTTGCAGTAACGGGTGAGTCTGGTGGTCCACCTAGAAGAAAACATCAAAGTCCAGTCAAACAGCGTTTGAGGTTTTCTTGCCCGTGGTTAAATGTCACGGTAAGATTGGCCCCTTCGGAAAAGGAGCTTTTTGAAAGAGCCAACCAAACCTGTTCTGCTTTCGCTGCTGCGGTTGGCTCCGGGCTTACATCACCCATATTATTTTATAGTCCCTCTATTGACATAAACGACATATGAAAACACTCTCCCCACCTGAAAACAATCTCTCTCGCAGCTTGTCTTAATATGGGGGTCTGCGGTATCGCTCACGTGACCTCCGCAATCCGATATGTTTTCCTACAAGTCAGATAAATCAATCACCGGTTTCCTTGAATGTAAAGCGGCCTCGGGACGTGATCCTTCCTGGCGGGAAACTCTTCAGCCGCCGTCATACTCCGAGCTCCCCGAGTATCGCTCCTTCGCTGAAAGACGAGCGCGCCGCGGCGGACCGTTCACCGCATTCATGGTTTCTGCTCGGCGTGCTGACGGGAGGCCGCGTTACGTAACGGTTAGCAGGGATTTTCCCTCTCCAGCCGGGGAAACATGCATGCGAGGCCTACGGACACGCTAAAACTTTATAAACGCCATTAAACATCAGTGGCCGAGCAGCGTCCCATTGGGGGGGGGGGGGGGGGTAGTTGCCGATCCCTCGGGGCAGGGCTCTTACGTGTGCGGCACTGATGGGGCCCTTGGGTTGGCCAATCAACTTTTAAAGGCCCTTTTTGAACCTTTTCTCTGGCCTATAAAAAGCTCCGTTGTGCAAAGCAGTAACAGCGCAGCAGCTCATTTCTCATCCAGCCACGTTTCCCCCCACGTTGTGGAAACTGCCTCGCCTCAAAAACCAAGCCTCGAGGGCGTCCAGGTGGCGTAGCGGTCTACTCCGTTGCCTACCAACAGGGGATCGCTGGTTCGAATCCTCGTGTTAACTCCAGCTTGGTTGGGCGTCCCTACAGAGACAATTGGCTGTGTCTGCAGATGGGAAGCTGAATGTCGGTATGTTTCTTGGTTGCTCCACTAGCGCCTCCTCTGGTCGGTCAGGGCGCCGGTTCAGGGGGAAGAGGGGGAACTAGCGTGATCCTCCCACGCGCTACGTCCCCCCTGGTGAAACTCCTCACTGTCAGGTGAAAAGAAGCGGCTGGTGACTCCACATGTATCAGAGGAGGCATGTGGTAGTCTGCAGCCCTCCCCGGATCGGCAGAGGTGGTGGAGCAGCGACCGGGACGGCTCGAAGAATGGGGCAATTGGTTGGGTACAACTGGGGAGAAAAACAGGGGGGGAAAAAAACAAACAAACAAGCCTCGAGTACAAACCTCCCTTGAAACCCACTAACCTCTAATAAATCCGGGTCCCCGGGCCTGAACTGTTTATCGCCCTTGTTCAACCAAATGTCGGCAAATCTGCGTTGTTTACAGAGGAGCGCTACCCTGAGGTAACCCGTCGGTGGGAAAAGCCCCCGAAAAAACAACCCGCGTAGCCTCTCTGAAGGCTAATTACAACCACACAGCCCCACAAAAACCACTGCCTAAAACGCAGTTTACAACACAAACGTTTTGGATGTGAGCAAAAGAGACACAAATGTGATTCTCCACAAGCGCTCCTCCCTGCGGATGTCCAATCATAATTTTGGGTATAAATCTGCCGTTGTTGCCAAAGCCCCCGATCAAGATCGCTCTTCTGGGAATATGCCCCTCTCTCTGTCGCTTAATATCTCTCGCTCTTCTTTCACTCTCTCTCTCTCTCTCCCCCACAGCGCCTGACAGCCAGATCCTGCTGGCAAGGCCTGCGAGGACCCACACTCTGCTGAAACAATCAGGTAGGAGATATTTGGCACGCGGCCTCCTCGCGGCTCTTGTCGACCACTTCTGTCTGCTTGAACAATCAAGAGAGCTGGACGTCAGGAGGCGGTTGGACCGCCCGGCTTCCAGCCCTTCTCCCCGGAGCGAGATCCAGCGCTGATTAAGTGATGTCTTCTGGAAGCCCGAAGCAGCTCCGATTCAGCCTTTTTATTTAAACAGAGGAGAACAGATGATCCGCACGCAGGAGGACAAGGGCACACAAAAAAAAGACGACTCTTCTTCTGCCTCGTCCACCTTCATCTACAGGTTTTTTACAACGAGCAGATATTCAGCTGGATGGCAGCTCGTCGATCTGGACGTGTCAAACAATACGTATATATTCTTGACCTTTAACCTTCTTACATGCCCCGGCCTGCTACGGGGTCATCTAGGTACAAAAATATGTTGTCGTGCGTACTCCAAAAGGCCAAATACATCATTTGGCGTACAGTAGCTATTTGGAATGAGCATTTTGGACGTCCACCAATTCATATCCATTGTAAAAGCAATGTGAAGGGCTCATACTTCGGTGCCATGTAATCACATTTGAAGAGGCAACTGGTAAGACTTATGACAATGGCTCCATTGAGTCATGGGGCTCGAAAGACAAAGCCAACAGGAGTTATTTCCACCCCGTTTTGTTTTTCTGTTTTGCGTAAAGGTAAAAATCAGACTTGCACTGGTCTGAACTTCTGCAACCCCATTTCAGTAATACTCAGATGAAATCTTACACTTCAGGAACCACTACAAAGGGCAGCAACCTTTCTGCAGAGACCGAGACGATGCATCATGTATTCAGAAGTGTTCAAAAGCCATTTTAATTCGGGCGTGTTATTTTTGGCCTTGGGTTAAAAAAAACAAAACAAAAACGAACACACACAATTTGCAGACACACACACACACACAAAATTGCTAAACCTCCTTAACCTTCAAATTAGCAACAGCACAGATTCATGTAAGTGATCACGAAGCTGCACACACAAAATAAACCCTGCAACCTTCACACGAGCGTCAATACAGCGTCCAGTGAATCCATCATTTCTGTGGCTCAGAGGGGCAGTTTGCTAAGAGCCCCTTTAGCAAGAAGAATAGAACCTCTGATTAAAAGGACCTTTTTGCCCCTGCGGGTTTTGTTTCTGCAGCCAAAATGTGTTTCAGAAACGGGATGATGGGCGGTCTGCTGCCAGAAGCCACATTTAAGAGGCGGGGTGAGCTACGCCGCCAAAGTCTCCCTTCCTTTCACAAACAACCAATCACTGAGAACGGTGACGACCGGCGGTGTAATGGTAAACACGCCTAAACTCAGTTTACCATGGCGTTCTGAGACGTTTTTAGAGCCGACTTAAATCTTGATTACACAAATTCATAGTACGCTGATGTACACATACATCAATGTGAGCAGTATCTAGTTGGCATAAGCTGCAGAAAATAATGTGTTTTAACAAGAATTTACACTTATTAATGCTTTTTGAATATACTGACTATTGGTAGCTGGTTGTCCAATGAGGATCACTGACTAGGTCAGAGTTTGCCCACATTTTATTCTACTCACTGGTGGTGACCTTTGACCTCTGCGAGACTCAGTGTGTAATCAGGAATACGTTTGTTACATATTGTTTCCCCCTGCCCAAAGCAGTGCAACACAAAGACAAAAACACATATCTAAAAACTACAAGAACACGTATATAAAACCAGGGGAAAAAAATAAAATAAATCACAGCCCGAGAAATCGAACACCAGGATGACTGTCGGAACTGCCGGTCTGCATGGGCTAGCAGTTAGCTTAGCCTGCCCCGCTTCCGCATCCTGTCAGACCGCCCTCGGTGTTTCCTCCTTGGGTGCAGCCCCAGGCAGGGCCATGATACCTGGGCCCACAGGACACAGCACACCTGGCTCTCCCAGCCAATCCAGCGCCACCTCTCCCAGCCAGACACCTTCGACACACCTCCCCGCACTCCACACAAGGACAGCAAAAACACGGTCAATGCTAGGCGAGACCGTCGCCAGACCGCCCTCGGTTTTGTTAGAACTGTCGGTCTGCATGGGCTAGCAGTTAGCTTAGCCTGCCCCGCTTCTGCGTCCTGTCAGACTGCCCTCGGTTTTTCCTCTTTGGGTGCAGCTGTGGGCAGGGCCGAGGTCCCTGGGCCCACAGGACGCGGCAGACCAAGCTCTACCAGCCGATCCAGCACCAGCTCTCCTGGCCATCAAACGAAGGCGTAGAAGGTACTGGGTGAGGCTGCCGCAAACATAGGTTCGCGCCGCCATCTTCCCACACCATTACTGGGTGAGGCCACTGCAAATGTGAATTCGCACTGCCATCTCCCCACATCGGCGGTGTGTGGGAAGATTAACATGATCTCTGTTCCTTCATGGAAGCCAGATTTGATTTTAAATGTTGCCATGGAAACCAAGTGTGATTTTTAAATGGTGATGGATAGGATAGCAGCACTAAAAATATAGAGTACCTCAAAAGTCTGTAAACGCTGAGCGTAAACAGTTTGATCCAGAAGGTATCTTGGATACTTTGATATGAAATATTATTTTTCTTTAAAGGTGATGATTGGGGGATTGGATCCTGACAGCGAGGAGAAAAGTAAACGTATGCTGAGAATAAAGATGTTTGGTTAAATTGGCCTCTTGTGCAAACATGATATATCATGTCAGCAAATGCTTTCCGAAAGACAAATAGCGAAGATGGAGCAAAAGAGGAGAACACGATGGTTTTTTTTTTTTTTTTTCATAGGCAGGAAGACAAAAATGTTATTATTCTCTGTATTTACATGTTTTTGATGGACTGTGGACAGATGTTTCAGGTGCACCGCCATTCCATCTAGCAACCAGGTCATTTCCTGCCAAGGCCAGTGGAGCTGGAACTCCAGAGGACTGCTTCGTCCATCTGAGGTCCTGTCCAGACGTCCTATCTCTGCTGTCAGCCAGTAAAAAGGGATGCATTGTCTCTTAATGAGATTTGACAGCAGAGAAGATCATCAGCCTTCAGCTGCTCTGCCGTTTCTCATTGTTGAAAAGACAAGGACATATTTGACTCTGAGGAAACGGGGATGGCTTCTCTCCTGGATTATGTAACTGGGCTTGATGGATACCAGCCTATGGACAGGGAGACATGACGTGTCGACGTGTCTTCTCACATGCACACACACATGCACACACTTCAAGGCCTCACGGCACCTCTGAAATGCCTCTCTATTGAGCGAGTGTTGATTTTCGCTGTTATTCTGCTGCTCGGTCCACCAAGCAACAGCAGGACACGGAGGCCGCGCAGCCTCACCGTCCATCCACATGCAACCCAATCTGTCAAAGTCAAAGGTGAAGTAACATTACTGTGGTCTGGTTCAAACTAAACCACTTCCTGTAGGGCCTGTTTGGTCTCTCTACTTCGCTCATCAGTGATGTAACTTCCCATCATACGAGGGATAACATAACAACAACACCGTTACTTTTAACAGCTCACCATCCAGACCATTTTTTATCGTTTTATCACATTTGCTCCTCGTGCTATATTCTCATTTGGTTTCCTTTACTTTAATTCTTATTACGTTTTATTTTACTTCAATGGAAAGCACTTTCCAACAACAGCTATGAAACATGCTATATCAGCTTTATTATTGTTAAGAGAAGCATTAATCTGATTTTGTTTGTAAGGACCACAAATTAAGTTTCCCTCCAACTTCAGATAACCATGGCTTGAAATCATGAAGATCTACTCCAAGATCTTTTTTGACATGATAGTGAAGCACATCAACGTTAGGGACGTTAAACGACACTCATCAGAAACACCTTTTCAAATGACAGATAGCATCTCAGAATATCTCGTTCCACGTTGTGGTTGGTTTTTTTGGCCAGTGTTAAGGAGTGGCTCTTGAGGATAATGTTTTCAGACAGGAACCGATATACAAGCTGTCATGGAGCCGAGACTTGAACCGAGGCAGAAATAAAGTAGAACTGAATAGGAACTATCAATCACTACAAGCTGAACCCTAATTAAAGAAGAAACACAAGGTTGCGGTTTCTGAATTAGTCCCTTATGTTTTGACAGATAATCAGGACTCAGGAACACTTTATTTGTCATTTCATTTCATGTACTTGGCGTGTGTGAAATGAAACGAAATACCGGTTCCCCCAGCCCACAGCAGTGTAACACAAAGACAAAAACACATATCTAAAAGTTACAAGAACCTACAAAACTACAAAAAAAAAAAAAAAAAAAAATCACTGCCAGAGAATGAACGCCAGGATGACTGTCTGAACTGCCGGTCTCCATGGGCTAGCAGTTAGCTTAGCCTGCCCGCTTCCACATCCTGTCAGACCGCCCTCGGTGTTTCCTATTCGGGCGCAGCTCTCCTAGCCAGACACCTTCGACACACCTCCCTGCACTCCACGTGACGACACCAAAAACACAGTCAACGCCAGGCGAGGCCGCTGCCAGACCGCCTTTGGTGTTATCGGAACTGCCGGTCTGCATGGGCTAGGAGTTAGCTTAGCCTTCCCTGCTTCCTTGTCCTGTCAGACTGCCCCCGGTGTTTCCTCTTCAGGCACAGCTCCAGGCAAGGACCGTGGTCCCTGGGCCCACAAGACGCAGCAGACCAAGCTATCCCAGCCGATCCAGCGCCAGCTCTCCCAACCATCAAACGAAGACGTGGACAGACGTGGACAAAGACACTGCATGGATGGTACTGGGTAAGGGCGCCGCAAACCTAAGTTCGCGCTGCCAACTTCCCACACCGGTACTGGATGAGGCCACTGCAAACGTGAATTCGCGTCACCATCGTCCCGCGTTCCTATTTATGTTCCTATTAACAATAACATTCCTATTTTTCAATAAAAGCATCTTCTCCCTACATGCCATGAATAACTTTCATTTAATAATTACCACTTTCCCATAACTGGAGTGGGACACTGCAACATATGATGGATGATTTTTACTACCAGTGCGAAGAAAAATCAAAGCAAGAGTAAAAATCCTCCACAACAAGATGGTTACATGGTTTGGACCCGGGTCCATGGACCAGTCAGAGGTCACACATCTACTGTACACCGTTTCATTCAATAGTCTCTGCATCTGATCAGCCCATAGCTGAGCGTGAGAAAACATAGGATCCTGTTCATTAAAACCTCCTGCTGTGGGCCCACAGCAGGCCGCTCAGCATGCCGGGAAGCTGAGAATTCAGCGAACCATTGCAGCTGTATACGCCAGCCATGTTTTATTGTACTTTAGCTTCAGCATTAATGCCCCCTTGCTGAATGCCAGGGGCTTTGATGAGTGGGTCTGGCACGAGGCCTCGCCAAGGCGCTCGCTATTCTTTAAGTGGCGCGTAACATGCTCACGCTGTGCAAGCTAGTTACAACCAGATCCGCTCATCGGACTTAGGCAATTGTCAAAATTATGGGATGCCATGTTGAGACACTTAAATACAGTAACAGAAAGTTAATTTACAGGGCACTGCTTTAGAATGAGGATACAGTAGTTACAATTTTGGTCAGAATAGATGATGGCTATGCTCAGGATCACGCAGAACAATCAGTCCCTGTCTGAAAATGTACTCAGATGCTTTCCTGCAACCAGAAGACCTTGTGGGATTAAGAGAGTGATGCTGAGGCAACGCAACGGGGAATATCTATCACAGTTGGCTAAAGAGCTTGTACAGACATCTACAAATCCAGAAGACAGTTTGTGTTGAAAAGGTTTTAGTTTCTGTTTTTCTACACAGTTAAGTACACGTTTTCAGAAATATGAGGTGTACAAGTCAAATATACAACTGCTTCTTTGCAGAAGTCTGTGACGGAGGCTCTTAACAGCCGTCCTCATCACACCAAAGATAGGACTTCTCTACCCAAAATTCCCCAGCTCCCCTTTTTTCTCACTACAAGGTCTCCTATTCTGTCTCTCCGTCACACACACTCCAAAATTGACTCCATGTGTGTGCTGACGACGTGCTAGTCTCCGTTTTCTGCCTTAAATTTTCACCTGTTAAGTGGAGGCCATTCCTGTCAGAATCATGTTTCTGTGAGAAATCTTTTGTGTTGTGAATTAGAAGCAGCAACAAGGCATCAGCTTACACTCATGCTCATGAACATGAGATTTATCTGCACGCGTGTGCGCGTGTGTGTGTGTGAGACAGAACTTGCACTGCACAATGACTGTAAATACACACTGGATGTTGGAATCCACAGGAAAAACATAAATGTGCAAAAAAATAAGTGATAGGAATAACACACGTGACAGGTCGGCTGAATGAAAGGTTTTTTAGGCTGTAAATCATACTTGCTCTCAGACACACCATTATACTCCCTAATGAACATCGTCATACTCTCACACGCGCACACACACACACACACCACTATAGAGGGTATGATAGTGTGTATGTGAGCAAATACGATTTACGGCCCACGTGGCCTCTCATACAGATGTTGTCACACTCGCTTTAGCTGTAAAGGATGATGGTTTCTTTCTTTTCAAGTAAGAAAACCACCACAGCTCCAGGTATCGTTCAAGCAGTGAGGCGATTGATTGATGAAACACTGTGCACACAGTTTGCAGGATGAAAGCTGTGTCATGGTGTTAGATTTGGATTTCAGAGCGGTAGGATCGACAGTCATGTAGAAGACGGGTCACAAGTTCAATACCTGCAACTGCCACGCATCAAAAGCAGGTGTCCTTGAGCAAGACATAAAGGCCCACATTCATAAAACTTAGTGGCAGGTTAAATGACGTGGTGGTGGGTAATAAGCGCTGCGGTAGGCAATTTCCCGATTCATAAACGGGGAATAGCACCTCATGTTCCCGCTCACTCCCTTTTTACCACATTGCCTCCTTTTGATGATTTGATGTCCCATAAGAGAGCCATAAAAGCACACTGCTGTGCTAAAATACCACCTGTTCTGGCGAGGCAATGTCGTTTCTAACTCATGATTATTTACATTTAACAGGCTCACTGATAAACAAATTATATCTTAAAGTAATGTTTTGTCCCTTTGTGTCAGAGCTGTCCATGAAAACAAGTCTTAGTAGCCAAATTAGGAATCATTTGGACATTTGGCACTGGATTTTCCATTGTGGTCTGAGATAAGGTCCATAACATTGCACGTTAATGGGCCATATCTCAGGCCCAGCCTCGAATTGATTTGGGTTTATGGCAAACATTGTGGTTAAAGCATTGGGAGTGAATGAGGAGGACGGTTATTTGGTTGAAGAGGAACACCCAGCAATTACATTACAGAGACATTTTGTAATCAGATGACAACTTCATCCATCAATATACGAATTTATGGGGCGTCCAGGTAGCGTAGCAGTCTATTCTGTTGCCTACCAACATGGGGATCGCCGGTTTGAATCCCTGTGTTACCTCCGGCTTGGTCGGGCGTCCCCACTGACACAATTGGCCGTGTCTGTGGGTAGGAAGCCAGATGTGGGTATGTGTCTTGTTCGCTGCACTAGCGCCTCCTCTGGTCAGTCGGGGCACCTGTTCAGGGGGCAGGGGGATCAGCATGATCCTCCCACGCATTATGTCCCCCTGGCGAAACTCCTCACTGTCAGGTGAAAAGAAGCGGCTGGCAACGCCACATGTATACTGGGGCGGCTTGGAAGAGTTGGGTAATTGAAGAGCTGGGTACGTGGCCGGATACAATTGGGGAGAAAAGGGGGGAGGGGAAAAACTACAGAGACATTTTGTTATCAGAGACAACAGCTTCCTCCATCATTACATGAAGTTACGCTGACGAAAAAGCGCCGGTGTCCTTTGTTTTTCTGACCAATCGAGTTGGCGATCCAGTGAGTTTGCACACAGCGATGGACGATCGGAGAGTATTAAATACGTAACACTTCATTCACATTTCCATTTCGACCGTCTTTAACCGAGGCCGTACTGACCACCACAGTATTTTTATGAACGAGCACAGATTACTGCGGTGAAAACTTTGCATGGTGCAATGCTTTTACCACTGAGTTTTATGAATACGGGCCTAAGTCCGTGACATGCTCACTGTGCATGAATGCATCAGTGAGGGTTTTAGGATTAAAACACCACAACATGTAAAAGATCCTCCTCTTAATGTCCATACAAAGAGAGCCCTGCAGCTGAATTTCACTGTAAATAGCACGCGATAAACAAGTCGGCGGTAAACAACGCTCGCTAAAGAGGTAAAATGGCAAATTTAAAGAAGAAAGACACGCACAGAAAGAAATAATGGGAGGTTCGGACATTAGCGGCGACTCGTTTGAATCAAGACACACTATGTGCGTTGACAATCTCAAAGGGCGACCAAGAAAAGCAGAAGAGGATCAGCGATGTTTCTGATTAAGCCTCCCACCGCCTCCGGAGTCTCTTCTCTGGAAACCAAACAGTCCAAATATTTCTTCTTATCCTTCTTCGTAGTCCTCTCCTTCTTCTTCCTCTCCTTTGTCTCTTTTCTCCCGGGGACTGCCTTGAGAGATGAGCTATGCAGCAGAGGAAACCCCCACCCGCTCCAACCTGGCCTGGGATTCCCTTGTTTAAGGAAAGATAGACTTGGACGTGTTTGAAGAAGCAGAGCGAATGATAAAAGAGGGAGGATAAGAAGAGGGGGAAGACAAGATAGAGGGTGAAGTGCTGTTTATATTGGGGGAAACCCTGGAAGACAGAAAAGAAGCAGGACGTTGAGAGATTGATGTAGTCCACCGCTGTCCACCGATGAGTGACTCACAAAAGCCGATTTCTCCATCGAGGTCCTGGTTCTGATTAGTTTAGCATCTCTCTGGTCCCGGGTTCACCGTGTTTGTGTAAGGCCCTCTGTGCATTTGTTTTAGCTGACTTGACACAGCATCACGCCATCCCTCACACACACACACACACACACGCACGTTAGGACAGTAACGCCAGACATCACGCGTACCCTACAAACTCATCATTAAAAGACGAAGGTGACATCCAAACGCCATCATTTCCTCTGACTCCTCTTCAAGCTGCTCTTGTTTTGTCGGTTTTTCCTCTCTTTCAGTCTTTTCCTTTTATCCCGACTCTTCCATGACTTTTCTCGTGTCTCAAGAGTATTTATTTGACCCACTGTCAAGGTGCCGGCACTATGACCTTTGACCTCTTTTCTGCTGCAGATTGCTTGTAATGTTAGCGATCTTTGGAAATAGCATATTCTGCGAAGAAGGCTGACCCCTGACCCCAGCTCTTTTTTTAGTGATTGCCCACCGCCCTTTAAAACATTACAAACAATAATGCAATCCACTTGAGAACTCAAATTACCGACATCTGATAGCAATTGAGTAGTTTGGAGATTTCATTTTTCTCCAAGGCTTTCTTGGCTTCGTGTCTGCTATTTATACTCTTATCTACTTAGCTTTAGCCCTTGTACAGCTCAAAACAAATGTGACCACTGACAGAACACGGCTGATAACTGGAAATGTTGTAAAATCGTGTGGTTTTTTTCCCCCTTTTTGCTGTCGTCAAATGTTTTTCTATATTAGCCTTGCAGATGGAGCTTCACCCAGACGATAAACAGTATTTGTATCTTGCTGCTCAACAACTAAAGATGACGGAAACAGGCCTTGGAGAATTTGAACCGTCTCCATCCACGCTATCCCAGGAACCACAGAGTCGCCATTGCTGTGCATTGAAAGGTGATGAGGCGGTAGAAAAACGCCGTCCTCATGGCAGCTGACCATTTCCAGATGGTTTCGAACCGTATGTCCCTGATCCTCTGCCGTCTGTCACCCGGGGCCAGAGCACTTCCTGTTCATAACCAGGAAACTGAGTTTTATCGCAGTCAATCAACGGCAGAGGGGCGACGGAGCGAGGAACCTGGAACTCATTTGGAGCCGACTCAGCCTTTTCACAGACACTGAGAAATCCATATTGACCAACATTCCACTGACAAAGTAAAGAAGTTCATCTTGGTAGAGACACAAGTCATGTTTCCATCCAACTTCCGAGTAAGATCAAAGTCACTAAATAAATTTTGACAAAAAAAAAGAAAGAAAAAAAAAGCCATGCCAGTTAGTGTAGCGGTCTATTCCGTTGCCCACAAACACGGGGATTGCTGGTTCGAATCCCCACGTTACCTCCGGCTTGGTTGGGCGTCCCTACAGACAGAAATGGCCGTGTCTGCGGGTGGGAGGCCGGATGTGGGTATGTGCCCTGGTCGCTGCACTACCGCCTCCACTTCAAGCGAAGTCAAAAACGTAAGGGAATTTCGGGGGGCTTGTTCAATATTTGCCGGTTCCATCGAACCTTTTTTCACTAAAGACAAAATTTGCATAAAACTCTTGGATGGAAACACGTCTGCAGCTCTTCTCATTAGTCTTGTTGTAAAGATACCAAACGCTTCCCATCCAGACACGTCACGGTCAAGTTTTTCAATGCTTTATTTTTCCATCATTATCTGAATGACTGTCAGGTGTGTTTTCATAAGACCCAACATATCGGGGGTTCTGCAGAATCCTTTTTCCTCCACGCGCTCAGGTTTCATCATAATAAAGCAGCAGAATAAAAACTTCCCGAGTCTTCGCTCAATAAAGGAAACAACCGAGAGGGTTTTATTTTCGAACTATCCTGTGAATCCTACAACTCGACCACACTTAATGGAAGGGAAGTTTGGTTGGTGGATTTGTCGAGAACGTGAAAGGTTTTTGCTGTCAAATTTTGGATTACGTAAACGTAGAGAGTATGATTTGACCTCACCTCGCCTGATTTCCATGTTGGTTTTGCAGCTTGAAGAACTTACAACAGTCACCCACAGTGCAGAACACACCTCACCACGTTGTTTAATATCTCAATTTGGTTTTAAACCGTGGCACCAGTTGTGGACGGAAAACAAAACTGACAGCAGGCTGTCGGTTCCCAGCATGCATTTGCCTGACAGAGCAAACATTCACTGCATAATGACATAAACCTACTACATCCATTATGGTTTGACTCGGTATGAAGCTAAAACTGTCTTGGGCGCACAAACACTGGGGAATAATGAGGTGTTTGCTTCCCTCTCTTAATTCTGTTGTATGCATCCTTTGTCTTGTTCTGGGGGGGTCAATGTGCCAAGCTTGTTTTGCTCAACACACAAACGAATAATTTTGATTCGATTTAAAAACCTGGCTCCTGTCGCTGACCGCAAACAAAACTCACGGCATGCTTTCAGTTTTCCAACGCGCCTCGGCCCGGTGACGTCATGCAGCCACTACAGTCATTATAACTCCACCGCTTTTGGCTCGGCACCCCTGCCAGCTTATTTACAGTGAAAGTGGATTCAGCCCTGTGTGATCATTACCCCAGAACATCGATTTTACAGCCACATCAGGCCCACTGCCCATGTTAACGCTGAGGTGAGCCGCTAATGTCTCGCTAGTCATACGTACACGCTGGAGACCCTGCTGTTGAAACAGCTGCAAGGGATTGTGGGTCCCCCGGGCGCCGCATTGTGGGTGGGCAGAGTAGCCAAACATGGCCTCTTGAAACCACATATGCCACCAAACACAAAGCATGCCAATTTTCACGATTTCATTTTGCCATTTGCTTTAGTTTAGCTTTGTGTTTCACCGGGTCATCCATCACGTGCTTGTCTTGGTGTGTTTTCCAAGGTTTGGGTCTGTGAAACCACTTCATCTCTTGGTCTATCGTTTGGACTTTAACTGTAAAAGGTGTTTCTGTGTTTATTATGGATGCACATCTGAGATCCGGATTCTTGTTCGGGTATTTCATCAATGTGCTAAACCAGCTCTAAAATAAAGTCATATAAATGTTATTAACGCCGAAAGGTGTTTATATCTACGTTAAAGTTCCTATCCTCCCAATCCACTTCACTCATTATAACACACAGGATTTAAGTCAACATGTCCTACCCTCACATTTTCCCATACAAACAGATGAATCTGACCGCCTTTCATTTTATGAACCAGCTACCTTTTGTGGAGTCATTGATGGATTTTCATTAATTGTTTCTTTACTTAGAAGACCAAGAAGAACTTCGTTCAGTTTAGGCATAACTTAATTCAAACAAAGTTGTAATGGCGAATGTTGGCATTTCACTTAAATCATTTTGTTCTATACATGAACTTCTCTAGCCATTTTAGAAAGAAGAGAGAGAAAGCCACTTTAATTTTGTCATTGTACAGGTTACAATGACATTTGTTCTCTGCATTTAACCCGTCCTATTGTATAGGAGCAGTGGGCAGCTGCAGCGCCCGGGGGCCAACTCCAGTACTTCTTTCCATTGCCTTGCTCAGGGGCACAGACAGGAGTATTAACCTTAACATGCACGTCTTTTTGATGGTGGGAGGAAACCGGAGCACCCGGAGGAAACCCACACGACACAGGGAGAACATGTAAACTTCACTCACCAAGGACCTGGGACGGCCTGAGGTTCGAACCCAGGACCTTCTTGCTGTGAGGTAACAGTGCTAACCACTGGGCCACCGTACCATCAGTACAATCAGACTTCCTATCAGTCAGGCGACAGAGCAACCATGGGCAAATCTGGTCAAAACACACCTTATTCTTATTCATATGTAACCAGATAAGTTGTGTTATGTTTAACGGGTCCTGTGTGAATAACTCAATTCATGTGCAAAACCGACAATAAACTGAATGTAAATGAAAAATTTTCCTACTTGGGAGATGTTTCTTTAAAATTTCAGGGGCTTATTAACCTGTAAATCACATCAACTGGTGACATCTTATCTTCCACTGGGCCCGTTTTTTAATGGAGGGAAAATCTTTGGGGTGCAGTGGGATCCATCATGTATTACATAACTGCTCTGGACCAGAAATTGGATAGGAGCCTTGTTGGCACAGTGGGATTTTGCATGATACTGACATCATTTCCTATCTGTGTTTTTTTCTTTTCTACAAAAAACCTAGAGGTTCACAACCCTTCATATTCCTTTGAGACCAGGAATCCCGCCCTCTAACACAACGGTCCACTTTGAACTGACATTAGCTGCTATGGCTTTGCTACAGGGCACCTCCTTCCACTCTCTGTGGCTGTAAAGGCTTTGACGACAGTTTCTACTCTGAAGTGCTCATGAGCCTGACATCTTACTATGCAGCCCCAATGGTTTCGGAGAGCGTCCCCAAGCTGAGGTTGGCGCTGGCTTGCCGTCTGTCAGAGGCGCCCGGAAAAATGACGTAATTCGAGTGATTCCTGTTGGTGTCTCTAACTGGGCCTGCAGTGCGATTCTGACACGGAGGCCGAGGTAATATGAGGAAGGTGGATCTGGGTTGAAGGGATAGCAAATATAATATCGTGCCCTTAAATCTGATACTTTGTCATTTTTATGACCACATTTTACATTGTGGAATTTAAAATGGGACGTAGCCGCAGTTGCAAACCATCTTATATCCCGTTTTTCCAATATTATGAATCTTTTTATTTTTCATTTGGAGATGATTCCTAAATGAAATACCCAGCTAGTGCAGCCAGCTGGTAATATTAAATCAAGGTCCAAGACGTTTGTGGAGAAAACACGTTCAAACGTACCTTAATGTCCTTGCTCCTCTGGGTCTTAGGTCAGTTTTACTTTCCGTGGTTAAAATATGTTAATGGATTAACATTTTCCTTAGATACACACTTCCTGGATTTGAAACAACCAGGCTGCTAAATTATTAAACTTACCCACTAAAACTCACATGACCGCCGCAGCTTGGTTCTTTCTCTCTTCTTCCACTTCCTGTTTCTGCCCTACAGCCAGAGAAGGCAAAAACACGTCAAAATGTGTCTCGCTATAACATATCCCTCAAATAAGTGTATTAAAACAAAATACAAAATTACTGGTGCCAGAAAATGTAACAAAAAAAACAAACATGCATTTTGTATTTTCGAAATACAGGAAAATACATTTGTAACACTGGGCATTCTGAAGTTGTACAAAATGGCAGAAGATTCAGGTTTGTATAATGTACACAAGGCTCTGGTGAGAGTCTGAACCCTGCAGCAAGGAAGAACAGAGTACAGTGCTATTGTGTATGCACACGCCTGTACAGTGCATGTACATGTTTTACCAAGGCATACACACTTGCACACGCATCTATGCGTGCACACGAGAACACCCACCATCTTCGCACAGTATGTCCCCAAAATGCCGGACAGATCAATCAATCAATCAATCAAGCTGCGTTTTATATAGGCTAGCGCTTTTCTAGCTTCAACAGTCACAAAGCGTTTTACAATCAATTTCACTTCACTGTTCGACATTTCTTCTTGTGCCTGAAATGAAGGAGTTACCAGAAATATCAAGAAGCTGTGTGGAAGCCTGCTTCATGTTTATAATTACTCTCCTGTCATTTAACAAACAAGCACAGCATTAAACCCGCAGAGAGAAACGGAGGACCTCCGCTTTGCACACGTGTAGCTACACTCCCAACTACTCACCCTGCTCCGCGGAGACCAGCACGCCTGTCCGCCATGATGGCAGC
Organism: Lampris incognitus; assembly: GCF_029633865.1. Taxonomy (NCBI): domain Eukaryota; kingdom Metazoa; phylum Chordata; class Actinopteri; order Lampriformes; family Lampridae; genus Lampris; species Lampris incognitus. The sequence continues at coordinate 7,072,523 of NC_079231.1, read as the reverse complement.
CACACTGACGCCCGCGCTCACGTCCCCTATATTGCCGTTAGCCCGCTAGCCAGTTAGCCTACACTGCAGCTAAAACATTACTGGGACCCCAAAACTGTCAAGACCGCCCAAATGCGAAGTCCTTGCTCTTAAACACAACTTTGACTTAATTTATAAAATACACAAGATTTGTTTACACGGCCTGGCTCTCCCCGCGACAGCTCAGCTGCCAGCTAGCTAGCTTTAGCGCCTAGCAGGGTTATCCCCATGTTCCCTCATCTCTGTGGGTTAGCTATCGTAATGGGTTAGCGATCGGTTGAGGTAAGCGTTAGCTTGATGGTAGCTAGCGGCTGCGGTTAGATCAGGTTAAGGTAGGTTAGGTTAAATGTTGGCAAACCCAATGAAATACCGTTGAAGGAACAGGGCTGGCTAGCTTGCTACGCGTCTTTAGCCACCGGGCCGCGTTTATCGGCTGTTTTTATCTCTAGCCTAGCCGTTACCTATGGCGTTCAAGCTGTGGACATTCTTAAGTAAGTTATATTTTATATGGTTGTAGCGGTTCCGACGTGTTTCCCTTGACAGCCACATGGCGTGCTGGCGGGCTTGCCTGGAGGGACTTCACAGAAGAAGAAGAACTTGATTACGGAAGTACTTACGTCTATTTGTTTAATGCGTCACGAATCATGGAGGAAGTATTTTGAGTATTTTGAAAATGCTAAATTACTCCAGAGCGTCTTGTTATAAATTACATTTGAAATTTTTCAACCTGTTGAATACAATTACAAAATACTCAAAAGTAATTCAAATGCGTATTTCAAATACAAGTAACAAATACTGCCCATCTCCGCCTTTAATAATCTCACTTCCTGTTTCCTGTAGAAAACTGACTTCCTATTTACTTTGTTAGTAATCTAAAGCGTAACAAATTTGGGTTAGGGCGGAGTCTCACCTGATCAATCAATCAGTCAATCAATCAATCTGCATGATACACAACACGACAAAATACTAACCTATAATGACACTGATGTATTACAAAGTTTTCCTGTTTGTTATGTCCCGCTAAAGTTTAACTTGGTTTCGGGTCAGCTGTCTTAATGAAATAAAAAATGTGTTCTTATTCAACTCGTTTGTGTGAATGAAGGTAACACACCTATCAGTGGAAAGAAATTATCCACTGAGACAAATGAAAAGACAGAAACAAGGTTTAAAAAAAGAAACAAAATGTCTTTATTGTTGAAAATCGATACAGAACATACATAGAAAAACCACATCAACAGTATAGCCTCGTGCTAACATACATTCCAATTTAAACCTAAGTGTTCAACCTTGTATCTACAGGTGCTGTGAACCAGAGGTGTATCTGTACAAACACTTTGTCCTTTTCTGTCAAAGCGCTCAGCTTAAAAGGACGTATCCCCTGCTTAATAATAGGGTCTATGCATGAATAGTCACAGCTGAAGCTGAAAGTGAAGCTACGGTATCGCATTTAGGTGCCTGGTCTGGTGAACAGTGTCGCTCAACCATCAATGCGCTACATCCTATATGATGAGAAAATGCCCTTTATTGCTTTATCAAGTCAACCACACTGTGCCCCTTTCATAAAGTACCTGGTTTTACTTTATAACCCACTCTACAATGAAGTGTTTGGAGTACAGCATGTTAACCAAGTCTGTAATGCACTGTTGGCAGTATGGCGATGTGAGCGGTTTGGTGGCAGTGTTGGAAATGCTGGTATGTTAATCTTATTTGCCAGCCGGGATGGTTTGTAATCAATGGTCATTAATATTTGGCTGGTAAATGAGTCGAGGCGTGTCTCGTGTTTGGCGGGAGGAGCACCACATTATGATGACACCAGAAAGGCCCTGATGAGTGAAATGCATTTGCAAAAAATGTATTGTAAAAAATACATTCTCTTCATATACATATAAATACATTTTTGCTGTGCAAATTGCAAATGTAGGAGGCTCCCGTCTCGCAGCGTGAAATGCCGGAGACCGTTTTAGTTTTTGGATATGATGGATACGACTGAATCAGTTTGACAATCTGTGTTTTTGCTGGGCGACTGAGGCGGTTAACAGATTGCTTGAAATTGATTTGCCCTGCGTCGGCATTTTCCAAAAGATTCACCGTTTACTTCAAGCACTGAATATTGGTGTGCTTAAACAAGGTACTGGCTCTCCAGTCACTTTCTGACAAACAACAGAAGACTGTGGTTGCACAGAGCGGTTTTACTGGTCAGCTCCCAGTTGTGGATGTGTGGAAATGAGTGCTTGTGAAGCATGGCGGTGTTGGAAAACTTACAATTGCTCACATCCTACTAAAACATTTTCACAAAAAAACAAAACAAAGCAAAACAAAAACAAAAACAAAAAAAAACAAAATACAAAAAAACCTTTGGGTGAATTTAGATCCACAGTTCAGTGGTACAAGCTTCACTCTGAACCAGTCACTGCTGAGGAAAACATGAAAATCTACACCGGAGGTACAGCAGAAGCGTGACATCACATCCCACCTCCTGTGGACCTCACCGAGAAATGTGATTAGAGATCTTTTTGATAAATAACATCACACAAGTTATGAAAATAGTATTCCAGGGAGCCAGCTTCCCATTATTTCAACACAAAAAAAAAATATATCTAGCGTGAGTTTGCTACCTCACATGGCAGAAAGTAACAAAATCTCCATGTATCTTGACTAGTCTTGGTTTCTTTATCAGTTTCGCCTTGATGCTTGATAAATAGAGGATGAGACATGTGTGCTGTGACAAATTTAAAAAATGCTCTCCTCTTACAAATTCCCTGACGAGTATGTCCTGTACATGTTTTTACTGCTCTGGGGTAGAAGGAACGGGGAATGGGGGAAACTGCAAGTCATCCAGGAAGTGATGAAATAGATTGAAGGACTCCCCCCACCCTCTTCTTGTCGCCATCCCAGGGTGTTGGAAAATATCTTTCAGGCTCCTCAGCGGACGACTCTTGAGAGGACGAGTCCTACCATTTGCCAGGAATGGGTGTTCCACATTCGTACCATGAGACGTAGTTTACGTGGGAGTGGCCGCCTATCTGGCCATAATGAACCGGCTCCTGCCTCACGGCTCTGTAGTATCCTGAAAACAGAGAAATCAGAAGGTGTGTGTTGGTCACATGCTCTTGTCATGGGTGGATTACCTAACGGGCCCAGGCCCAGGGGCCCAACAGCTCAGGGGGCCCCTAAGCCAGAGCCTCCGCATGAAGTCACTGTTATTTTGTCGCATAGTCATTCATGTCAATAAAAGAGCCCCAAAAGTCCTACCGAGAAACTGAAGGAAACTGCAGGGGAACGTATGTCTTAGTTAATATGCTGCTGGTGTTAACTGTGTGTCTGTGTGCTGTACATCCTGTTGCGGTACAGGTGAATTTAGTTATCGTGCTGTTGGCTGCAAGTCAGTGCGGAGGGGGTGGGGGGCTTTTACACGTCCATGCCCAGGGGCCCGTTGTCTCATAATCCGCCTATGGCTCTTGTTTCTATTGACTTGTTTTTGTCTTGTTGAAAAAGGCAGCCGTTTGTGTTTGTTGGTAAAACAAAACATTCATTCTTCTATGGTTTGGTCAGTAATGAGCTTTTTAGGTTTGACGGTAACGTCGACTGCCTCGCCGCAGGGATCCTTCTTTCTCAAAACGCATCTATTAGACTTCGGGCGGACCGATTGTGCAATTTGATTATTAACAGGAGTCTATCGTGACCTTCGACGGAGGCCTGTAAAATCCGCATTCCTGACAGGATCGTCTGTTTTATAATAGGATTTAAAGCTACAACATGCATTTGTCTTTTCAAAAATCAGTAAGTGCTCCTGAGTTTGACCCGGAGCCTCAAGTGGTCTGGTTTCTCTTATCTCATCTTACACAATATTGTCGTTGACAAACAAAATAAGCTCTCGCACACTAAGGACGGACAAGCGCTGACTGAAATAAATCATTAACCTGTTCTCGACGGTAGCTGGTCCGCTCTGAGCTGTCTTCCTGTTTTTCCATCCAGGAAGGAATCTACGAACTGACAGTGGTCTTCACCGAAGCCGGTCTGGTCCCCGATGTTGTAAAATTTACCTGCAGACGAGATGAACACGAACACAGAGGAGGTGAGTGGTTTGGCTCCGCATCTCACCATCAAGATGGATGATAAGCCAGACAGGTTTATACGGGGGTGAATATGGAAAGGAGCGAAGCTTTTCTCATCTTGCGCCTCATGACGGCAGAATGTATAATACACTGAGATTAGTTTTCTGTTATTCTACTCCATTGCATACCAATTGTCATACTCAATACCATCCATCCATCCATCCACCCATCCATCCATCCACCCATTATCCAAACCGCTTATCCTGCTCTCAGCCTATCCCAGCAGTCACTGGGCGGCAGGCGGGGAGACACCCTGGACAGGCCGCCAGCCCATCACAGGGCCCACACACACATTCACACCGAGGGACAATTTAGTATGGCTGAGTCACCTGACCTGCATGTCTTTAGATAGTAGGAGGGAACCAGAGCACCTGGAGGAAACCCACGCAGACACGGGGAGAACATGCAAACTCCACACAGAGGACGATCCGGGACGACCCCCAAGGTTGGACAACCCCGGGGCTCGAACCCAGGACCTTCTTGCTGTGAGGCGACCGAGCTAACCACTGTATGTAAGGTAGTGTATACTCCATACATAAATCAAAATTAACATGTATGACGTCAGCACTATCAAATCCCATCCTATAACCTGCCAAGCATCAACCACCTCGAGTCTGTGTACTCACCATTGAGCGAGTCGCTCAGGTAGATCTTATATCTGAGGGAGTTGCAGAGCTGCACGCCCACAAACTTGCGGTACCAGGTCCTCTTCACGTACTGTTTACCGTGACAGTCCGAGTACGAGTCCGTCTTGAAGGGGAACTGGGTCCAGATGGCGTCTTTCCCTGCAGAACCAGAACAAATGGGCAGGAGGTCAAATTAACTTGCAGGAGAAAGACGGCACCCCCGCCAACCCCACTGACATAACACCGGACAGATCAGGGGGCCCACGCCCTGTACAACTCGGTGGATGGAGCAAGGCACTAATGCTGTCAAGTTTACAGAATGGCCTTTTTCAACATGTTTGGACACACTCCATTATGTTTTAATGGAAGTTCTGATCGATGAAGTCTACTATTAGAATTACAGGGATGTCAGCCAAGCCTTACCTGAGACATTCTCGCTCACCCGGGGGTCCGCTGTGGGGGGAGGGAATAGAGAGAAAGAGAGAGGGGGGGGGGGGAGTTGTTAGTTTCAGTTATGCGGCTTCATTGTATAAATGAGTAATATAATCAGACTGATCTCCGACAACAAAGAATTTGAGGTTGCAGAGTGTCGTGCCCCCCCCCCCGTCTCTCAGTAAAACCCTGCAACTGTCAAATTAACCGTGAATTGATGTTTTCACTCGGGACTCGATTTCCCAGGGGGGGAGTTCGCCTCCTGTCAAACTCCTCATCCATCACCGAGGAAGAGAGGCTGTCTTCCAACAGTCCTCCCACAAACCGAAGAGTCGTATTAGTTTGCAATTTCTCTCCTTATTTATGCTCCCCTAACAGGCGGCTTTGTGTGTGAGGGTGTGTGTGTGTGAGCGAGAGAGACTCAGTGACCTTGGAGTGTGTGTGTGTGTGTCTGTGTGTGTGTGTCTGTGTGTGTGTGGAGAGAGAGAGACTCAGTGACCTTGGAGTGTGTGTGTGTGTGTGTGTGTGTGTGTGTGTGTCTGTGTGTGTGTGCGCATGTTAGCGAGAGAGCGTCTCAGAAAGGCTTTCTGTGAGAGAAAGCAAAAGGAGCAGGAGAGAAAAAGTGAGTTTGTGTGAGCGCGAGTGTGCGTGCACGTGCACACATGTGCATGTGTGTGTGTGCACGTGCACACGTGTGTGTGTGTGTGAGCACGTGTGCTTTACTTGTGTGCGTGCGTGCGAGAACGTGTGTGTATTAGGACGAGGGGGATCCCTGTCAGCCCCGTCGGTGCTTGGCAGTTAGCGGCGAGTCGGTGTCCAATATTATGACAGGAGAAAATCCGCGCTGAAATCATTACATTAATAACGGCTGATGGATCGCACGTCCTCCCACGCACAGGTAACGGGGGGGGGGGGGGACGTCCGGAGACGGACAGCTGAAGAAAGGGTTCGATACGCCTTCCAGCCGCATCGCTCAGTCCTACCGTAGACAAACATCGTAAAGTTTTATCAGCGACGGGGAGATTTAGTGGACGCCTCGCTCTCTCCAAACCTCCCCGTGTGGTTCGGCTTGTAGTTTTATCAGCCGACCCTTTTAGGAAGATGAGCAGCGAGTCAGTAACACTCATCATTTACCTGACTCTGTGTTGAAGGACACTGGCTCACTGGGAGGACCTGTTCCCAGTTCGTTTTTAGGCTTCACCTTGAACTCGTAACTGAGAGAGAGAGAGAGAGAGAG
>NC_079231.1:7032516-7065895 GCF_029633865.1 Lampris incognitus | reverse complement strand
GATGACGGGGAGCCAAGTCGGAGATACCGGGCGAGAGCGAGGGAGCGAGAGACGTGCAAACCGGACAGAGAGGGAAGAGGAAGAAGGCGAAACATAAACAAGACGCACTTCGACAGGTAACCCCCCTCCTCCCCCGCCCACACAGGAAGTCTCCAGAGGGATTCTTCTTCTGGTCTTTTTGTTATTTCACAGGGGGGGAAAAAAATGAGGCTGAGACATTTTGACAGATGACTCTCCAATCAAGTCTCTCCATAGAGACACACATGAAGCCTGTCCAGAACATACTTAGTACATACTTGGTACATTATACTCTGTACTATACTATACTATACTACACTTTGTGATATGCTGTCAGGCTAGCCACCCAGCTGCCATCACAACATTGTTTATGTACAAATATAAATGAGTGTTAACTTGCCTTGTGATGCCTTGGTGCCGCTTCTGATTTGATTTTGTTTATTTATGTCTGTGATTTATTTTAACATCGTTTCTATGACATATACTCTGTCTTTTCTATTGCCATTTCAATATGTTATACTGTATAATAATGTTTATATTTTCATAATAGTATGCATGGTTAAGTGTCTTGCACCGTATATAATTATGGCTACATTGTGTGTGTGTGTGTGTGTGTGTGTGTGTGTGTGTGTGTGTGTGTGTGTGTGTGTGTGTGTGTGTGTGTGTGTGTGTGTACATGTTATTTACTTCTTCATAATTTTATGAATGGTAGGTTCAGGGCTTTCTAGCTGGGGACAACCAAGGTTTGGGTTTGCTAACTGCTGTTAAAATACAAATATGCACAATGTACTATTGCGTTTTTTTGAATGAAATATGGCAAATAAATTAAAAAAAGAAGAGGCGGCGAGCAGTTGCTCTGCAGCTTCGGCGAACATCTTCTGACGCCTCTGTGCGCGTGGGCTTTAAATCAGACAATGGACTAACGACAGGGGACCACATCCCATGTAAACATGGCCGCATCAGATTTCACTTCTTAAAAAGGAAAGAGAAGCTTCTCATGTCGGTGGTCGCGAGCGTGACGGCGGTGGTGTCCAGCCGCCCCGCGTGACCCTCCCTCACGTGCCAGAAGAGGCCTCGCTCCACAGAAAGACTCGCCTCGTCTTCGATCGCTCTCCTCGGCACCGCATAGTTATCTCATATTTGGGCTCATTGAGAGCCGAGCAAGCGTGGCGGGCCCCCCCCTTCCTTCCGCGGAGGGGCGGCAGTCTCAGCTCCGCTCCTTCTACCTCCCAAAATGTCGGCTTTGACTTCACGGTCCGCTGTTCGGGTCAGCGCTGAAATGGCGAGACTACCGTGGCGTGTTTGGACAGCTGAGAGCGCCGCAAATGGGCCGTGTTTTGAGGCGGGGTCGCAGCGCTCCAGTCAAACCCGAGTACGGCGAAGCCCCAAACACGTGTTTATAAAGTAGCGAAAGTGAATTATGACTTCTATCGTCTAATTAAACCAGGCCGCATTAACCTACACGCCTGCATGTGAACAAAGAAAGATGTCCTTGTTCGGTTATTTTCGGCGACAGTGCGTCTTTATTCTTTATACCCCACATGAAAGAGGGTCGGATTGGCATTGTGATTCGAATTTTTCTTTTTTTGCCCCCCAAATCAAATCCAGACACAATTATTCTAAAAAACATCAATAAAAATGAAGCATAGATAGATTTAAAGGACTTTGCCAGAGGAAATGCGGACCAGACATTTTCAGGCGGAGAGGTCTTGTGATGTCATTACACACATTCAGATCTCAGAAGTCACACAAACTCACAACAGGCCGCACGTTCATATTTCCCAGGAAGCGGTGCATCGATTCGTACACCGGATTCAGAAAATAGACATATTCCAGGGGCATCTGGGTAGCGTGGCGGTCTATTCTGTTGCCTACCAACATGGGAATCGCCGGTTCGAATCCCCATGTAACCTCCATCTTGGTCGGGCGTCCCTATTGGCCGTGTCTGCGGGTGGGAGGCCGGATGTGGGTACGGCTCCTGGTCGCTGCACTAGCGCCTCCTCTGGTCGGTCGGGGCGCCTGTTCAGAGGGGAGGGGGAACTGGGGGGAATAGCGTGATCCTCCCACGCGCTACGTCCCCCTGGCGAAACTCCTCACTGTCAGGTGAAAAGGAGCGGCTGGCGACTCCACATGTATCAGAGGAGGCATGTGGTAGTCTGCAGCCCTCCCCGGCTCGGCAGAGGGGGAGGAGCAGTGACCGGGACGGCTTGGCATAGGGTAATTGGCCAAGTACAACTGGAGAGAAAAAGGGGGAAAAATCCCCCCCCCCCAAAAAATAGACATACTCGACTTCAAATCCATCTCTCGACCTCCCTTCCTCTCATCTTTCCCGTTATTCCCATTTTAGGAATAATTTACAGTTTCATTTAGCAGACGCTTTTATCCAAAGCGACGCCCATCTGAGAGGTAGCTAGCTTGTATAGCATTAGCATGGACTCTCCCCGGAGACTCGTCACAACCGACGCTCTTACCCGCCGAGCTATCCAGCTGAGTTAACAGTGTGCAAAGCACCGGCCATCTGATTCGGACTGCAATTCTTCCATCTCCCAGAAGGGGTGACGTTTGTTTTGGGTTTAGACCGGCCGTTCTATCACTAAACCGAGGGCAGGCGAGTCAAGACCCACAAGTCATGAGAACACCCACCTGCTCTCTGGTTTGAGGTTCTCCACGGCGGTGTGAGTTTGGTTGGTGGTCAGAATAGAAACCTGCTCTCCATCTGGTCCTTTGGCGGTGGATATGACCTCATATTCTGTGGAGGAGAATAGGAAATGTTCATGAATCAACCACGGGGGAAGGTAGGACCGGTGCTGTCGAGGGAAACCAGCATCAGTACCACTCATGTTGCTGATGAAAAACGAGACAAAAATGGACGACCATTTTTTCCACGAGGGAAAACAAGAAGGGAACTGAACCCGAAACTCGCCTTTGTAAAGCCGACCTGAAAGTGTACTTCCATCATCACGCTTGTTTACAAAGGTGCAGTTGGATGTAGTTCTCATCTTGCTTTCTTCGATGAGAAATGCACTACAAAAATCCTTATGACTATTGGTCATGAAAACAACGCGTTAGATCCTTCTGGACCCTTCGGGCCAAAACCAGTAGAGTAGGGAACATTAAACCAAATGGTGAATGGTTACTGTGGGTCACATTTCCCTACCGGTGGTGTCGTTGTCAGTTTTCTCCCAGTCCAGGATGATGAAGGAGGGGCATCCTTCCACCGTCACCACGGTGAGGTTGGAAGGGGGAGACTTGGGGGGCGCCGTCACATTGGCGTCTCCGGGTTCGCCCTCGGGGAAGTAGTTGAGCGAGGAGGTGATGGAGCACGGCTCGTCCGGTTTCTTGTCAGTTTTGTAGACCACATGAGGCGCTGTTTGTGTTTAAGTGTGTGTGCATGCGAGAGAGAGAGAGAGAGAGTGTGAGTTGGGGGGTGTTCATTTCTCTCTACAGCAAATGATGAAGGGGTATACAGGATGTCACACACGACAGGTTGTACTCTGACATGTTAGCCAAAGACCTCGTCTGCGAGTGACGTTTGAACTGCGGCCTCGTTGCCTTCAGATGGTCTGTTTCTTACCCACAAACCGCTTCTTCCCCAAGGCGTCCAGGTCTGAGGTAGGCTGGGAGTTGAACAAGACCGAGTCCTCCCAGTGTTCGAACTGGTCTGCTGGGGAAAAGAAAGAAGAAAGAAAAAAAACAAAACACCTATGAACACAAAAGTCATCACAGATTTCGGGTTTACCTCAGAATTAAGATTATTATTAGTATAATTTCTTTATTTATGTTGCACTCGTCTAAACATGGGTACAAAAGCTTCACAGGATAAAATAAATGACAGATAACGGTGTATAAATTCTGAGTACACAACAGGAAATTACAGCCAAGCAATCGGATTGGTTAAATTCCACCTATGCTGTTGTTTCCCACGATCCACTGAAAAAAGAAAAACCACCATTGGCTGCAAAGCAAACCTGCAGCCAGCTGATTGAGTAGCAGCCCTGTGCTTCCTGGTCATTTCTCTTGTGTATGTTCATTCATTTGCACACAACTTCCCGTGTAGTGCACATGGGGGGAGGCTGATCGTACTCAGCCGTCCACCAGATGTACTGCGTCTCATGACGCTGGGTAAAAACGGTTCTCCGGGGGAATCGTGCCAGCGGGAAACATCCCAAACACAATCAATTTCAGAATCTAAACTGAGGCTTTAGTTACACATGATTTAGCGAGTACTGTCCCAGGGCCTTGGAAATAACGTGATGTAAATACGACACAAGCGCAACAGAAATGCTGTTAGTGAGCATCGGTCATACTGTCGACTGGCGGTGCGGCGGTGGTCATCAGCTTGTGGTCCTGCTTGGCGGGCTTGGCCGTCACCGGGGAGATTTTAGCCTTCAGGACTGGCAGCTTGTCAGTCTGCTTCAAGTTGTTCACCTTATCTGAAGGAAACAGGAAACATGGCGTTTGGTTAAAGACAGACGGACAGACAAATAGATTGATTGGTTGGTTGACTGACTGATGAATTTCCTACCCGTTTCACCGGGTTTCCCCACCATGTTTGGTTTCTTGTTGACTGGTACGGACGGGCGAGCGAGGGATCCTGTAAAACAAGGTAAAGCAGCAGCAAATTACAGGTTGTTATCGTTACATGCTGTTAAAAGATCTCAAGAAAAAAGAAAATGGGTCCACAACTAGCCGATTTCTTTCGTCTAATAATATTCAACCAGGCGGAAGTGTTTATTTACTCAAGCAGCCAACTGTCTATCTCTCTGGCTTTCATCTGGAATCAGGTCATTACACAGAAGTGCCAAAAACAATACGATCACTCTGGCGGAGCTGTTCATACGTGAGAGGCCCGTTTTAATGGGAAACGGTGGAAGACCTGGATCACCAGCATCCTAATGATGGAGATGTCTCGTAAACATGAATGGCCAGTGCAAAAGTACGGCCGTGCTGGAAATTAAAATCAGGCATGTTATTGCGTTGAGATGATGACTTTTTAAAATAGGGAGAAAACCAAAGCTCGAAAGAGCTATTTTGGCTAGCCAGCCACTCGCTAATGCACTGGAAAATCAACCGGTTTCTCCCGCTAACTCGGAACCCGATACCCGTCTCCAAACGGCAAATGAACCTGAAAACATGAACAATCCCACATAATACCGCCAGGTTTTATGCATTTGCTAAGATCTGCGCAGATTCAAGTGCAAAACCTGTTGCCAATTATGTCCCCCCCCCTCCTGCCCCCCCCCCGCCCGCTCGCTCGCTCGAAGAGAGGCCAAATTCTTCCCAATCAAGGAATTGATCCCGCTCCAAAACTAAACAGAATAAATGCAAAGCCCGAACATGAAAGATGAAGAAGTCCTGAAACATTTTAGCTTGTAACGTGAAACAATACAGGCACATTCCTCTCAATCAGCCCCGTGTAAATAGCTACGCTGAGAGAGGGGCGGCCAGTTTCTTCCCTATAGCCCCGCTATGGGCACGTCTGCTGCTCCTGCAAACATGCCCCCCCCCCACCTCCCCCACCCCAAGCCAACAAGCTGGAGTTTGTCGAGCTGTGCTTCGTTCTCGGGTTAGACAGCTATAACTTGGTGAAGCCATTAATTCAAGTGATTAAAACTGCACTGGACAATTTCGATCTGCATTGAATGCACTGTGTTATTGCTGTGTGCCGAGCTATTTTGGCCGATATTTCCCGTTCAATGGAAAGTGACAACGAGAGTAACAATACTGCTTCGTATCAGTTCCTACCAGCGAGAGCCAGACAACACATCATTTCTGTCCACTTCAGAGTCGTGAACGGCACAATTTCTTTTGATTAGAGAATGAAAGAAAAAAAAAATGGTTTGGAAAAAAATCTTTTCCGTATAAACATAATCCACGATGAAAAAAAAAAGAAAGAAAAGCAAACAATGGTTTCAGCATTTGGATAAAAACTTTGCCATTGCACGCCATGCTGTGCTGTGCTGCGCGAGGTTTTCCAAGCGCGGGCGCCTCTGCAGCGGCGCCTGCTTAACGTCAGTGCGCGAGCGTTTCAAGCAGCAAGCGGGTAGGCTGAAGCGCACGGACCCCCTCCGGCGAGAACAGCAGGAACTAACTCCGAGGGTCTGGGCCAATTAGCACATCCGCTAATGAGGAACACTCACCCTCGGACCTGCGTGCCGTGAAAAAAGCTAAATGCTCAGCAGGGTGAGGTCAGAAGCTACCAGGACCCCCCCCCCCCTCACATGTTGGTACGTTAGTTTTTTTTACAGGCATGGTGACCACTGTCACTGCCGGGTCCAGTGAAGGTCTGATGGACAGGGCCGAGTCATGCAGTATCTTTGCAGTATTTGCAGTAGCATTACTGGGGTGCCGCTGTACACGCGGAGCGATGTGAGCTGGATGCAGACGGGCTACGATCATGCCATTACCAACCATAAAACCGCTCTTCGACAGTGGGCCCCGACCGTCCGAACTTTCCGGGGAATTCATCTTTCTTGTCCTCCGACAAGGAGTTGTTCACTGCAGTGGGAAAAGTACCAGGATCAAAACTGGCTTCTGTCTTTCGAGATCAGTCTCTGGCATGGCTACGCGGGCTGATCAACACTGCAAACAGACTGAAACTGAACATGACGACATTTGAGAAAAGAGCCGTGACCTCCTGTGCATCCCGCTGTCTTGCACTGCCGTTCCAGTGCACTCACTGACTCCCCCCAAACCTTACGTCACATAAATGCTGTCTGGTTTAACACAAACGTAATGTAAGACAAGAGGACAGACCACACATGGAAAGAGGAGGAAAATGATGGACACCAAAAACCAATGCCAGCTCAAGCTTGCTGCACAGGACAAGCAGACACATCAAGCAAACCGAGGAAAGACCTTTTCAGACCCGAAATAATGAAGAACAGACAAGTCTGAATAGTCCTGACATGCTGGCATGTCAAAGGAGAACTGAATACCTATTTACTATACTATACTGTACTATACTATACTATACTGTACCATACTATGCTGTACCATACTATACTGTACCATACTATACTATACCATACTATGCTGTACCATACTATACTATAACATACTATGCTGTACCATACTATACTATACCATACTATGCTGTACCATACTATACTATAACATACTATGCTGTACCATACTATACTATACCATACTATACTGCACTATACTATACTGTACCATACAATACTATACCATACTATACTGTACCATACTATGTTATACTATACCATACTATGCTGTGCCATACTACACTATACCATACTATACTACACTATACTGTACTGTACTATACTATACTACACTGTACCATACTATACTATACCATACCATACTATACTGTACTGTACTATACTACACTGTACTATACTATACTATACTGTGCTATGATATACTTTAGCTCCAATCCACTACACTTAATATACTCTAACTGCTTGATTGCTTTCGCATTTCTCAGATGGTTAAAAAAAATCTGTGTGTGTGCTCAATCTTTGGGGAATAATACGTGTATTTATTCTCCAAAATTCAAATTTGAAAGCGTTTTACTGTTTGGATGAATTACCATGGAGGGTCGTAACACTGTACAGCTTCATAAAAACCAGACTAAATAAAACATTGTGACCATAGCCCAGTGTCCAAACTACAGCGAAACCCCAAAAAGCTACAACCCCCCCCACCACCACCACCGCCGCCACCACCACCACCACCACACTGGACACCGAGTGACATAATCGTCTGCCGTTTCTGGTCTTACGTCACTACTCAAATAATCAAGTTGATTATTTGAAGAAGAGTCTCTCTGAAACCTGCCTCAGCGCTGGATCTGCAGAAGCTGGACCCGACACAGCAAACATCTCTGACAAACGGCAACATGGACGGACAGAACGATGGCGTGATGGATGATGGAGTGACATAAAATTATGAACAAACATGGTGGATGAGGAGACCGACACCGACATGAGCTGCAGACGAAGATGCTGCAAAGCGACTGCGGGTTAATGATGACGGAAAAACACACAAGACAAATGAGTAATTTTACCCAATCGAGGCCGGGACCATATGGCTGGTTTAGGGAGGGCAAAGCCCTTGTGATGTTCTCCATTTGCTGTTGGGAGAGGGGAACGTTACAAAGAGGTGAAAACATTACAAACCGAAGGCTTCAGAAGATGAACCATATAAGTCCGTTGTGGACTTTTCATAGTACCTTTCTAACAAGCCATTTTTTTTTCTGGTATTGAATGTTGAGTCTTATCTTTCATCAACCAAGGAAAAATAGAATAAATGGAGTGAGGTCATTTGTTTCCAATGCAGACCAAGTAATTTCGATATTCTCCTTTTAAAACAAGTGACATCATCTTAATAGAAAACCTCTTACAAGTCGCCCCTTGTTTCCAGGAACGTTAATTTTCTTTCCCGTTTTAAGGAAAACGGTGAAATGAGTCAGACGCTCAACTAAAGACTTGTTAGAAAGATATGTTTTTGCAATGTGAACGGTCTAAAAATAATCTGGATTTCTACATTCAAATTTCAGTGTCTCTAATTGTGAACTTTGGTGCACGGTCGTCTTCTGAAGAGTTCAAAGATCATCTCAAAGGAACCGCAGTGTAGAAAGCAAGAAAAGGTAAAAGCCAAACAAAACTACAATGACAGTGCGATGGGTGAGACTTTGTGAGATGTGACACCATCACGGACCTTTCTTTGGCCAGTTCGGTAGATTTTTCGGTTTCACTTTGAAATGAAACGAACGTGGATAATCGTGTAAATTATTCAAGACACGGCCGGCATACGACAATGTCTACATCAAACCAATCCACGAAGCCCGACGGCCGCGGCTTCGCCCGACGGCTCGCGTGTGATAGACACCCATGACCGCCCTTTAACTCGATACTGACAAACTCAGTCAAAGCGTGACCGATCACGCCTCACGTGGCGAAACATGAAACCGGGCCCCCAAAAGCCCAAAAAACAGACGCTGTAAACTCAATATCTGTCCAGTTGTAACAACATTTGGGGCTGATTTGGGTCTACTTGCAGTGTGGTGGAAATTATGTAAGAGCTTTGAGAGCAGGCGTGGGAGAGGGTGGAATTAAAACTGCTCCATTACCCCCTCGGATCGAAGTCAGGGAGGCGTTACTGGACCTAGGAGAGGAGGAGTAGGGTTGTCTGAAGCCATTAGAGAGGGTAAAGAGGGGGTTTCTCGATGACGGCCTCATGGCTCTGCCGACAGCTGTAACAGAGGGGCCATATGGCCGAAGGGGCAACGACAGGCCAGCGTTTCCCCTGTTGCCTTCACCTAGAAAACAATCGAAGGGCCTTTGTTACAATCGATGCCTTCTCTGTATGTATCTCATGGGGTGAGATAGTGATCAGAGCGCCATTCAGACAAAGCTTGAAGCCACCGCCAGCAGCCCTAAGCAGTGAAGGTTAGTGATGGATAATGTATAGCTAGTCATCTATTTCAATTGATTCCAATTGGCCTATGTAATATCTAGAATTCTTGGCCCTTGACATACCGTTTACTGAAACCTTCTCTTAGCATTAGCATACAAGAGTACACTGTATATGCTATGATTTTGTTTTCGACACAGATTAATGGGAAATTAGGTTTCAAGTATGCCATGGTATAACTTACAATTCATGGACTGCCACTACAAGTACAATGATGTGATCGCAAGGCTTTTCTTAAAGCGCTTACGATCTGGAAATCAAAGTCATATAAGCCGATGGTGAGCTTCGGTAGCACATTGCAACCATGACCGTAAGACTGTGCGTGACATGCAGACATTGGGAGCCATGTTGGATACAAAATGTTCAGAGATGTGTGACAAAGGACACACCGCCATTCATGGGACAGCCATTCCTGTGGACGAAATGAGGTGACACACTGAATGGTGGGACAACCCGAGAGCTGCGAGAACAACGATGGTGATTGCAGACATGGACACGTCACACAGTACAGCAGACACAGACAGAGAAAGCGACACCGGCTTCGATCGCAAGACACAGGAAGCGTTAGCATTCCTTAATGAGGTCATCATTTACCCCAGTTGTTATTGTTTTTGGCCCTCTCATTGGACAAGGCCAATCTCGGCGGCGATGAACCGTCCTGCGATTGGCCGAAAGCTGTGTGGGAAAGAGAAGGTTTAACGGTTTGTGGAGGACCCTGGGTTTTCAAAGTCGAGATCCCATTCAACCGAGTGCCCACGGAAGTTCAACAGAAAATAGCAGGTCGCTGTCAGTATCAAACGTTTCTTTTTGAAGATTGTTCCCGTCTTTGTGTAACCAACACAGATCTTCCCAACATTACCATCACGTCACACTCTGCAAAAAGAAAACAAAGAGCAGGAAAAATAAGAAAGTTTAAAGTTGTAAATTACCAGCTGGGTTATGAGGCTTCTCTGTTGCACTAACGGGCAGCTTTGGATGAGAGTGTCCCTGACGCTGGTCACCGTTTGTGGGGGAGTTAGGGACAGGGGAGGCTGTCGTGCTGGTGGGAGGGGCATTGGTGGACAGAAGTTGGGGGAGGGCAGGAGGGCGCTCCGCGGGATGGCCGGTGTCATTTCTAATACTGTTTCCTTTGTCTAGGGTGAGAGAGAAGAGGGGTACCATGATGATGTGGGCCCAGAAGGGACGGCCTGATGTGATAAACTATGCATTGTATTTGTTCTGACTTGACTCTGGGACGTCAGGAGGTTCAGGTTGTATTCCACACAAGCAGACATGCATTTGAATTCTTCTCACCCGCTCCAGCATGTGCAGAGAGATGAGAACCATCAGATGCATGTCTTCGAAACCTCAGCCATCTTTAAGTTTCCCACCCAGTTAGCGAATCAAATTGACGACAATGTTTTGGGTCCCATAATTCTGTGCCTCACAAAAATATGGCGTTGTCTGAGAGGCATTGTCATGAGAACACAGAGAGAGAGGACTGGATTAGAGGGACGGGCTTGCAGATCATCTTGTGTTGCCTTTCCCTGGTAGGAAGCTGTAACACATCCGAGTCTGTACTGCGCAGCATGCGGTCCTGTCATGCAGACTCATCCAACCCAGCATGGCAATGGCTACAGTATATATAAGGCAGCCATACTGAGCACCAAACACAGGGCGAGATGGATGGACGGATGCACGGAGGAATAGATGAACAGAGGGCAGGTTAGACGGAAACATGGAAGAACTAAGAGAAGGCCTAATTCTTAAAATCTGGTGACCGGTGTAAACTAATTCTGCAGAGAAGGGAGACCCAAGGAAACTTGCTCTCATAAGCTTAATGGTGCAGCGCTGATGGGTAACCCAGTAAGTCTTATCAGACCAAAGACTCTCTCCCTCTCTCAATACTGACATGTTGATACGCTAACAACTTTGTGAACGATGCACAGGTGTGTCTCGTTGATATGTCAAACACTGTTTTCTGTTCTTCTTTGATTTAAAGCACCTTTTACAGGTTCGTATACTCAACGTGTGCTGTGGCTTTCATAAATGTTTTGTTTCTCGATAAACAAAACTGTACGTATCACTGAGCGGTGTGATGAAAATGTGTCGTGGTTGTAGAGAAACCTCCGATATGCCCTGAGGAGAGAGAAAAGGACAGATAGCAAGACGGATGAATACAAGGCTGGATGAGGGGATGATGCAGGAACAGCTGTGAGGAGAAAGATAAGGATGTTTCGCGAGGGCTGAACAGATGAACAGAATGAGGGCCGCGGCTGTGCGAACAGAAGCGATCAGCACTAATTGTACTGCCAAGAAAAGCCCGAGGCCTGAGCAGGATGGCGGTTATGGATCGTGTGCAGGACTAGCTTCGGCTGCACTCGGTGACTTTGTAAACTTGCTCGTAGCATTGCACCCGTGAGCCGCGCACGCCAATGCCTTCATTTCCACGCCTCTCGTCAAACGTCTAACCCTGAGGACTCAAGGCATGCCAGCATGCAGCCAATCAGAACAGCTGCTGTTCCCAGACCCCCTCCCCCCCTCCCCCCCATCCGAGCAGCGTAATTGGACTCAGCCAAGCAGGTGACGAATGACTGCGAATGAAGCCGTATGATTCAAAACAAACATGAAATGAGCGTCTTTCCGTTACCCAGTGAAAACTGAGGCCATTTTGGCTCAGCGGAGCCGGGCAGAGGTAGAGTTTCCTGACGGCTCTCGGGTGGGGCTGTGGAAATAATATATGGTTTCACAAGAAGGAAAAGGGGGGGGAAAAAAAGGTGTCAAAATGAAAAAAAGAGTGAAATGATTTTGTACAGAAATACTTTGGGTGCAGCTGGTAGCTTCAGAAATACATGTACAAGGCCCAGATGTGCCCCGCTACCCTGAATGAGATAAAAAAAACAAAACATAAAGCAAAGTATCTGTTTGAGAAAGGAAAAGAGATAATCACCGAAAGATCTTGGTGCTCCTGGGAAACCTTGGTTTTTTAGCAGGGGAGAGAGCCGAGGCTGGGTCCGGTTGTGGAGAGCTGTAACGGTAAAGATTTCAACATGAGGTTGCAGAGGAAAAAAGAAAAACACATCTGTAACCCAACGCCAAGATTAGGAAGGATAAGGATTTTCTCCTTTAAAAAAAAAAAAACACGATGTCGTTCCATCGATCAGTTTAACACCTTACAATACATAACAGCGATCAATGCATTATCTGAATATCGGTTATTGGCTGGAAACAGTGTATCTGATTTGACTTGCTGTGCAGAACTGAGCGTCTAAGAGTATCGGGGCTGCGTTCAAGTCGACCGTATCGACGCTTTGGCTTGACAACAGAAACATAAAACCCATCTGGTCTACAAGCTTTACCTTTGTCTTAAACCTTGACAGCCCAAAGTACCATCTGCTGACCGACCGGCGTAAAAACCCTCAGAACTGGTCTGAACATGTTGTAACAGTTGTCAGGAAACCCTTCACCCTTGTTTTTCTGTTCATTATTTTCTCTAAAAAAACCAGATGGAGCTAGATGCGGCGGTCCTGACTGCGTCCACTGTACATGCCGGCGCAGCGTTTGAACGACCGAGCAGCGCAGCGTGTTGTCTGAACAAGTACAATGACTTTCTGTCTTTATAGGGGAGAGAAGAAAAAAAAAAGAGGAGAGAAAACAACTAAAAAAATAAAAAAAAAAAAGGGGAAAAAAACCCCCAAGTTGAAACGGTTTCTTACCAGGCCGAGGTGGAAACAGAGCGCGGGGACCAAGCGGTTTCTGAAAAACAGAAAACATTGACATATAAAGCGCTCATTTACGACGAATCCCACGTCCATCTGGAAAACACAGTTGGCGTTCATTTGTTTCATATCTGGAAACCGAGACGGATCCAGTCTGTTAATGGGTTCTGTTGTTCTCACAAAACCGTTACAAAAAACTCGCTGTGTATAGTCTACTGTCTACATGTAGTCTAGCGGTATGTGTCGGTATGTACATTCGTATATTTGCTGTTCTTGGCAGTTGAACAGATTTTGTGACTTTGGGGAACAAAAAAAAAGGGCACACAGGCTAACCGCAGATGTTGCACGATAGAAAACCACAGAAAAGCAACACAAGCGGATTAACAAATGGAGAAACCACACGAGTGGGACACACCGGGGGTCAGGGAGCTGCGAGACAGGGAGGACGTTCGGGAGTTCACTGCTGAGTTGGCAGTCTTGTCTAACGTGACCTCTGACCCCTCACCCTGACAGCTCACGCGTTAATCTGCACCCCTGCCTGGAAGACCTAGGTTACGACCCAGCCATGTGCCGAGAGGCCACGCACACCGTCCTCATACTTATCGTGTGCGCGCATGCACTTCCGAGGGCCGCCCGCGCCGTACGTACCCGGTGAGCGACCCGGGGAAACCTGCAAACCCGGCGCGACCCGAGTCCGAACAGAGGCAGGACCCCGTCCCCTAGGAACGACCATGTGTCTTGATGATATAGATGTTGTCAGTGTGTTTATGTTGGCTCAGCTGGGTCGCGGGGCCTAACCCCTCTTTAACACACATTAACATGGGCTGAGGAGAGGGCGGGCGGCCGGGGGTGGGTGTGTGTGTGTGTGTGTGTGTGTGTGTGTGTGTGTGTGTGTGTGTGTCTGGCGTTACGCAATCCAGTCGCGTTCCTCGGCTCTGTTTTAACACATGGTTGAAATAAAATGCATTAAGGGGCGCCTCCGCAGCCAAATGGTTACAGCGCATACCACACGGTCGCAACATCGCCGGTTCAGATCCAGCCGGCGACTTCTGTTCCCTCTCTATCTCCCCCGTTTCCCGTCTGCCTCCACCATCGCTCTCGAATAAAGGCATAAAATACCAAAACCGGCATGACGACCACCTTGTTCAAGATGAGCTGCTCGTCCTTTAAAAAAAAAAAACCCCACCAGTATCATGTAATGGTGGGATTAGCACCTTTCCCCAGCAGCTTTAGGTACTTAAAGCACAGCGGGGGGGGGGGGGGGCGGGGGGGGTACGTACCATTGGTTTTGCCAGATTGCGGAGTTTGTAGGGCTTCTGCATGGTCTTATCTGTGAAAAGGAGGGAAAAAGAGTGAAATAAAACCCCGGCGGGTCAACGTTTAACCCGTGTGTCCTACCGGGATAAACAACCTTCTGTATAAGACGGCGCCGCTGGCGTGACCGCTTGCAAAACTTTCATCAGAACATGAAACGGAGCCACTTACAGGGGGGCGGCATCAGCACCCATCCCTACGAGATCTCTAGCGTTGTTCCTGGCAGACATTTTCTGTTTTCAGTCTAAGATCTAACCGTGAAATCACCAGGGTAGGGTTCGACATCATATCTAAATATCGCAAGGAGACGTGTCTCAGTGAAATGGATTAACAAGCCAAGACTTAGCGCCACCTGCAGGTTGGGTTTTCTTGAGACCCGGGTGCGACGTACCGCCCATGTTGGTGTTATGGACGACCGGCTTGCTCCACGTCCCGCTGCGGTCTTCCTTGTTGGAGCGGACTCCGAACTCATAGGGCGTGTTGGGTTTGAGGTTGTCGATCACGGTGTCACTGGTAGGGCAGGTCTGGTAAATCCATTTCCTGTTCCTCTCCCTGTACCTGATGGTGTAGAATCTGAAACACAACAGAGGGGGCGGGGCCAATCAGAGAGGAGCCCATACAGTCTACGACTTATAGATCGCCGCCCGGAGGTCAAATCCATTAGCTTGCCTGTTTTAATACCCCGGCCTGGCTGCGATGTAAAATATTTGCCCACGCCGTACTATATGTGCAGTAAATTACAATAAAATCACCATATAGTGTGACTTCTCAGCCAACTTGGCCGCCGCCAGACCGCCAAGCGTGGTCTGGCGGCGGCCTCACCCAGCATTGACTGTGTTTTTGGCGTCGTCATGTGGAGCGCGGGGAGGTGCGTCGGGGGTGTCTGGCCGGGAGAGCTGGCATTAGAACGGCCGGTCTGCTGCGTCTGGTGGGCTCAGGGACCACGGCCCTGCCTGGAGCTGTGCCCGAGCAGGAAACGCCGAGGGCGGTCTGACAGGACGCAGAAGCGGGGCAGGCTAAGCCAACCGCTAGCCCGTGCGGACCGGCGGTTCCGACAGTCACCCTGGCGTTCGCCGTCTTGGACAGTGACCTTTTTTTTTTTTTATATATATGTTGGCTATATTGTGTTTTGTAGTCTGGATATATGTGTTCTTGCAGTTGGGATATGTGTTTTAGTCTTTGTGTTGCACTTCCTGTGCGCAGGTGCATGGGGTGACACGACACATAAATATTCCCGGTCCCTGAACCTGTGTGCAGCATTACTGCCGTGCAGCTGTACGCTGCTGCAGAATTACAGTCACCGGCTTCTTGTTGACGTTCGGTACCCGCCTGGATTTTCCCAGACCGCCACCCCCCCCCACGGCCCCGTTGGCTCCACGTCAGCTCGACGGTAAAAGGCGGTACCACATGAATGTGAAACATGTTGGCGGGGGAGAATTGCATGCAGTGTCCTGTTTTTCTGGATCCATAAAGAATCAAAACAAAAACTAAGCACTTTACAGACAAGTAATCCGGCGTCCTGCCAGCTCAGCTGGACAAAAAAAAAAGAAAAGAAGAAAAAACAAAAAAGGCTTTGACTGGCGTCCAGAAAACGTGCTGAACGCTGAAGGTCCCCCTGTCCAAACCAGCTGTCCCGGTAAACATTTCTGCAACAGTGAGCAACATTAATTTGTCTTTGATTACAGAAGTTCGCCGGCGCCAAGGTCTGGCTGCTCGGGGCCGGCGAAGCCAGAAGGTGAAGCACCAAGACATGCACACTGGAGCGGCTTTGCCAAGTCACACGCTTACGTGCTACGCCTGTGAGGCCTTGCCCGGGCGTCTGCAGCAGCGCTGACCTCAGCTGGGAACAACTTGTTCTATTCGCTTTTGTTAATTCTGGCGGCAAACTTTGACCGGCGAACCTGTCGCCATCAAGCGGTCTCTGTTTTCACTCCCTCATGTCATATTTTTCAAAGAAAAAAAAATAAAATAAAATGCTGAGGAAGAAGCCAGCCGCTTAACAGAAGGAAGGGACATTAGGCGTCTCACAAGACGGCAAAAGCGGTCGAGGACGCCTCGAGCCGAAGCTTAGGTCAACCTTTCCGATGGCTCGTCCAACCCTCTCGACGGGAAAACACGTGATGCGTCACCGAGGGCGGAGGAGAGCGAGGGCTGCTGAAAATGGGTGTCAGAGCGCCCCTTGTTGGTCCGCTCCCATTCAACACAAACACACCTCGCACACCTGCTCTGGAAAGCACACAAGGGTCCTGCTTGTGAGAGGAAGGAAAGGTGCTCTCGGGTTATTAACCTTTCTGGACAAGGCCGTCTGTCATCGTAATACGTCAAAACCATTCTTTTTTTTGGGGGGGGGGGGTTCTCCCTTTTTTCCCCCAATTGTATCCGGCCAATTACCCCGCTCTCCTGAGCTGTCCCGGTTTCTGCTCCGCCCCCTCTGCTGATCCGGGGAGGGCCGCAGACTACCACACGCCTCCTCCCATACATGTGGAGTCACCAGCCGCTTCCTTTCACCTGACAGTGAGGAGTTTCACCAGGGGGACGTAGCGCTTGGGAGAATCACGCTACTCCCCCCCCCACCCCGACCGACCAGAGGAGGCGCTAGTGCAGTAACCACATACCCACATCCGGCTTCCCGCCCGCAGACACGGCCAATTGTGTCTGCAGGCACACCCGACCAAGCCGGAGGTAACAAGGGGATTCGAACCGGCGATCCCCGAGCCACCCGGACGCCCCTCAAAACCATTTTCTGCTCATTGTATGTGCACGCAAGGCGCCGTTGTCCTTGGGCCGCGTTCTGTGCAACAGGTCGACTCGGGGGGGGAACTCTCTTCTTCTGAGAAAACATGAAGAAACAAACACAACACCAGCGGCGGAGGGGTCCAAGCGAAACGAGAGAAGGACCGAGCACACTGTCTGGGGTTAAAAAGACGAAAAAGAGATTTAATTGAACGGTTACATCTCAAATATAGACCATGTGGTGAGCAAGGAGGTCCGTCGAACAAAAGCCTTTCTCATTGTCTTTCATTACAACCAGATTGGTTTAGTTGTGGGAATCCAACGCGGGTTTTGATTTTCCCCTCTGGAGCTGCAACAACACGACCCGGTCCACTAGGTGCCGGGATGCACTTTGTGACCCAAATGAAACCGTTTAATAAGGCAGCGATATGTTGGTCCCCGTAGTGTCTCTGCAGCATGTGTGTCATGTGTATACATATATATATATGTGTGTGTGTGTGTGTGTGTGTGTGTACTGTGGTGCTATGGGAAGCCTGTGATCACCTGTCATCGTGCCCGTGAACGTGAGGTGGTTTACAACGGGACCGCCTGCGGCTACAAAGGAAACCAGAAACCAGATGCTTTTCTCCGCTCGCTTCCTGTGTGTGCAGCATTAAAGGGGCTCCTTTCAAAGCGATCCCCGTCCCGGACCGCTCCACGGAGCGGGAGCTATGGCTGGTAGTAAAACTTCCAAATATGACTCGGCCGTTTTTCTCCCGGCCCCGAGAAAAGTCATTTTCGACGCCGAATTCGCCCGTAAATCGCTCGACTATAAGCCTGCGATTCACATTGATCCGAAACGTAAATCCGAGTCTCAATCTTTCATCCTTACATAAACAAGGCCCGCTCCCCTTGCCTGTCTTTGGAGGACGACCCCGGTTGGTTTTGGATTCCCTGGGGACGTGTTTCCTCCACATTCATTCTGGATTTCTTTCCTTTTTCACTTGTTTTCAGAATCCAGCGATGTAAAACAGAAACTTTATTCAGATTTACTGTGGACTTTACACCGAGCGTTGCTTAAACTGAATGGAAAACTGCTCTGTGTGTCTGCAGAGTAGGTTTACCCACCCGTCTGTCTGTCTGTCTGTCTGTCTGTCTGCTTAATAATCAAAGTTACTCTAAATTTCCTTTCCCACATTCTCACTTCCTGCCAGTCCTCACCCGTCCTCCAGGCACTCGTTCATGATGTTTCCCTCGTAGGGCGTCTTCAGGTAGTTTCCCCAGGACAGGAGCACCGCCGTGGGGCTGACGGAGCCAATCACCAGGTGGAGAGGCTTCTCCAGGTTCACCTTCCCTGTGGCCCACAGACAGACGTCAACGGCCGAAACACCGCAAGTACCACGTAGTACAACAACAAATACACACACACACACACATGGATAGAAAGATAGATAGATAAGATAGATAGATAGGATGGAAGGATGGGTGGGTGGGTGGATGGATGGATGGGTAGATAGATAAGATAGATAGATAGATAGGATGGAAGGATGGATAGATAGATAAGATGGATGGATGGGTGGGTGGGTGGGTGGATGGATGGATGGATGGGTAGATAGATAGATAGATAGATAGATAGATAGATAGATAGATAGATAGATAGATAGATAGATAGATAGATAGATAGATAGATAGATAGATAGATAGATAGATAGATAGATAGATAGGAATGATGGATGGGTGGATGGATGGATGGATGGATGGGTAGATAGATAGATAGATAGATAGATAGATAGATAGATAGATAGATAGATAGATAGATAGATAGATAGATAGATAGATAGATAGATAGATAGATAGATAGGTGGGTGGGTGGGTGGATGGATGGGTAGATAGATAGATAGATAGATAGATAGATAGATAGATAGATAGATAGATAGATAGATAGATAGATAGATAGATAGATAGATAGATAGATAGATAGATAGATAGATAGATAGATAGATAGATAGATAGATAGATAGGTGGGTGGGTGGGTGGATGGATGGGTAGATAGATAGATAGATAGATAGATAGATAGATAGATAGATAGATAGATAGATAGATAGATAGATAGATAGATAGATAGATAGATAGATAGATAGATAGATAGATAGATAGATAAGATGGATGGATGGATGGATGGGTGGGTGGGTGGATGGATGGATGGGTAGATAGATAGATAGATAGATAGATAGATAGATAGATAGATAGATAGATAGATAGATAGATAGATAGATAGATAGATAGATAGATAGATAGATAAGAATGATGGGTGGGTGGATGGGTGGATGGATGGATGGATGGATGGGTAGATAGATAGATAGATAGATAGATAGATAGATAGATAGATAGATAGATAGATAGATAGATAAGAATGATGGGTGGATGGATGGGTGGGTGGATAGATCAGTAGTTTTACCTGTGCAGTGTTTCTTCACATCATTGGTTGGAATCGGCTGGACGGCGACCAGGTATTTCGGCTCCGCATCTGAAGGGGAAAACAAATGAATGAAGAGGTTCAGATGATCCAGTTTAGGATGGTGCCCGAGAGTTTAAAACCCGGGGGTGTTGACCCGTATCTGCTTTTTGGTTTTGGCCTTTTGCATCGGATGTTTTCCCTCTGACCCTGTGAAGCGTTTGGTCACAAGTTACGCAACACCCAAGAAGTCGAGTGAACTGCTCGCATCTCTCTCGAAGCATAACAAGCGAACCTGCATCTGCACGGCCGGACCCGAACACACGTCCACGAGCCCCGTGAGCCCCGTGAGCTCCGTGAGCCCCGTGAGCCCCATGACCCCTGTGACCCCCGTGAGCTCCGTGAGCCCCGTGAGCCCCATGACCCCTGTGACCCCCGTGAGCCCCATGACCCCTGTGACCCCCGTGAGCCCCATGACCCCTGTGACCCCCGTGAGCCCCATGACCCCTGTGACCCCCGTGAGCCCCGTGACCCCTGTGACCCCCGTGAGCCCCGTGAGCCCCGTGAGCCCCATGACCCCCGTGACCCCCGTGAGCCTCGTGAGCCCCGTGCTACGGACACACACACACACACCGGGCCAAAACCGCCGGGAACGCCGGGCTTGGTGGTTGGAAAAGCAAACGGTCGGTCGAGATGTTTTCCTGAAGAGAAATGACGTCATCATGGGCATGTCGTGCCTACGGGCGGTGCAGTTAATAGGCGACTCCCCCCAGCACGGACGGAGGGGAAACAGACCCGCAGATGAGAACGATTACGCCACTTCTCTGCCGGGGCGAAACAACGAGACACTTAAACAAAGGCATGCGGCCTCGGAGCCCGCGGGGCGATGACGGCGCTCTAATCGGACAAGGGGAAGGCCTCGACATACCGGGTTCAACACCTGTCCGCACCGGCAGCAGAATCCATTAGGCCAGCTTTCAGTGTGCGGTACAGCGCCCCCCATTGGGGGGGGGGGTGAAAACCACAGTTGTTTTTTTGTTTTCTTTTTTGGATTTTTTCCCTTTTTCTCCCCAGTTGTACCCGTCCAACTACCCCACTCTTCCGAGCCGTCCCGGTCGCTGCTCCACCCACTTCTGTCGACCCGGGGAGGGCTGCAGACCACCACACGCCTCCTCCGACACATGCGGAGTCGCCAGCCGCTTCTTTTCACCCGACAGTGAGGAGTTTCCCCAGGGGGACGTAGCGCGTGGGAGGATCACGCTACTCCCTCCAGTTCCCCCTCCCACCTGAACAGGCGCCCTGACTGACCAGAGGAGGCGCTAGTGCAGCGGCCAGGGCATCCGGTGTCCCACCCGCAGACACGGCCACTTGTTTCTGTAGGGACGCCCGACCAAGCCGGAGGTAGCACGGGGATTCGATAGATAGATAGATAGATAGATAGATAGATAGATAGATAGATAGATAGATAGATAGATAGATAGATAGATAGATAGATAGATAGATAGATAGATAGATAGATAGATAGATAGATAGATAGATAGATAGATAGATAAGAATGATGGATGGGTGGGTGGGTGGAGGGATGGATGGGTAGATAGATAGATAGATAGATAGATAGATAGATAGATAGATAGATAGATAGATAGATAGATAGATAGATAGATAGATAGATAGATAGATAGATAGATAGATAGATAGATAGATAGATAGATAGATAGATAGATAGATAAGAATGATGGGTGGGTGGGTGGAGGGATGGATGGGTAGATAGAGAGATAGATAGATAGATAGATAGATAGATAGATAGATAGATAGATAGATAGATAGATAGATAGATAGATAGATAGATAGATAGATAGATAGATAGATAAGAATGATGGGTGGGTGGGTGGAGGGATGGATGGGTAGATAGAGAGATAGATAGATAGATAGATAGATAGATAGATAGATAGATAGATAGATAGATAGATAGATAGATAGATAGATAGATAAGAATGATGGGTGGGTGGGTGGGTGGAGGGATGGATGGGTAGATAGAGAGATAGATAGATAGATAGATAGATAGATAGATAGATAGATAGATAGATAGATAGATAGATAGATAGATAGATAGATAGATAGATAGATAGATAGATAGATAAGAATGATGGGTGGGTGGGTGGGTGGAGGGATGGATGGGTAGATAGAGAGATAGATAGATAGATAGATAGATAGATAGATAGATAGATAGATAGATAGATAGATAGATAGATAGATAGATAGATAGATAAGATGGTGGATGGGTGGGTGGGTGGAGGGATGGATGGAGCCCGAGTTACAGTTCTAGTTTACAGACCACCAAGTTCTCACACACACATGAGTGGGGGGAGTTTGTCTTGTTAGGATGTTCACCGCGGGGACACTTGGGACATAAACACAACTTTATAAGGTAGAAAATAGATCCGCTATGTCCCCCCGTTGGCTCTGAAAAAGCCTCCACGCCGCCAAGATCCCTAAATTATGGAAGCGTGCGGCGTCTACGTGGCACCTGGGTAAGGAGTTATGAGGTGACGGACGTTACCCCGGCCACGGTGTTAAAAAAAGGGGGAGAGCCAACGGTCGCAAACACGTGCGTGCGTGGAGGGGGAAAGCACATCTGGGCGGCTTCGTGCGGACGGCATCCACAGCCCATAAACCGTGTGTTTATCTGTTCGGGGTGTTTACCGGAGGAGCACGCCGATTACATAACGGCCGTAAACCTCGTTCGCATCGCACCTTTCTTAACAAAGTTGCGAAGCGCTTTACCATGAAATAAACTGGAAACGGAAAAAAAAGACGCGCGGCGGGAACAAATAAACCGACAAAACGCCGAGCGCAAAAAAAAGAGCCGGCTCACAGCCGGAACACAACAGAATATAAATATATCAAGGACACCTCATTCAACCCCCCCCTCCCCCCCCCCCCCCCGTGCTGAGGAACCCTTCGCCCGTCCCTGCGGCGTTCACACATCCACAGCCAAGCGATCATCAGGCCACGGCCCTGTCCACACAGGCACAAATATGGGCATGACTTCAGGGAAGCCGATTATATTTGGGCCGTCTGGCTACTTGGGTTGTATAAGCAGAACCACCGGAGACGGGAAAAGCCGGTCCAGGGCAAAGCACTCCCGTGGCATGGGCAGAGGACGCAGCACGGAGCCAGCCTGTTAGGAGCCGTCGTGCCCGATGTGATGTGCCAGGTAGCTGCAGCATTATGGGTATTATCCTGTCACCGGGGCTGAGTTGCCGGGTGTTAAACGGATTAGGAAGAAAGCGCCGGCTTTGAGTGGTGGATGTGGGAGAGGCACATGAATGGCCGGCACAGCTGCAGCACGGGGCCGAGGGCGTCCGATGACTGTTTGGTGAGTCGCCATGGCGATGGACCACGCTGGCGTGCTGCTGGGAGGCTGGCACGGGTCAGAATGAGCAGAGTCGGGGGTGAGCTCATCGGTCCTCGGGGTGGTTAAACAGCGCCACTGAAGAGGAAAAGGAGGGTAACGGCGGGCGGGGGGCGGGGTGGGGGTGGGGGGTCCTGTTAGAGAGGATTCTGGAGAGATGGCTCAAAATCCAGTGTCACATCTTATCAAGGCGGTGGCAGAGTTTCACAAGGCACCCGGGACCTCGGCCAGGGGCCCAAACAGGGAGCTCACTGGGAATCAGCGAAGACCCTTTCGCTTCGTAACCTACTTTCTCATTTCCCCTGTTTGTCTCAAGGGGCCCTCTGGCAGGCCCGCATTGCACACATCTATTTGTTTTTCGCACTTGCAGAGCAATGGCATCTGTACGCACATACAGTCACGTCCTGACAGGGTAAATATTGATTTCAATATTTCACAAAGTGTCACTCCAAAGACATGCAGGTCAGGTGAATCAGCCGTACTACATTGTCCCTAGGTGGGAATGTGTGTGTGTGTGTGTGGGCCCTGTGATGGCTGGTGGCCTGTCCAGGGTGTCTCCCCACCTGCCGCCCAATGACTGCTGGGACAGGCTCCAGCATCCCCGCGCCCCTGAGAGCAGGATAAGCGGTTTGGATAATGGACGGCTGGACAAAGTGCCGGACCAAGAACGCCCTGTGGGGAGCGTCCCCCGTGTAAAGGCCTTCGCACCCCAAAGCAATGGCAGAAGCAGGACGGACAGCCACTGTCCGCATTAACTGCGGACTGTACCTTTAGTAGAAACCCTCCGACTCGCCCCGAACCGGCGGTTTTCTTATCAGCCGGGCTTCAACATCTGATTTGAATTTCCTCACCAGCTTAGCTGTCCCCGAAGTGTTGCAGGGAAGGTCGCAGGGAAGTTCACAAGGAGGTCACGGGCAGGTTTCCTACAGCATGATGAATGAGGTTTTGTTGGGCGTGAAGCGTGCTGGAGCATCCCCCCCACGGCGAGTTGCAGATAGAGTTTGAAAGTCTTGTTTTCCTCACAATGTGCAAAAAAAAAAAGAGAGATTTGGCAAAAGTAAGTGAGACATTTTCGTGTATTGCCAAAGAGCCGTATGTTCCTCGCGAGGAGTTATAATATTTCCAGAAGAAAGGAGTCCGAGCGTCTCCACTTTCACCAGCGTAATCTCCTTTAAAACGACCGACTTCAGCTGATCCTCGCTGAGCTCACCTGGAATCAAGTGAACTTTCTCCACCCGACACGCTCGCAGCAACCTTGCAGGACTTGCCGAGGCGGATGCGGTTTGCAGCTGAAGGGGGCGAGCGGAGCGGAGCGGAGCGGCGTGTTTTTGTTGAACAAACGCGGGGCTTTTTCGCCGGGGCCGAGGTGGAGAGTCTGATCCTGCCCGCCGCCATTCTTCTCCGCCGCTTCAAAGCCATGTGGGTTGATGTGGTTTCATTTTTGGACTTTGGCCCACGACATGCGGAAACCTGCCCGCCCCCCCCCCACACACACACACACCACCACAACACCACCACAACCACCCGCCGACCCTCATCCATCACCATGAATCCCTGCAGAGCAGCAGCAGAGTCTCTTATTTGTCTGAGCTAATTGCCGAGGCGCTCCGCTCTCCTTCACGCCCACTTGAAGAGGCTCCGCTCTCACACTTCTTGGAAGGCTGCACGCTTCAGAGCCAGCACACCTGGGTCAAACGCTATTCCCAAACATGTTTCACAGTTTGCTTTTCTTCTCCCGAGGCGGCGGGTGGGTGGGGTGGGGGGGTGGGGGGGGTTCAGGGGCTTCAGCGCAGGCTCTCTGACTTTGACGACAGAACCGGTCAAACATTACGCTCGGGGGTCCGCGGTGGCGTAGCGGTCTAAGCATCGGCTCGGTGTCGAGGCAGTTGCCCACTGGGGACCGGGGTTGGCGCCCCGGTCTCGTCAGATCCGACTATGGCCGGACTCGACGAAGCAGCGATCATTGGCAACGCTGTCTTCGGGAGGGGGGCGGAGTCGGCTTGTGTTCGTCACGTGATGGCGTCTCTGTGTGTGTCGGAAAAACAGTGGTTCGGCTTGGAGTCGCCTTGTCACGGAAGTGGCGAGGCGGTCTCCTTCGAGACTGCCGGCCGGAGAGATGCGGTTGGCGAACGCATGCAATACGAGGGTGGGTGTTTGAATTAAAATAGGGATCGATTGGCCACTAAATTGGGAGAAAAAAGGGAAAAATCAGAAATAAATTTATAAAAAAAAAAAAACAACATTACGCTCGGGGTCGGGGAAGCCCGGACGTGACGGTCGTAACTCCGCGGTGTGAGACCGAGAACTCGCCGTAGAGCCTGCCTATCTGGTAAACGGAAATCAATGTTGGAAAATAACCAGATATTCGAAAACGCCGTCCGACCCAAGCCGAGCACATCTCTTCCTCTGGCAGACAACTCGGCCTCGTAAAAGCTAGTGACATCACAGCGGGACAACCCGTGAATACGAACTACGCCCACTTCAGAACAGGCTACATCGCCCAAGTCAATGCAAATAACACTGCATACAGCTGCTGTAGCGAATGCCACCGAAGACGGAGGTTCGTGGATGTGTCCAGCAGAGACAGGCGGGCCGCAAACGGAGAGTCCTCCTCAAAATACGGAGCCAACGTTGGAAACTGTGATCGCTCCCCTGCGAGATGTGGGGTGTTGGATGGCGAGTCAGGGTGACACAGCGAGGTCGAGCGGTTTGACCTCTGACCCCAATGCGGAAAGAGAAAGTACAAAGAAGAATCTCCCCACGACTTCTCCCAGCAAGACACCAAACCGCCAGCGTGGAATGGGATGAGGCAACGTGGCGGTGGTTTCGGGGCGACCGCCAACACCGTATGAGAGGATTTCCACACTTGCCGACCTGCCGCTGCTGCGCTCGCTAACACAGGACGAGCTATAATGAAAAACAAACCGCAAGAGAGCGAGCGGCGGCGGCGGCGGTGAGGGATGGAAATCAGCAGAGGGTATTTAAAGAGGAGGGTAAACATGACGTTCAGCCCCGTTAAACCCTCCGGACTCCAGAGAATTTGGGCTGTAGGCAGGCCGTCATCAGCAGGAGGGATGGTTTACGGTTAGTTTTCTCAGAGATATGGCACCGCCATGACTTCTTTTTTTGGGTTGGGTAAAAAAAAAAAAAAACCTTGGCTGGACTTCAGGAGGAGGATCAGAGCCACCTGCTGGGATCAGGGAGGGGGATCTGAGCCGCTCCCGGGTTGTAATGCTCCGTCCACTTCCCCCACAGCTTCATGTCGGGTTAACACGGACGACCGCAGGGTCCCACGGGGGCGAACGGGGTTTCCCACGAGAACCGAGGAACCACAGGGGGGTAAAGGGGGGCGCACACACACACACATGCAGGAGCAGGCCATTAAGGAAGGGAATAAGTAGAAACACTCACATGGAGTTATGGGCTTAAGGTTTAAGTGAAATAGGTAATGGCACACAGCCAAAACAGATATAAAGACAGACAGAAGGAAAGATATGTAAAGACACATAACTTATGTAAAGCACCTTTGTATACCTTGAAAAGCGCTCTATAAATAAAAGGTATTAGTATTATTTATCATTATCATTTCACTATTACTACTTTGATTTTTTATTACTATTATGACTAATATTGTTGTTATCATATATAAACAGATGAACAGACAGGTAGAAATAGACAGACAGACAGACAGACAGACAGACAGACAGACAGACAGACAGACAGACAGACAGATAGATAGATAGATAGATAGATAGATAGATAGATAGATAGATAGATAGATAGATAGATAGATAGATAGATAGATAGATAGATAGATAGATAGACAGACAGACAGACAGACAGACAGACAGACAGACAGACAGACAGACAGACAGACAGACAGACAGACAGACAGATAGATAGATAGATAGACAGACAGATAGACAGACAGACAGAAAGACATAGACAGACAGACAGACAGACAGACAGACAGACAGACAGACAGATAGATAGATAGATAGATAGATAGATAGATAGATAGATAGACAGACAGACAGATAGACAGACAGACAGAAAGACATAGACAGACAGACAGACAGACAGACAGACAGACAGACAGACAGACAGACAGACAGACAGACAGACAGATAGATAGATAGATAGATAGATAGATAGATAGATAGATAGATAGACAGACAGACAGATAGACAGACAGACAGAAAGACATAGACAGACAGACAGACAGACAGACAGACAGACAGACAGACAGATAGACAGATAGATAGATAGACAGATAGATAGATAGAGCTTACCCATCTCTGTCTCGTAGGGTTGTCCGTTCTCTGGCAGCTGGATGAACTGTTTGGAGAACATGCTGCTGCCGTAGCCCAGGATGTAGCCCTCCAGCTTCACGTCGGGTCTGGGCCGGAGGAACTTCATGACGATGGTGTCTCCGGTGGCGTTGATGCGGACCTTCATGTTCTGTCTCCGCACTGCAGGAGGCAGAGATGAGCAGACGGTGTTACATCAGGGGAATCAAAAAAAAAAAAAAAAAAAAAGGAGGTTAGGGGTCAACACCTAACCCTCCATCTCCTCCATCAGACCACCGCAGCATTCATGTCTACTTTTAGCCTGTTGCATTCTGGGTACAAAGGTCAGCTGAACAACGAATGACGCACTGTAGCAATGTCAAGTGTTAATCAAGCTTTATGTAAATCTTAAAAAGAAAGGTTCGAAAGAGGATTTAGAAGAAACAAACTCTGAACATCTGGAAAGAATTGGGAGAATCTTTTCCCATTATCTTCTCCCCACAGCAAATTACCTGCAGTGTGGACAAACGGATCATTTCACGACCAATTTGTGCCGGAATTAAGAGGTTCTGGTCACAATTAAAACAAATTGCAGGTAATTGCTAGAGAAACACTTTAGCGGGTATTCAAGGAGAACCGCGTCTGAGGCGAGAGACTCCTTAAAACCACAGGCGGGTCCGGGCGACGCGAGCATCGCGTCCAAGTTTCTACCACGCTCAAATGCAAACAGCAAATTCAAAAATTGGACTTTTATTTCACCGCGCCGCCGGGCTGTGGGGAGATATGTCGAGCGATTTATTAAAACGCTTCGTGAACTGTGGAAAGAGGTGAAGGTGTTGTTTGTCCCGATGATGTTTTTGATTGTGCGCCTAAAGGGATTTTTTTTTCTCCTTCTTTCACCAGAACAGGACCACAGGGTTGAGAACGGGGTACGTTAAAGCGTATCTGACCGCACCTTGACGGGGGAATTCTGCACTTCCGAACAACCTGTTCAAACACTTCTTGTTGTTTGAGCCGGAATGTCAAATTGTCAGGCCCTTGGCAGACACGGAGGTTTCTTTTGGCGAGGAAGTATGTTGGTGTAAAGCCTTTCTTGGCTGAGTAAGCAGGGACATTATATTACTACGACTACTACTACCACCACTACTACTACCACCACTACTACAACCACCACTATTACCACCACCACCACTACTACCACCACCACTAATACTACCACAGCTACTACTACCACCACCACTAATACTACCACAGCTACTACTACCACCACCACCACTACTACTACCACCACTACTACAACCACCACTATTACCACCACTACTATGACCACTATTACCACCACCACTAATACTACCACAGCTACTACTACCACCACCAGTACTACCACCACTATTACCACCACCACCACTACTACTACCACTACTACAACCACCACCACTAATACTACCACAGCTACTACTACCATCACCACTACTACTACTACCACCACCACTACTACGACCACTATTACCACCACTACTACAACCACCACCACTAATACTACCACAGCTACTACTACCACCACCAGTACTACCACCACTATTACCACCACCACCACTACTACAACCACCACCACTAACACTACCACAGCTACTACTACCATCACCACTACTACTACCACCACCACTACTACCACCACTATTACCACCACTACTACAACCACCACTACTACCACCACTACTACAACCACTATTACCACCACTACTACAACCACCACTATTACCACCACTATTACAACCACCACTATTACCACCGCTACTACTACCACCACCACTACTACGACCACTATTACCACCACAGCTACTACTACCACCACCACTACTACTACTACTACTACTACTACTACCACTACTACTACTACCATCACTACTACTACCACCACCACCACTACCACTACTAACACTACCACTACTGCTGCTAC
Organism: Lampris incognitus; assembly: GCF_029633865.1. Classification (NCBI taxonomy): domain Eukaryota; kingdom Metazoa; phylum Chordata; class Actinopteri; order Lampriformes; family Lampridae; genus Lampris; species Lampris incognitus. Next base: position 7,036,590 of record NC_079231.1, on the reverse strand, counting down.
CACCACTACTACTACTACTACTACTACTACTAATACCATCACCACCACCCACTACTATTACTACTACTACTACCACCACCACCACTAGTCAAGTCAATTCTATTTGTATAGTCCAATATCACAAATTACAAATAACTACTACTATTACAACTACTACCACTTCTACTGCTACTACTACTACTTCCACTACTACTACTACTGCTACTACTACCACTACTACTACTACCACTACCACTATGACTACTACTAGCAATAATAATGGCAATAATAACGATAGTCATAGAAATAATAAAAGTGAAAATAATAACCACTATTAATACGACCCCTGGTATTACACTACTAGCTCTACTGCAGCTAATAACACATAATGTCTCCATAAAGAGAGGTGTACTAGCCAGAAACACAGGGTCGTCTGAAAGTTTGAAGATAAACTAGTGCCTCAGCCATGGAGGAGCAGCTTATAGCGGGAGCGAATGGGCAAATGAAGACTGAACTATCTCAGATGAATGAGATTTATCAGTAAAGCTGCGTTGTAAGAAATGACTCCAAATCGCTCATTTAAGCCCCGTTCAGCTCCCCGGGCACAAAGCGTAGCGGCTTGGATGGGGGGAAAGACGGGTCGGCGGATCTCAGCTGCACGAGGGCCGACAAGACCTGAGATGTGGCGAGGGAGGCCGAGGCAAACCTGACCTTTGAAGGCCGCAGGATGTCTGGAAGCTCAAAAGATTTTAAAGTCGGGCGGCGAAACATCCACGGAAACCTCATGAAACTTACTTGGAAGTCATTACACTCCAGCTAATAAGCTCCTTATACCGAAAGAGGAGCTTTGTCCTCCTCCTCCTCCTCCTCCTCCTCCGGCTTCCACTTCCTGGAGGAGCACGGATGATTGCACGAGGCCATCAAGAGCCCGTGGGGGGAAAAAAAGGTCTTAAAACACAACTTGGGAGGAGTGACGGAGGGTTCAGGGGAACCCGATGTGACAGAGTCGAGTCATCGCGAGCATCCATCCAACGCTTCCTCGCGTCTGGACGCGAATCCTTCAGCCGGAGCCAAAACCGCAGCAGCTCGCTCGGTTGAGGCCCGACAAGAGGCCTAATGGCTGCGATAGAAAGGGCACACTGGAGATGAACCCCCGTCAGGCTGATGGCTTCATTATGAAGGAGAAGCCCGGGGCTCTTTCATCATGGGAACGTGTTGGATAAACAACCAGCGTGCAGCTGATGTGGAAAATGTCAGGAATCAGAGGTCTGGAAGACCTTGGAAGGGCTGCTGGTCCAACTGGATGGGAGCGTTACATAACTCATTCCCATGGTGAAGGGAAAACAAACCTCCCCCAGGTTCGCTTTTCTTCTCGACAAAAGCGGGGGGAGGGGGGGGACGCCCCGTCTTTCTAAGAACGGCAGCTCCTTCTGCCGTCGTACCCTGGCGGCGGACGTCTCCCCCGAACAAAGACCCGAACCCGCGAGATGTTATCAAACTGAAACTCGGCTCATTTAATCTCATTACACGGTTCATCGAGACGGCTTGTTCCCGAGTTCAGCTGCGAGTCGTCATGTCCGGACCCGTGCCGGTGACGTTCGACCTCAGAATAAACGTTCCACGAGACCAATCCCGGGTTTTCACCTCGTCTTGCCTTGCTCCGTGGGTTTCCTGGTGTTGCGACTTCCCTCTTAGTTTCATCTCCTGCATTGGGCTGCTTGTTAACACGCATTCTGACTCCTCCTCGCCCGGACCGAAGCTCCGGTTATGGCCGTCCTTTAAAACCTTTAACGAGTACAGAATGTCTCCAGGACCGGGAGGCCATTACGGGGGGCCGTAAAACGTCTTTCTCCAGGACTCGGAGGGACGGTTGCCCCGCTGTCCCACCGCGTCTACACCAACGTGACGGAGAGCACGGCTTAATTTCAGCCTGTACATCGGCTGCTTCTACCGGACGTCTTCGGAGGCCCCGATCCAGGACGATGAAAGTTCGGTACCGTCTCCCCCCGGCCAGAGACGCGAAGCGGGCTTTTCTGCATAACGAGATCTCAGGAGGGCGAGGAAGGTCTTCATCCAAAAGCAGACAATGAGCAGTTTCTCAGCAGAGGGAAAAGACAGCAGGTCATAGTAAATTATACTTCACTGCCCCAACCAGACGCAGTACACAGCACCGCCGGGGGCAGTTGCTGTGTAGCGCCTTGCCCAAGGGCACTCTGATGGCACCTGGGACGCTGCTACTAGCAACCCCTTTGTTCTCAGCCCAGGGTTAAGCCAGCCGGTCCTGGGATTCGAACCGGCGATATCTGGGTTGGCGGCTCACCTTCCATACCACCGGTTTATTGTCCACGCCATGTACCACAACACGGGCTTAAAGGCTTAAACCGCGAGGTGACATCACGAGGGCACATGAATCCCAGTGGACATCCCCGTTATAACAACAACGCCCATTCTCTCTCTCTTCCGAGCCGCCCCGGTCGCCGCTCCGCCCCCTCTGCCGAGCCGGGGAGCGCCGCAGACCGCCACACGCCTCCTCCGACACGTGTGGCGTCGCCAGCCGACAGTGAGGAGTTTCACCAGGGGGACGTAGCGCGTGGGAGGATCACGCTACTCCCCCCCCCCCCCAGTTCCCCCTCCCCCCTCCGAACAGGCGCCCCGACTGACCAGAGGAGGCGCTAGTGCAGCGACCAGCACACCTACGCATGCTGGGGGAGTTGTCGCGTTCGCACAGAGGCTCGATGACATCCCAGTGGGCGACGCAGTCGTAGCTTCCCGCCAATCAAGATTTCTGCACCTCAACGCAGGACCATGGAGAAATGTGTGTGTGTGTGCGTGTGTGTGTGTGTGTGTTTGTGCGTGTGTGTTTGTGCGTGTTTTTCCCGAACATATCAAGTCGTGCAGTGAGCACATCCGTCTTCTTCACGGGATGTTTGTCTTGCAGATTGCACTGGCATCCTGCAGCCCCTCTCAGACGCTGTGGGAAAGTGCTCGACTCGGTCCTGGGGCGGGCGGGCGGTTGGGGGGGGGGTTAAGATGGTCGGTGGGGTGGGGTCGACACAATGGATGTGTGTAATCACGCAGCCTGGTTCTTGGCAGCTCCGCCGGGGCGCTGAAAGCTGTGCAGCAGCAGCTGACGGGGAGTTGGGGGTGGGGGGGTGGGGGTGGAATCAAACTCACCGTGAGAGCGGAGCAGCAGGAGGAGGAGGAGGAGGTGGGCTGGAGATGGACAACGGCTCTGTTTCTGTTCGCCGCCAGAGGAGGACAAAAAAAAAATGCGCTTCACGTTGAAGGCGGGGGGGTGGGGGGGGGGTGGAGGTGGACACAGCTGCGATGTGTTGTGCGGCGTGAGCGGAGGGCCGCGTCCGGGGGTCTTCGCTCTCTCGTGCGCGCTCACGTTTCGAGTCGTCTGCTGGCGAAGACGTGCGGTCGACGAGCCGTGACCGAGCAGCCAAACACGCCGGCGTCCAGAAACACGCTCCCACACTTCTCCTCGAATAGCGAGGAGACGACGAGGCTCCTTTAACTCGGATACCAGACCTCCTGCTGCAGCTGGCTACAGCTTTCCTTTGCACACACACACACACACACACACACGTTTGCATGCTTGCACGTGCACGCTTGCACACACACACACACACACACACACACATTTGCATGCTTGCACGTGCACGCTTGCACACACACACACACACACACATTTGCATGCTTGCACGTGCACGCTTGCACACACACACACACACACACACACATTTGCATGCTTGCACGTGCACGCTTGCACACACACACACACACACACACACACACACGTTTGCATGCTTGCACGTGCACGCTTGCACACACACACACACACACCCTCTCAGGTGTGTTCGGCCTGCACATGCTCTGCATCAGCCCACTGATTTGTCTCTGGGCTGTGATGCAGGGGGACATCAAGACAGAAGCTCGTCTTCTCTTCTGGCTTCATGCACCGTCCCACAGCCGCCAGCGGGGACGCCGAGGACCCGAGGACCATCAAGCGGCGTGTAGCAGTAGTGCAGTGTGTGTGTGTGTGTCTTTTGTGTAGTGAATAAGCACAGCTTTGCACGCAGTCTCTTCTAT
>NC_079231.1:6997516-7027516 GCF_029633865.1 Lampris incognitus | reverse complement strand
ATCAATGGCGGCCACGTGCCAACACACACGACTATCGCTGCTATTAAGCCTTTATTTATGCAAGATCAGTGGCGTCTCTGGCCATTCTGGCACCCCAGATGAGGTCTTCACCCCACCCCACCCTAAAAAAAAGCACCATCTTGGGGGCGTCCGGGTACCGCAGAGATCTATTCCGTTGCCTACCAATACGGGGGTCGCCGGTTCGAATCCCCGCGTTACCTCCGGCTCGGTAGGGCGTACCTACAGACACAACTGGCCGTGTCTGCGGAAGGAAAGCCAGATATGGGTGTGTCCTTGTCGCTGCAGTAGCGCATCCTCTGGCTGGTCGGGGTGCCTGCTCGGGGGGAGGAGGGGGGAGAATAGCGTGATCCTCCCACGCGCCACGTCCCCCTGGTGAAACTCCTCACTGTCAGGTGAAAAGAAGCGGCTGGCGACTCCACATGCACCGCAGGAGGCACGTGGTAGTCTGCAGCCCTCCCCGGATCGGCAGAGGGGGTGCAGCGGAGACCGGGACGGCTCGGAGGAGTGGGGTCATTGGCCGGATACAATTGGGGAGAAAAGCGGGGGGGGGGGGGGGATACAAGAGGGAAAAAAAGGACCAACTTCCGATTTCAGGGGAAATAACACTGATGAATTTCACCATTATAAACACAAAATAAAGTGCAACAGCAGGTGCGCAAAAAAGGTGGACAATAAAGGAGACTCAACATATTGGGCCCACTTGTAAAATCATCAAAAAACTGAAATAAAAAAATAAAAAACAAACAAAATATTTACTGACGTACGATCACATATCATCGTCTCACCCGTAACAAATAAATAAGTCTTAATGCATGCGTTGTCCGTTTTATTTTATAATCACTGAAAGGACATATAGATTGAGTTTCCCCCAAACTATATATATTGTAGCGAATTCGGGGGACAACGCACCCACAGGAAGTGCCGCGGCCGGGACGCGAACCCGTATCGCCCGCACCGCAGGAGGCATCGCTAACCGCTCGACTAAAGGGTCAAACTCGCCAGCCAGCAGCCAGCGTGTCTTCTTATCCATGCACGTTACACTACCCTCCTCCTTCCGGAAGCGCGTCCCCGCGCTTAAACATAGCAGCTTCTTCACGCCTCAGGGCGCATGCGCTTCCGATGGCCTTACGGTCGCTCCATCCTACCTGGACACCACTGTGGCGAATTCGGGGGACAACGCAACCACAGGAACTGCCGCGGCCGGGACGCGAACCCGTATCGCCCGCACCGCAGGAGGCATCGCTAACCGCTAGACTGAAGGGTCAGACCCGCAAGTCAGCGGCCAGCGTGTCTTCTTATCCGTGCACGTTACACTATAGGGGGCGGGTGAGCGCCCGCGAGCACCTAAGTTGCCTATGGCCGGAAACGGCCCTGTATCAGCTCACACGAGACGAATCTTGGGTTAAAAAGCAAACAAATCCAAATGTGCTTGGCAGCGATGCTGAAATATGAGGAAAAATCTGGAATCGCTTCTTATGGTTTGTTTCGAATTACACGAACTAAGCTCAACTAAAACCACGAGGGCTGCCTGGCTTATTTACGGCCCAAATGAAATGTCAACATGTCAACTTATAATACAAATCACAAGGCTGCACGAGGAGTGTCACATGTCGCACGTCGCTAAACATCTGTAGCGGCAACCCCCGTCTTTCTTGGTCCTCCCGTCCAGATCGCTGAAGCGTGGCTCTGATGTGACGTCACTTCCGGTTTTGCTGATTTAAAGACTTGCTTCATTTGATCGGGGGGGGGGGGGGAGAAAACCTGCAAGTCAGCTCACAGGAGAGCAAATCGTGTTGGCTGAATCGCGCGTCTCAACTGACAGTCAATTTTACCAAAGCGTTTGGAACAGCTAGCAGAGAAAGCTGAGGTGTTTGCCACCCCCAGCCAATAAAAGCCGGGCTCGTGGCACTGCCCCGAGCAGGACGCGTGCCCTTTACATCAGTTACACCAGCAGGTCAGGGAACACAAATACCCCCTTCTTTACAACTGTTCGCCAATGCATTGCCCGCTGCAGAGCCAAGGGTTTGATTATTTCCAGCACCAAAATGTCACGTTTGGCTTCTCCTCGTGGCTCAGTGGGTTTTGACGAACATCCTGCGCTTGACGTGCCGTGGGTTCGAGCCCGACTCGGGACGCTTGTTTCACATGAAGCGCCGTATTGCACCTTCACATGGTTCAGAATAATGACTCGTGTTACACTTTTCTAATTCCGGGGTATACCTACAACTTTTAAACCTACTGTGCGCCCTAGGACCCCCTCCTTTTCATTTATGTATTTAATTGTACGTATCGTATTGTAGCGAATTCGGGGGACAACGCAACTACAGGAACTGCCGCGGCCGGGAAGCGAACCCGTGTCGCCCGCACCGCAGGAGACATCGCTAACCGCTCGACTAAAGGGTCAGACCCGCGAGCCAGCGGCCGGCGTGTCTTCTTATCCATGCACGTTACAGTATTTAATTTTCTGTACTTTTATGTCCCCCCTCTTTCTTTTGGTTTATGTGTTTGTTGCATGTAGAATTTAATAGTTTCAAAAAACAAAAACAAAAGCTGGAGCGCGGAGGATTTGTCGCCCCCATCTGGCCGACAGAGTAATTATTTCTCTTCTTGCAGCGCCCTCCCAACGAAGAAAAGCTACACCAATGGTTACCCGTGTTTGTTCTCGCCGTCGATCGCTTTCTTTCTTTCTTTCTTTCTTTCTCTTTCTTTTACTTTAATCCTTCCTCTGAACTCCGGGCTTCTTTTTTTCGCTGGAGCATCAGAAACTTCTCTTGGACGCTTCTCGGGATTTTCCGCCATCGCTTTCCAAGCCCGGAAGCTTCCTGGCGGAAAGCCCTGACGACAAGCCAATCAGAGGCATGCGAGCGCTTGCGTCACATGAAAGTTCAGCTCTGACAAAGTAATCATTGCCGGTCTGAGGTTGTTTTGTCTGTATTATAACTTCTCTGTCTGCATGTGATTTCTATTGTCAATAAATATGTCCGGGGTGGGGGCAATCGTTGCTGCTGACGTAAAACGCGTCACTTCCGGTGCGCCAGGACGGGGGATGAAGCGCGGGACCACCGCCCCAGACGCCAGATGTAAAGCTCCGGTGTACTGGGAAATAAAGAGATGTGCCTGGCGGTGACGGGCTTCATCAGCACTGTGCGAACTCCTCGTCTGGCAAGGGCTGACATGTGACGGGCAGCCATTTACATATGAGAGTCCCGCATTCAAGCTTTAAGTCCTTGTGTTGAACAAACAAACACCTTCCGGTTTACTGTCTGGCCAGCGTTCATGCAGAACAAGATGTTTCCACACGTCAATCAAAAAATCTCGTGTCCAACTTCCTCGGACTACCCTGATTAAAAAATAAATAAATCAGATGACGTGTAAATGTGACTGTTCCTAAAGTAATGTATTTTTCTGTTTGCAGATATATGAAATCTGCTTGTAAAGCTACCCACTGGTAACTTTACACCACATATTGTTCAATAAAGTAAGTCGCTTCGAATAACTTTTAGATGAATGCAGCGCACGCTCGAGTCACATTGTAACGTTTTGCACAGGGGTACAATGTTTCACAAAGATACCTGAGGTGATTTTATTTCTTACTGAGCTTAACTTGCTTTTCTTCCCCCTCAAAATAGTGCTGTTTTTTTTTTAAAAGGAAATTGCAATGGTCGAACCTGTGTCCAGATTTCATGCAGTTCCACCAGTGTGAAGAATCTCTCTGTCATTGCAGTCATGAAAAATGAGTCTCAAAATTAACCTTAAAGTGAGTCTTATGACTGACTTCTCGATTCAAGAGAAAGGCAATAACGTGCACAGATACTGCCGAGACAAGTAAAGTTTATCAACCCACATTGTTCTACCCCGCGACCCTGAGGGCAGGATAAGCGGTTTGGGTAACAGACGGGTGGATGGGAAAATAAATAATATGAAGTCTTCACGTTGGGGTCAAGCAATGGTGTGACCCCCCCCCCCCACAGAACTAGGAATATCAGAGCTGCAAACCTGAGAAAGAAAAAAGGGATGAAAAAATATATCTTCTGATTAGAGCAGATAGGTTCAATCCCTTGTTGGGGTGATGGATGTCCTTTATCGGTGCAGAACGTCTGAGAGAGGAGCAGCTGCTAGTGGGAACAGGGAGCATTTAAAGCCATCAGAGAGTCTCGTCGTGCCAAAGCACCGCCATCCTCGCTCCACTGGTATCGGACCGGCACCTGCAACACATCACCGTGATGAGCGCTGACGCCAGGGGACAACGCCACACACGCCAGGTCACTGAGGAGTTTCACCGAGGCTTACGTAACCTCCTTTATACGCTTCTCTCTCTCTTTTTTTTTCAAAATGAGGGGAAAAATCCCTCCCGCCTTACAATGCCCCCTTTGTCTGCCCTCAGGCTGGGCAACAGCTTGGGGGGAAGTGGAGTTTGGGGAGGGGCGGGTTGGCTGACAACGACAAAATAAGCAAGTCAGACAAACACGTTCCATTATATGTGTGTGTGAGTGTGTGTGTGTGTGTGTGTGTGTGTGTGTGTGTGTGTGTATGTATGTATATATATATATATATATATATATATATATATATATATATATATATATATATATATTTGGCTGATGCTCTTATCCAGCTTAACTCACGCTGTGTACCGCACATCCTCTGCACAAACCGTATATACGAACAAGTCTGACGGTCTTATTCTTACATCATGAGTTCTTTGTTTATCTTGAGTTATTTCACCTCAAAGACTGTGAGGGTCAGGCTGTTTACTCATAGGCGCTTTGGTAGGCATTTACTGACGCATTGGCCATTCTAATGACCCAACCTGCAGACTTCCCGATTGCAGGACAGTCCCTCGAACCACGAGACGATGTTTCCTATCGTCTCCGTGAAGCCCATCCACTCCATGACTTCACTAGGAGCAGATATTATCTTTCACCCGCCAAGGTCCAAACCAGTTCAACACCGGTCAGTCTCAGCGTGGCGAGGGCCGGTACCAGCCGCCTCAAGCATTTCCTCCTCCTCCTCCTCCTCCTCTCAGGTGGCGGCTGGGGGAACGAGGCAATTACCAGATTGGTTCTTTGGTATTTTTTTCCGTTCCCCTTGAAAGGAATCCCAGCGACACACGTGTGGAGTCTGCAGGCCGCAGGCCAAGGCGTGCAGGATCTCGGATGAAGAGGCAGGAGAGACAGAAAGGGAGAAAATAACACATTTACAGCGAGCCATCGCCGCCATGTGCGCGCTGTTTGAAAACAGGCCGCTCGGGAAAAACAATGTGAGGTTTCGCTCTAAGTGGTAGAAAGGACCACGGGACCACAGGCCGCCCTGCAGAAAAACCAGAGAAACCCTATTGTACCTTAGAAATCACAGGTTCAATACCGCCACAGGCCAAAATGTCCTCCGGAGAAGCCCGGAAACTTCACCCGCTCACTCGTCCTGCAGATGAGGTCACAGTAGAAGAAGTCGGCTTTACAACATAAACGGCTGTGGCTTTTTGACTCCATCCCAAAGAGGACTTATTTGGAAAAATAAGTTTTGTTCTCCTTGCAGCGGTGATTAATGTGAAGAATGCAACTTGCTGGTTGAGTCATAAGCCGAGTTTCACGTCACAACAAAACTAGCATATCAGTATTCTGCATGAAGCGCTAACATGGGAGAACTACGTGACTTCTACAGTGACTAACAAATACGGTAATAAAGCGGCGTTAAGTTCGATTGCTGCAATGGCTAATGCAAGCGAGTCTGGCCAGCACTATCAGATGAGTGGCTAAAATGTAAAGGCAGCGGACTTTCACGAGTCTCACGGCGACATCGGTGGAAATAACGTGCAGAACCACAATCGGGAAAAACAAACAACTGCCCCTTATGCGGGTGAGGGGACTTCATTTGTACTTGTGGGTATGTGTCACTAATAGTCACCCGACACCTGCTTCTCCTCAGCACACAGCCACCACCGAACACGAGGCTTCCTCCCGGCTTAGTGGCGGGCTGATAAGAGTCAAACGATGCGCGATATCGACCGAGTTTCATCAGACCTGCTGGGACAATCTGTTTCCAGTGTTTTACCTCTTCGGCCTTCGGGTGTTTCTGCTTTCCCTTCCCGTCCACAACACGGAGCCACCTGGCCTCTCTCAGGACTCGGCTTGCTGGGTTTTAAAACACTGCGGTGGTAAACGTGCCCCAAAAATATCGCTCTCTGGCGCGAAGACATCTAGCTGCTACTGGCGGTTAACCCTCTGTTCACAGTTCAGCTCCTCATCATCATTACAGTCATCTGAACTTTGACCTCAGGAGATCTATCAACCACATGTGGGAGCTCATTCATCACCCTGGGACCTTCCCTAAGTGATACTGCTGTTTCCTACGCTGTAACAATAATATCCACACTGGGGCGTCCAGGTAGCATGGTGGTCTGTTCTGCTGCCTACCAACATGGGGATCGCCGGTTTGAATCCCTGTTACCTCCAGCTTGGTCGGGCGTCCCTACACACACAATTGGCCGTGTCTACAGGCGGGAAGCCGGATGTGGGTACGTGTCCTGGTTGCTCTACTAGCACCTCCTCTGCTTCACCAAACAACAAACAACAAACACACATATCGCATAAAACACCCTTTTTAGATGCCAACATTTCATTAGAACGACTATTTCCTCTGAATCAAACCAAAAAAAAAAGTGTCACTGTTAAAAAAACGTGTCGTGGGCATTGTGCAACACAGCGCCCTCTTCAGGTGACACAGGGGAGTGTTCCGCTTCCCTAACTCGGTGTACGTGAATTTAAGTTGACGTAGTACCTTACACGTTGTTGATTGGACAGTTATGGTTTATGACGCGTTTTAATGCCCACCCAGTGAAGCAGCGCTTCACCTAGTCTTTCCTCGACCTGAAAATGATTGACACACGTCTAACCAATCAGAGAACGCCAGTTCAGCCTTTCTGATCCTATATTGACTCTTTCTCCAATCTTCATCATACCTTTTGGTATTCGAAGCGCGGTGAAAGATAAGAAAAAGAGACTGGCCTGAGATAAATGAGTGATTACTATAATAGTTTTTGGTGGTTCTTGTGTATATTATAATAATTAATCTGTTCAGATCTTCATTGTTCAACTTTACTGTTCATCTTTATATTTGCATTTTTGATCTCGACCTCGTGTAGTAGCTCTGTACTGTAGGCTAACGTTAGTTGTTCTAACTAGCTTAGCTAGCTATCTGCTAGCTTAGCTAGCTCCTGTCCTGTCTTTTGCAAAGAAGAATTATGATGGATGCAAACATCACGGCCTGGATCCTGAGGGAATCTTTTCACACTTTCTCCTATGAGGAAAAACTAGGAGTGAAGGCACAGGGGAGACCAAAGTCCCCCATCAAGCCGGTGCAGAGTGGACTCGGTAAGTTGAAGTTTTAAGCGCTCTAGGTATGACAAGGTGGAGTGGCTAACGGGGAGTATGCTAACAAACCGCTTGTATTGCTAGCCTTGCGTGATGTTTAAGTGTGCTGCTGCAGGATGGGCGTTCTTCAAAGTTGGCAAGAGCTGGATTTGAGGATCTACGAAATTTTGACAGATCTGTTAAGCGTCACGAAAAATCAAAGGAGCATGTCAGCGCAGCTGTGCAATTAAGTCTGTTGGGAAATGTGAGGATTGATACTCTGATTGATGAAGGCAGGCGCCTCCAGTTGGCAAAGCAGCACGGCATGGTCTGGAAAAACCGTGACATTCTGAAAAGGTTGATTGATTCGGTGTCATTATTGGGTCATCAGGAGCAGGCATTTAGGGGGCATGATGAGGGTGTTCCCACTATGATGATGTTCTGGCTGCTCATTTGAAATCAGTGAGGGATGTTTTCAAAATATAATGGAGGGCGGGGGGGCTAGTTGGGTGGTTGCTTCACCAAAAATTTTGGTCAGCAGCCGCCACTACTACCATTATCTTTTCCCATTAATTTAGTTTCCCTTACTTGCTGTTTATCCACTTGGTTCTTGTTCGACCTTATTTTTTCCTCTCGTCGAGACCTGCTGTATTTATTTTCAGTCATCCTGTGCAGCAATGCTCCTCCATCATCTTGGTGTGGATGTTTTGATAAAAGGTTAATTCATCTCGGGCACATCGTTTTAAAATGACTATTATCTGTGTGCAAAACAAACCGGGCCATAACGCTCTCAGCTATTTTAACATTCTTGGCTCCGACTTTCAACACAAACCCGGCGCAGCCCTCCAGAAGTTTATTCAATCTGTGGACGGATACTTCCCCGCTGTTCCCAGGTCAAATCAATTTCCATGCCTGCTCCTATCCACTTACACATGTGTACACACAGGCACACAAAAACTCTGCTTTATCTGTTGGATCTCCGTCCACTTTCCCTTGGTTGTTTTACGATGCTCCGTGTGACCCAACCCGTTCAAGAAAACCCGAGACTTGTTTTTAAACAAATGTGCACTGACTCGGATGCGCCCCTCCATACTCGCCCACAGGGTTTACCGTCAAACCCCTGCACCGTTTGAGGATGAGCTCCTTAATGTAATGTCGGGACCTTCCCTCGACACCTTCGGGGTCATAAATCAGGCCGCGGCGGAGCGGCTCCGGATTTTTCCGCTTTGAAACCGGAGCGACTGATCACGGAGGTCATCGGGAATCCTGACAGCTTCTGCCGTGCCTGTCAAGCTGGCCGCCCCCCGTTTTGTTTTATCATCTCCGAGAATGCCGGACAGTCCGTCAAGTGGCGGGGGGACACGCGACGGGAGGAGCCTCATCCGGCCACGGAGGAGCCGAGAGAACAGCGACCATCCAAACTGCTGATTATCTCTTTAGTCACCTGAGAAACCTTCATGCAGACTAGATGCTAATATTGTCTCTGTGCAAACATCCCGAAAAGTACTGCAAATGTCTCTTCTGCTTCCATTCAGAACGGCTCGAGGCTTTGCAGGACAGAGGAGATGAGAAGTTTCAGAATCATGAATCCAAGAACAGGTGGTGGAAGATGACGGAGGCCCAAATCATTCAGATGTATTTTATCTTATATCGTCACGTTAATTTACATGTAAAGGCTGCATTACGGTAAAGTGATGAGGGTTATGAACAGTGAATGCCTCGACCCGCTTGGCTGTCACATCCACGCTACTAAATAATCATTTCTCAGTTTTCCTGAGTGCAGATGTCTTGTGCCGGGATCAGACTACATGATTTCAGCCTGATTTTGACATGATTTTGTCCTCAGTGACAAATTTCCAGCCCTGGGCCTGATTATGAACATCGGGAACAAAGAACAGGCGTCTTTTGTGTGACGTAATCGAAGAACAGTGATGTGCCATCTGGGACCAAAAGTCTAGCATGTCAGAGCTTTTTTTTTTATTTTCCTGCCTCATCTGACGTCTCCTATGATGTGTTCCTCGACGTTGACCAACAGGATGACAGAGCGCTCCCTAGTGCACATATGTAAACATGGCAGAGAGACCGAGGGATGCTGCTGCCAGGTGGAATGAGAAAATCGAGGGAAGGTTCGTTGAGCAGTGGCAACAATACCCGTGTCTTTCTGACGTTTCCTCGAGGGAGGACCGTGACAGAGATAGGCTAGGGGGAGTCCGGGTAGTGTAGTGGTCTATTCCCTTGCCTACCAACACGGGGATCACCGGTTCGAATCCCAGTGTTACCGCCGGCTTGGTTGGGCATCCCTACAGACACAATTGGCCGTGTCTGCAGGCGGGAAGCCGGATGTGGGTATGTGTCCTTTTCGCTGCACTAGCGCCTCCTCTGCTCGCTCGGGGCATCTGTTCGGGGGGGGGGGATAGCGTGATCCTCCCATGCACTACGTCCCCCTGGCGAAACTCCTCACTGTCTGGTGAAAAGAAGCGGCTGGCAACTCCACATGTATGGGAAGAGGCATGTGGTAGTCTGCAGCCCTCCCCGGATCAGCAGAGAGGGTGGAGGAGGAGCAACTGGGACGGCTCAGAAGAGTGGCTTAATTATTGGCCAGACACAACTGGGGAGAAAAGGAGGTGGGGGGGGGGGGTCAAAAACAAAAATATAGGCTAAATGTTGGCGAGAAATAACACAGGCTCTTCAGCAACCCGGTGAGTAGCTGGTTAAACTATGCTAGATTATCACTCCCCAGTAGCACTAGCCACATCAACTTCCACACTTGTTGTTTTTTTTAAAATTCTTTTATTATTCCGCCAATGTCACAAATAGTGTTTCTGTAGCCATGATTGAACATTTCTTGACCCTCCTCCCTGACGACCTATGAACTCGTGCAAGATCGTGAAAGGCAGCACGCGATGACTGGTCGGGGTCATACTTGTTGCCAGTCTCCCGGCTAAGACATCGTGTAGTCTGATCCCGGCATTATGAAAGCACCAATAGTCATCCCCAAAATATCCTTGCATCATCGATTTCAAGGTATCCGGTCAAAATCTTTAGCCAGTAGTTTTCCAGTTGCATGGCAGCTGGGCGAAGGTGCAAATCCACAAAATTACATGAGAATCTTAGGAAGGAAAAGAAGGAGCTGGAACACAGAAGGTAGCAGGATTATCTGGACCGCGAGGACGCGGTAGGACGACACAGAGTCCCTCCAAATCACAGGATGTTTGACACCGCTGAACCACGGCCTGTTCTCCTCTTCAGACGACGTTCACAGGCCTCGTGTCAGGGCCGCTGGACGCATCCTCCTGCCGGCAGGACCAGATGACCACCGTCAGTATACAGATTTACGGACATCCACAGAGCGCTTCTCAAGATGGACGAGAACAACTGCCATCTGGAAATATGGTCGGTGACCTGACAAAATGGACTCCTTCAAAATTCTAATTACACTTTTTGTTGTTGTTGTTGTTGTTTTTTTTTTTAACTTTTTGTTTTTACTCCTTCTCAGCAGTGATTTGGGGACTGTTTGCAGATGTCGCCCATACGGGCCAGTGCTGAGGACAGCAGCATCATGTCAGCTTCACCACTTGGAAGGTCTCAGGTTTGGAAAGCCCAGCGGAGAAGAGGACCATTTATTTTCCATGCCGAGGGAGAGGGAGTGAAGTTCATAGCTGGAGAACGGCCACGGAGACTTGACCTTCTCTTCTGCGAGGGTTTATGGCAAAGCAATCTTCTCCTTCTTTAGCTTGTCGTACTTGTAGTAGAAGCAAGAAATATATTGAAACAAGAATTATTTCTGTGAGAAAGGGATTTCTGAGAAGAGAGACAGTAACGTTGTATATTTATCTAAATAAAACCCAAGTCTGCTGCGTTAACTAAAGGTTTGATTCCTAGATTGGATGCTCTTCTACCTCCATTATAGGTCAACTTCTGATTGACAGGGATTTAGTCCTCGATTAAAGCTGGTTTATCACCTTCACTGACTTATTTACCTTTTACGTATCAAGTGGATGGTGAATGGACTGCATTTATACGGTGCTTTTCTAGTCTGCCGGCCACTCAAAGTGCTATACATTATATGCCTCAAATTCACCCATTTACACCCATTCATACACTGATGGTGGAGGCTGCCATGCGACACACCTACCTGCTCATCAGGAGCAGTTAGGGGTTCGGTGTCTTGCTCCGGGACACTTAGACAAGCACTCTGGAGGAGCCAGGGATCGAATCGGTGACCCTCCGATTACTAGACGACCCGCTCTACCTCCTGAGCCATGCTGGCCCTTGTGTTAAACTAATTTTTTTTTTTGATTTTGATATACATTACTGATCCCCGAAGGGAAATTATGCTCTGCATTTAACACCTGCTAGCTGTGTAGCTAGGAGCAGTGGGCAGCCGCCGTGTGGCACCAACTCCAGTTCGTCTTGCCCTGCCTCGGTCAGGGGCCCAGACAGGAGTATTAACCCTAACGTGCATGTCTTCTTGACGGTGGGGGAAACCGGAGCACCCGGAGAAATCCCACCGCAGACACGGGAGGAACATGCAAACTCCACACAGAGGACGACCTGGTATGACCTCCCCAGGGTTCGAACCCAGGACCTCCTTGCTGTGAGGCCACTGCCACTGCGCCACCATGTCACCAATGCTATTACAATGACTTACTTCAGTGTTTCTCAACCCGGTCCTCAAGGACCCCCTATCCTGCAGATTTTCATTGTAACCCTGCATAAGTAGCCCTGCTTGTACTTACTCAACCAATCATCTCATAGCACTTAATTATGCAAGGTATTCAGGGTTGCAAAGAAAATCTGCAGGAAAGGGGGGTCCTTGAGGACTGGGTTGAGAAACACTGACTTACAGTGTGAGTTAAGTCAGAATCAACCTTGATTCTTGTAATGTAAAACAGCGAGGAGGTCAAAGGTCAGGCATTCAAAATAACTCGAAATGTCCCGTGTCTTCAAAAATGACTGTGCAGGATGTAAAGACGAGGAGAACGACTGCGATGAGATTATATTAGGGGATGTAACCAACGTATTTAACAATAATCAATAATAATGTTGCCCTGTCGTTGGTTGAACACTGAAGAATTGGAAAAGGGGAAATGACCGAAGGAGGTAAACTCCCTGGACCACAGGCAGGAGTTACTAAACACACTTCAGATCTCACAAGGGACTGCGTTTTCTCCCAGACGATTAGATTTTTAGTTAAAAAAAAAAAATCCCCTCCGAGATGATAGTCATTGGTTAAAATGGCCGGTGCAGCTGATTCGTACCAGCGCTTGGCTCGTGGCTGAAGGTATTTTCCCATCCCGACTTCAGCACCCACCCAGTCAGCCATTTAGAAGATGAAAAAGGCCCGAGCCTATTCCAGAAAATGCAACCCACTCAATTACAGCACCAACGTCAACCGGGGCGGCCTCCACGCCGCTTTTTCCATGATTTTTTTTCCCATTTCCTGCACGACAAACCAATAAGACTATAAATGTTTCATCACCTCTCTCGAACAACACGGCGCTCAGGCCAGCGGATGACAGACGGCAGACGTCAAGACACCTTTTGTTTCGGGGGGGAAGGAAATCTCTCGCAGGCTGGCGGCGGCGGGAGTGAAACGAAATTCCACTGTTAACACACACACACACTCGTGTGCCGTCTGTTATCCTGATACACGCACAACTCCTCGCCCAGCCTCCATCCCCAGGATTCGCTGCACACCTTCATTCTTGATGCAAATAATTCCTCCATTCATTGCCTTCAAAAAAACAAAAAACAAAAAAAAAAATTCAATGAAACAGATTTCTCCATTCAGATCACCGGGAGTCACTTTTATTTTGTGCCGAGGCGTTAAAAAAAGCAGCCACGTCTTTCCGATGACCACAGCCATGAAAATCTGAGAGCGATGGAAGCGCGCCAACGGCTCGGACAAATCCCCGGACCCAAGCAGTCTGCAATATGGGTACTTGGATTTGTGGCGGACAATAATATTAGGGCGAGTGACCAAAGTACTCAACAATAACAACTAAATTATACACAAGACCACAAATTTGAGCGTTTTCTTATTACATAAGGGCCAGGATAGAAAGAGCAGTGATTCCAAATCCCCGTTAATGGAAAACACGTTTGCTGTCACCATGCCGGGAATCGTTTCCCTGTCAGAGGGAAAGGAGAAGTCCAAATTGCCCGTGCCGTAATCTGCCTCTCCGTCCCTCTGCCTATTACTGGATATCCTGTGTGTGCTTTGATAGATGGACGGCACACACACACACACGCTGCCCGGCGCATGACGTGTCCTTTAATCGACGTCTCTCTTCAAATTAAAAGTTTGACTCTCGTTCATTACCGGGAATGTTTTGTGCTGCTTTGGCCCCGTCGGTTACCACGCCAGACTAAACTAAAACATACATACACAACCCGTAAGGCCCATTAGGCACCATTAACATCATCCGAGCCACTATTCGCTATCGGGCCAGCGATCAATCCACGATGTTGAGAAACCCGAATCAAAGCCGGTAGGGGCAAAAAAGTTTCTAGCGGTTCAGTAAAAAACACAAAAAAACAACTGGCAACATCTGGCAACATCTGCCATGCAACACCGGGCCTGGTAATGAGTTTCTAATGATATAGCACAGTTCATTAGCAAATAACACAATAAACATTCACCAAAGGGAAGTATGCATTTCCCCGCTGGAGTCAAAACTAAACAGAAACTCTCAAAATTGGGATTTTTTTTTGAACTTTTTTTTTTTTTTTTATGACCGAAATGCAACGCCGGGGGTTTTCTCCTAACTTTCCCCAGAACTGACCCTAAAACAAACCCATGTCTCAATCTGAACCTTATTAATCCTGGAGACATTCGAGCCCAGCGGTGACCTTCAACGGAGACGGGAAGGCTGTACGCTTGTCCGTTCTTATCGTTTTGCTAGATACCGACAACCATCCGTGAAGTGAACGTCATATCATCTCTCTCTCTCTCTCTCTCTCTCTCTCTCTCTCTCTCTCTCTCTCTCTCTCTCTCTCTCTCTCTCTCTCTCTCTCTCTCTCTCTCTCTCATCATCAGCCGCCTCTCCGGGGTGGGGTCGCGGTGGCAGCGAGCTAACCAGGGCACTCCAGATGTCCATCTCCCCCGCAACGCCCTCCAGCTCTTCCTGGGGGATCCCAAGGCCTTCCCAGGTCAAACTGGACGTGTAGACCCTCCAGCGAGTTCTGGGTCTACCCCGGGGTCTCCTCCCAGTTGGTCCTCCTGGACCAGTCTGCGATGCCGGGAGTCAGCACACCCCGGGCCATGCCTTTGCCTGCCGCCCGGCCTATATTGCACCCTACCCCCCAACGCTCATCGTCACGGGTGGTGGGTCCACAGAGTCAAAATGATTATTATTATTATTATTATCATTATTACTTTGGGAGATCCTCCTTTCAGAGATCACCCTTTGGGATTAGTTTGGTTCCAGAGTTGTTCCATAAAGCAGTGGAGCGCATCATCGAGTCCATGTGGATGATTTGCTGGTTTGGGGCTCCACAATACAGGAGCATCATAACATCATATCAGTTTGGATTAATAATGCTACTTAGGGCGTTGGGGTGGTGTGGCGGCCTATTCCATTGCCTACTAACACGGGGATCGCTGGTTCAAATCCCCGTGTTACCTCCGGCATGGCCGGGCGTCCCTGCAGACACAGTTGGCCCCGTCTGTGGGTGGGAAGCCGGGTGTGGGTATGTGTCCTGGTCGCTGCAGTAGCGCCTCCTATGGTAGGTCGGGGCGCCTGTTCGGTAGGGAGGGGGAACTGGGGAGAATAGCGTGACCTCCCAAGCACTACGTCCCCCCGGTGAAACGCCTCACTGTCAGGTGAAAAGAAGCGGCCGGCAACCCCACATGTATCGGAGGAGAGATGTGGTAGTCTGCAGCCCTCCCCGGATCGGCACAGGGGGTGGAGCAGCGACCGAGACAGCTCGGAAGAGTGGGGTAACTGGCCGGGTACAACTGGGGAGAAAAAGGGGGGAAATCCCCCCCCCCAAAAAGAATGCTACTTACCAAAAAAAGCATCTCGAACCTTGAGGTCTTGTCATTCTATTAAAATGCTAACGTTTCACCGAAGTGTGGGGCCGCCGAAGGTTTTATGGTCCCCGACTTCACGCCACATTTATTTGTGGTCCGTTTAGGTCAGGGCCTCTTTCTCCTCCGTACGATACAGAACAAACCATGCAACTACGCGGAAACCGCTTTTCCAAACCCCAAACTGGCAGGGTGGTTTAAACAAGGGCCGAAAACTGAAACGATGATGGAAGTCGTGCAGAGAATCTTGGTGGAGACGTTCTGAGGTTTCGTTTGACTGGGTCCTGTTGACTGTGATGGACTTGGCGGCCTGTCCAGGGTGTCTCCCAGCCTGCTGCCCAGTGATTGCTGGGATAGGCTCCAGCATCCCCGCGACCCCGAGTCGGATAAGCGGTTGGATAATGGACGGACGGATGGATGGATGGGTCCTGTTGGGGAAACTGTTGTTCATTTGGTTGACCGTGACATCTTCTTCCTGCAGTTTAGAGATGGGATGGAGATTTTATGAAGCCTGCATTATCGATCCACTACCAAATCCGTTTTCAGGGCCTCCGGTACGTTTTACCACCGGAATTCCCATCGGCCTTCCGCGTTTTAGTAAAATTCCCTGTTTTGAAGGACGTACGGAAACTTTAAATGAGCTTACCCCCTTTAAAAGGAGATCTGGGGTTTTGATGATGAGGGAGAAAAGAGAGAGAGAAACTTTAACGGCGCTTGACTTTAGGGCAGCAGCACTACGTGCAGACCTGAAGATGGGGCTTTTAATTTGGAATGACTGTTTTAACCAATCATCTTTTAATCAACAGAGTCCAGATGAACTCCTCACACCACTGTGATGGTGCAGAAGTCCATAGTGATGTAGCAGATGTCAGACCAGCATCCATCATTTAAAGTCATTTAGAGCAATTTGGGGGTGGGGGGGGGGTGGCGTGCTCTTATCCAGCCCCCATTGTTAAAGCGATCTATTAGGCCGGTCATTATTATCACATTTTCATGAAATAACCCAGAATAACCCACGATGGAAGCTGATGAAACGATCCGGATGGGGCTTACATCACAAATATCCCCTTTCCATTCGTAGTGCCACTTCTGAGTGACTCCAAAACCAACAAGAAATCAAGTTTCACTTTATGAATTCCTCCTACACGCATCCCAAGACACAAGTCATTTTGGAAAAAACGGTGCAAAGGGTAATTTCAGTTTTTTTCGAAACCAAAGCTGATTTTGCCCTTAAGGTGCCTCCCTCCCAGCTTTAGGACGAACCCGCAGCGAGCTCTTATTTTCATGTCAGCAGTGATCGAGTCATAGCAAAATGACTGAGTTTCAGTTCACATCTTATTTTGGAGCGAAATACTAAAAATAAACTGTGAGTCCATGTTAACAGCACCAAGTTTTGTCCCAATCTAAATTTCCTGAACAGAGGCCAAACACACAAAAAACCTTTTTTTCTTCTTTTTTCCCCTCCGTCTTTATAAGACCTACTATTCCTAGACTGAAATTAATGATACATGGGGGTAATATCCGTTTCTACCCCGTCACTGTCATCAGGAAAAATGACATTAACGGCGGTTTTGGTGGCAGAACGTTAAAGGGACAGTTCATCCCAAAATCAAAAACAAATCTTTTTCCTCATCTGTAGTGCAATTTACTCAACTGGATCGTTTTGGTGTGCGTTGCCAAGTGTTGGAGATACTGGCCGTAGAGACGTCTGCCTCCTCTCGAATACGACGCAACTGGATGGCGCTCGGCCCGTGTTGCTCAAAGAACCAAAAAAATACGTTTGAAAAACTCAACAGCAACTTCCCTTCCCAGAAATCACGACCCGGTTCCTCGAGATAATCCACAGGCCTTGTTGTGAGCGGTTTCGTGCAGGTGTAGTTCAGTCTGAGAAAATAGTTGCTGCATTTCAAATGAATTTTTTCTGCCGCTTTAAGCGGCACGAGCCAAGTGCCATCCAGCTCCATTGCATTTGAGAGAAGGCAGACGTCTCTACGGCCGATATCTCCAAAACTTGGCAACTCGCACCAAAATGACCTACAGGTGAGAGGAAAAACATGCAGTTTTTATTTTGGGGTGGACTGTCCCTTTAAATGGTTTCAGCCCATCACATGATGGATGTCATTGAGCAAAACGCCAGAAAAACAGCAGCCCCTCCTCGGCGGTGTCGGGTTGGAGATGGGTTTTTTTTTTTGGTAACTGAATGTCAAAACTATTCACGCCCACGGTCTGATCTAGAGCTGGAAATGCTAAAGAAAGAACATGAGCTAACATTCTCCAACAGGCCCGAATCAAAAACACAGTGTTCATACAAAACATCACAACCAACAGGAGGAGGACACCTCGGCCCCGACACCCCACCAACAAGCGAGTCACATTGGCCCAAAGGAGTCGATGTAAGTCAGCATGAGGAGGCTTTTCAGCGTCTTTTCAACCCACGTCTGCATCCAGGGAGAATATCTGCATTGTTTTGTTTTGGGGGTTTTTAACCCCCCCCCCCATATCGTATCCGGCCAATCACCCCACTCTTCCGAGCCGTCCCGGCTGCTGCTCCACCCCCTCTGCCGATCCGGGGAGGGCTGCAGACAACCACATAGCTCCTCCCATACATGTGGAGTCGCCAGCCGCTTCTTTCACCTGACAGTGAGGAGTTTCACCAGGGGGGACGTAGCGTGTGGGAGGATCCGAACATGCGGACCCACCGACCAGAGGAGGCGCTAGTGCAGCGACGAGGACACATACCCACATCCGGCTTCCCACCCGCAGACACGGCCAGTTGTGTCTGTAGGGAACCCCAACCAGGCCGGAGGTAACACGGGGATTTGAACCAGCGATCCCCGTGTTGGTAGGCAACGGCTACCCGGACACCCAGAACCTCGGCACTGTTGAAAACACTCCGCATAGTTTTCAGTGTTCAAGAGAGACAAAAATAACCCAAATTCTTTGCCAGGATGGTCCCGCAAACCCTCAGCCCCCCCTAGTGCCATTATCCGATACCCACACGGAATAATAACGCCATTAAAGTGGTCTTCTGGTTAGCCATTTCCTGTGCCGTTACCGGCGACGGACATATCTGGCTGCTCTGATGCGTTAGCTTAAGCCAGTTAAGAAAAAAAGAAGCAAGTTCACTAAGATGTCAGTCAATGACGATAAAACTGTAGTTATTTCACAACATGGCAAGCGAACCACCAAACACAGACAGCGAAGAGGGCCAAGACACCACCACCTATCCAGCGTAAGTCCCACCCACAAAGATGCTGATTGGCTCGGGGCACCGCCAGCTCTCCCAATCACGTGACAAAATCTGAAATGGCACTACAATAAACGGTGAGCGGCGATCTGGCAGTCTTGAAGTGGACTACTGCGGACGGCCATCAGAGAGCGCGGCCTGTTTCCATGACAACACAAGTCACCGTGGAGGACGCCGTCACAAACTTCCTCACATTTGGACGCTGCAACGGTCTTTACGTTGACGCACTTCCCGATGCACAAGTTCAGTTTTGGTCATCAGGTGTTATACGATACCTCTTATTTTAATACTTTATATATTGCATTATAGTATATTTGATTATATGCATCCCAGTATATTCATTTAAAATATATTTTTGTCCAAGTATCATACTACTGGTATATATAGTCCGTAAACATCCCTTGCTCTGTATTTGTACGCTCGTCTTCCATGTTGGTTCGGGGTCGCTATTATTTACTGCTTATATGCTCAGTCTTTTACACACTAAACTCAACATGTGCCCTTCAACACACAGCTGTATTAATTCTTATCCTGATATAATCACATTTCTTGAGCTCGTCATGCGCTCAAATTTCCATCTTCATCACGATTCGTCAATCTTCCGCCACAGGGTCTGGCGTGGGTTTTGCGATCGCAGTCATTTGGCGGCGTTCAATTCTCGCTCCTCTCCTCCGAGATCGTGCTTGTTTCGGTTTCTCGGTAAAATTTCGGTTTCACGTGAAAACGATTTCATCCAAAAAAAAAAAAAAAGAAAATTATGATTAATTTTGCAAAACAAACGTTACCAGATGTTCATTGTTTTAGCAACAATAACAAGACAATTATCTTGTTCGCGGTGTTTATTTGCGCAATTAATGGCCCCCGAATAGAGGATAACTTCATTAATTTTCCATCGAGTTTTTATTTTCACACTCGCCATCATGCTGTCAGAGTCGGCTGAACGCAATGATGAAATCAAAGCTTTTAAATGGCGTTTCCGAAGGCTTCCCCGCCACCGGGACAGAAATTCTCCAGTGGAAACTTCGTCTGGGGCAACAACTGACATCCGCCAGCTGAATTTTCCAAAGCAAAAAAGCTTCTTGTGTTTCTGTCAACAGCAGCGTTGCATAAGCCCTGGCTCCCAGGACGCTGACAGATGTATTTAGAGGGTAGGAGAAGACGCAAGATGTGAACACGTTTGCTTGAACAAGCAGATAAAACAGACTCCTGTCTGTGAACGTGCCAGCTCGGCACAGGACCGACACGATAAGACAATCTATTGTTGCAGCCATAAAAAAAACAACATGCATTTTTCAAACATATCCTCCATGTGCAACGTATGGAGGACTCGCATCTTTCCTCGGTGTGTGTGCACCAAAACAAAGGACCATATCAGAAAAGGGATACGACCGAAAACCCAATGTGTGTGTATTTCCTTAGAGGTCCCCGCCCAAACAGCTCAGCTCTCAGCCCAGACTAACGTGCTTTTCTTTACAGCGCCGCAGTAGGAAATGCATCACCAGGTGCCAGCATCAGAAGTGTGAATATATAACCGAGAGGGGAAAAAAGCCGTTAATTGTCTCCCATACGGTGAAATACGTGGGAACACTCGATTGTGGTTGAACGCTGTTTGGCGGGTCTGCATGACTTTGGATATTCCACATGTAATGGGTTCGGCCCGCTTGCCAAGAGCAGCGCTTGGCCACCTCACGGCCACAGGTGGTGGAGATACTGCTGCAATGGGAAATTCACAAAAAAAGGAAAAAGAAAAAAAAAACCAAACTATGGAGATTCATTTGTTCCAAAACCAAGGAGCCAACAACAGACAGAGAGTCCTGAATGAGATCTGGACCCTTCTAAATAGGCCGACGCCTTCTCCGAGAGAATGACGGACAGAACTTCCTGCACGGGGAGGATATCCGGTAACTCAAGTCTGTGTTTCGACAAACTGAATCCTCCTGATTAATTAGGCTTTTTTTTGTTTTGCACATGGGAAATACATTATGAGTGGTGGTTTGTCCACAACGGTAAGAAAACACACCGTACGAGTATGAGTCTATATCTGTTTTGGGGGGGGGGGTTTAGGGGGGGGGGGGGTCTGCTCATCCAGAAAGGACACATGCAGTAAAGCAGCACTTTGGCATCAAAACCACTCGGTTCTTCAAAATGGCTCCTGTGAGCGGGAACGACAGGTGGTACTAATTAGCGAGGAAGTGCCATGAAAACTGAGATATACAACAAATCAGCATACGATAAGGAGAGAGAGCGAGCGAGAGAGAGAGAGACTGACTAACTGACTGACTGACTTACGGAGGTGCTGTGCTGTTTATTTGCCTAGCTCGCAGACTGATGTGGGATAAAGATAGAGGCGCTCTGCTCTCCGCAGGGCTTATGGGTGATTAGTCCAAACAAATTGGACGTGTAATACAATCAAACATCTCTCTCTCTCTTGTCACGGGGAGCGGAAAGCCGAGTTTGACGCCGTCAAAGCTCGTTTTCAAACTTGCGCGAGGCTCAAGGTAATTAAATAGCTTAAGAAAATTAACGATGGGGGCTCGAAGAGGAGATCGAGACGAGACTGGAGACGGAAAATACACTTGTTAGAGGGCCGAGTTTGTTTTTCGAAACCAGTTTTCGGGGCCGTCTCACGGGAAGAAGTCGTGAAATTCCTCTCCGCTAGCTTAGTTAGCGGGCCACAGCAGGGCCACAGACCACATGTGTTATTCTGAGGATACAATTTGGTCTACTGGAGCTGACAGAAGTACTGCCAGTTTGCTCTAAAACCTGTTAAATAGACTCTAAACAAGGACACGTAGTCAGTTTGCTGTAAACCGAGTGACGTAGGACCACTGCTTTACGTTTGTCGCTGGATGCAAGGCTGACATCGACCACATGGGCAGTACCAAGGGGTGGGATATGAGGGGGAGGCCAAGACAGAATCGTAATTGGGGTGCAGGAAACAATATATTTTGCCAATCTTCTTACCAATGAGGATTATAATGCCCTGCGATGGCCTGGCGGCCTGTCCAGGGTGTCTCCCTGCCCGCCACCCAGTGACTGCTGGGACCGGCTCCAGCATCCCCGCGACCCTGACAGCGGCGGTTTGGATAACGGATGGACGGAAAATATTCAACGTCTAATGACAGTATTTATTTCTGGATGCAGTCACTCACAAACATTTTTGGAGGGGTCACAACCCCCCCCCCCACACCTACCCACAATTTACACCACAGATGGTACAGCTAAAGGTCAAGCTAAATGTCTGTTTGTGCGAGTGAGCTAGAAACCAAGTTCATGAGAAGTTTAGCATCTTAAAAAAGAAAAGGATGGATTCCTCTTACACGTGAAGATTTCATCCATGCGGTAGCTTCATAATTGATTTTATTTTTACATTTAGAAAGAAAAGCCCGTTAAGTGAGCCCTAAACGGTCCCCGGAGGCCTGAAACAGACCCCCGTAACCGAGGCTATAAAGTCTGAATATCTCATACGGACATTTCCGATCTTTTGCCTCAACTTCTCCGCTTTACTTCTGTGATTCCCAACGTGTCGTGTATTCATTAGAACTGGCGAGGAAATACGATCAACAACAGTCAAGTCTTTTGTTTTCGGGTGAATGCCGAGGGCCCAGGAGGAAGCGGTTATGCAACCGGAGCGGGTCGTCTTAACGAGGCCTGACAGAAGCCTAACTGGCTACTGGCTTTAATTGGGACCGGAGGAGGGAAACAGTCTTAGGGGCACTTGTTCTCACTCAGGGCTGTGTTTCCCATTAACCCCCCCCACCCCCACCACCCCCACCACCCTATCCAGATACTTTCCACTCGCTGTCAGATAACTTCTCTGAGAGAGAGAGAGAGAGAGAGAGAGAGACGCACCTGTTCGAGGAAAACGGTTTTGGATCTGGGCGATATTTAGCCGAGCCTCGTGCGTTTCCCTTTGTGCTCCCCAGGAGGAAGGTTGCAGTTTGTTAAGACCTGCAGTCCTCGCTGCCAGCGGCTCATTATTAAGACCGGCGCTTTTCATGCCTTTGTGACCAGAACCGAACGGCAGGCCAAGGCCTCTCTCCTGGTGGAAATGACGCATTATCAGTAGATGGTAGATTGGCTTTCGCTGCGTTTTTAACACTCTCCATCCACAACTCTGACACGGAGCCAACACATGCACCGCGGAGGGCTGATATACATCCCCCTCCAACCTTTAAAAAAAACAAAAAACCACAGAACTACAACGGATCATTTGTCCGTTAAAGGACATTGAGTTGCAAATGCGGTATTCCAAGCTATCGCCGAAAGTTTCCGAGTACCGGGAAAGTACTGAACGGATAACGAATCACATGGCTGTGAATTCTTGTGTGTTTCGGTGCTTCTGACTAGCTGGCGTGGATGGGAAGTGATGTGAAGGGATTAGAAAACACTTATGAATAGTCTTTGTCCCCCCTGCCTCCCTTACAGGGAGATAGGAGTCAGACAGAGGGATTAATGTAATTCATTGTGATTATCAATGCAGATTATTCATTTACACAGATGATTAATACATCCTCAAAAAACAGTCAGATGTGTGCCAACAACCAAGATTTTCCTATTCAAACTGGTGCACTTTTCTTTTTTTGGGGGGGGGGGGTTGCCCCTTTTTCTCCCCAGTTGCATCTGGCTAATTACCCCACTCTCCCGAGCCATCCCGTGCGTTGCTCCACCCCCTCCGCTGATCCGGGGAGGGCTGCAGACTACCACATGCCTCCTCCGACACATGTGGACTCACCAGCTGCTTCTTTTCACCAGACAATGAGGAGTTTCACGTGGGAGGATCACGCTATTGCCCCGTTTCCCCTCCCCCCCCGAACGGGCACCCTGACCGACCAGAGGAGGTCCTAGCGCAGCGACCGGGACACATACCCACATCCAGCTCCCCACCCGCAGACACGGCCAACTGTGTCCGCGGGGACGCCCGACCAAGCCGGAGGCAACACGGGGTGATGAGTTTTTCTAAATCGTGTTACTGCGAGCAGGGCCGCATTAACTTGCTCTGGGGCCCCGGGGCAAAAATGTCCTGCAGGCCCCTACCAACCCAACCAATTGTCCATTCTCTGTATGTTGTGCAAGTACAAAGGGGATACGGGCCCTTCTTCAGGCCCCTATCAATTAATTTGATATTGGGTCTAAAATGGTGCATATTTCCCAAATCAATTTGCATTCCCATAAACCAATTGACACATGACTTAATCCTTGGCCTTTGAGGTCTCTTGGGGTCTAGGGCCCCGGGGCAGTTTTCCACTTTGCCCTGTCAGTAATCCAGCCTCGACTGCTAGCACGAAGGAGGAAAGTGTGATGGATACGTGTGGTACTTTGATACATATGGAAATGTATGATGCTTTGGACATATGGATATGTATGGTAGGCTACGTCCCTTTGCAATTTAATGGAAAAGTGTGAGGTACGAATGACATATACAGACGTTGAAATTGCAACGGATTGTGGTCCGGTAATCTGATTTTTCCTTTTCCCGTGGTCGATCATGTGTAACATCAACGGGAGGAGATAGGAAAGGAGCGATGAGGCTTCTCCACCCTCAGCCCCGATTATAGTTTGAGAAAAACCGGCCTATAGTTTGAGTTACGAAACTTCATTTTCCGTGTAAATGTTAAAAACTTTGAAAGGGCTTTTACATGATCACTAAATTTGTGACGGTCTGATTAATTCTGGATTATATCTGCAAGTCAGACTAGTCAGTACACGGGAAGTGACCCTGACACGGGGTCAGATTTTATTGCGCACAAGTAGAGATTGAGTTGTCTTTAAGGTTAAGAGCCGTCAGACCCAAAACAGGGCCCCGGGACACCAAGAACAGCTAAAGATCATCTATTATCCTCCGATTTGTCAGCATAGATCATGTTCTGTCTTCCTCTGAGTATCACAGTGAGCCAAAAAGGACGTCCATGTGTCCGCCACCTGGGTCCAGTCGGAGAGACTCATGGCTCTGGATGGTTTTCATAAGAAGACAGTCCTAACTTGTGAGGAGGTCACTGCTGTTGTTTTTAGGCATCTTACATTCACACACAC
This sequence comes from Lampris incognitus, assembly GCF_029633865.1. NCBI lineage: Eukaryota > Metazoa > Chordata > Actinopteri > Lampriformes > Lampridae > Lampris > Lampris incognitus. The sequence continues at coordinate 7,002,831 of NC_079231.1, read as the reverse complement.
ACACAAACACACACACAACCTTTTCCTTGGTCTCAGACTAGTTTATCATATCTGTACTCAGTATACTATACACAGTGGTAAGAGATAAGTATACTATATGCATTTCAAGAAAAGAAGTTACAACAGCCAGTTTTATATTGGCTCTTAATCTCTAATCTTTTTCTGTGTATATCTAAGTTTTCCGGAAACATAATGTGACTTGTCAACGTTGAAATCTGGCTGGTTAAGTATCTGCAGGGGTTCTTGATATGATTAGTAGATATGCGACTAGTAAATATCTTAATATGGCTAGTAGATATCATGTGACTAGTAAATATCTTGATATGACTAGTAGATATAATAATGTGACTAGTTAATATTTTGATATGACTAGTAGATATCATGTGACTAGTAAATATCTTGACATGACTAGTAGATATGTGACTAGTAAAGAGCTTTATGACTAATAGATATGTGACTAGTAAATATCTTGATATAGTAAATATCATGTGACTAGTAAATACCTTTACATGACTAGTAGATATATGATTAGTAAATATTTTGATATGATTAGTAGATATGTGACTAGTAAAGAGCTTTATGACTAGATATGTGACTAGTAAATATCATGTGACTAGTAAATACCTTTATATGACTAGTAGATATAACATAAATAGTAAATATCTTGATATGACTGGTAGATATGTGATTTGTAAATATTTTCATATGACTAGTAAATAGCTTTATGACTAGCAGATAGTGTAACTAGTAAATATCTTGATATGACTAGTAGATATCATAATGTGACCAGCAAATATCTTGATACGACTAGTAGATATCATAATGTGACTAGTAAATATCTTGATATGACTAGTAGATATCATAATGTGACTATTAACTATCTTGATGACTAGTAGATATCATAATGTGACCAGCCAATACCTTGATACGACTAGTAGATATGTGACTATTAACTATCTTGATATGACTAGTAGATATCAATGTGACAAGTAAATATCTTGATATGACTAGTAGATAGCATAATGTGACCAGCAATACCTTGATATGACTAGTAGATATCATAATGTGACAAGTAAATATCTTGATATGACTAGTAGATAGCATAATGTGACCAGCAAATACCTTGATACGACTAGTAGATATCATAATGTGACAAGTAAATATCTTGATATGACTAGTAGATATCATAATGTGACCAGCAAATATCTTGGTATGACTAGTAGATATCATAATGTGACCAGCAAATACCTTGATATGACTAGTAGATATCATAATGTGACAAGTAAATATCTTGATATGACTAGTAGATATCATAATGTGACCAGCAAATATCTTGATACGACTAGTAGATATCATAATGTGACTAGTAAATATCTTGATATGACTAGTAGATATCATAATGTGACTATTAACTATCTTGATGACTAGTAGATATCATAATGTGACCAGCCAATACCTTGATACGACTAGTAGATATGTGACTATTAACTATCTTGATATGACTAGTAGATATCAATGTGACAAGTAAATATCTTGATATGACTAGTAGATAGCATAATGTGACCAGCAAATACCTTGATATGACTAGTAGATATCATAATGTGACAAGTAAATATCTTGATATGACTAGTAGATATCATAATGTGACCAGCAAATACCTTGATACGACTAGTAGATATCATAATGTGACAAGTAAATATCTTGATATGACTAGTAGATATCATAATGTGACCAGCAAATATCTTGGTATGACTAGTAGATATCATAATGTGACCAGCAAATACCTTGATATGACTAGTAGATATCATAATGTGACAAGTAAATATCTTGATATGACTAGTAGATACCATAATGTGACCAGCAAATATCTTGATACGACTAGTAGATATCATAATGTGACCAGCAAATATCTTGATATGACTAGAAAATATGTCAATAGAAAAACCGGAATACAAACTCCCATCTCTAATGCAGGTGTTTTGTTCTTCCCCACCTTGTCGACTCGTCTGTTAGAGCCCACATCAAATACAAGTGCAGCCCGATGAAAGCACTGTCACACGATACCCTAATACAGCCTAATTGACTTGATGTGGATATTAAGAAACACAGCGTATTGTGGCTGCTCTGTGGTCGGTGATGTCAGTGTTATTAAAGGCCTTCGCAGTGTAAACCTGGAGAGCGTTTCAGCGTGTCCCTCTGCGATCTGGTCTGCCGCAGACGGCTATGGCACTGCAGAAAAGGCCAACAAAAATAGGTAACAAGGGAACAGCCAAGAGAGGGAGAGAGGGAGGCGAAGGCCAATCATAATTCATCGAGTCGAATTACACAACTCTTCCCAGTTATATTTCATCCGCTGATTTAACTGTCACCAAACCGCTTCTTGGTTTTCCTGCGCGGTCGGCCCGACGCAGACATTTTTTTTTTTTGCTCTTATTTTGTTTTGTCTCATTCGATAACTTGAATGCTTAAGTCGAGCCAGCGTGATGAAGAAACTCAACGTCCAAATAAGAGGAGAATGCTTTCTGAGCACGTGTCAAATAAAAATGAAGCCTCGCTGAGAAGGAGGGAGAAGATGGAAGTAAAATTAGATTTGGGTTCATAGTGGTGAATGATTCACTTCATCATGGTGATCAACGGGGCATCAGTTTACTTCCATCCATCCATCCATCCATCCATCCATCCACCCATCCATCCATTATCCAAACCGCTTATCCTGCTCTCAGGGATGCGGGGATGCTGGAGCCCATCCCAGCAGCCACTGGGTGGCAGGCGGGGAGACACCCTGGACAGGCCGCCAGTCCATCACGGGGCCGAAACACACACTCACAGATTGCAGATAAGACAACACACACACACATATGCATGCATGCACACACACTCACGCAGGTGCACACACTCAGGCAGGTGCACACACCTTTTCCTCCGCCTCTGACCAGTTTATCGTGTCTGTCCCGAGGACATTTGTTTCTGGTTAGACCGCTCTGACCGGATAAATCCTGCAATGCAAAAGATATGCAAAAAAATGCTGACCTCTTAAAAACCGAAATATCTTAGCATCTTGTTTCAAGCAGTGATTTTTTTAATTTGTCATGACTTGAGGGGATCTTGTTTCAAGAAACCGTGCGCAGTTGAAACATCGTCCTGCACTGGCAGACGCTTTTGCTTGTTTTGGGGGTTTTCTTACTCGAACCTGCTAAATTTTGTCTCAGTTTTTTGACATGGCTTGTTTACAGCTGGTCTCTTAAAGCGCATCTGTTCTTCTCCTTGTCTCGCCGATGAAAAAGAGCTGCCCCTCGTGTGGCCCTAATACCAGCCCCCCCCCCCTTCAGGTTCACTCGTTCCTTTACTTTACTCCTCTCTTTCTTTTCCTTTCTGCCTCCTGGCATCTCCTCTTGACGGGCCGAATGTGCAGCCAGCACAGGTGGGCTTTTTATGGGCAGCCTCGCCTTGGGGGCGTTGGACGCCCGCTCGGCCAGTGTTGAAGCCAGAGAGGGAGACCTGCAGGAGTCGTTACAGAGGGCCGGCTCTGCAGGGCGGCCCGGGTCACACGGGGTTACGCAACTCGGTGCCCACGTACACGTATGAATTAGGCGTGTTCATGGCACGGAGCGGATTTCTACGAAGTGGAACATGGCTCCCCTCTCAGAGCTGTTCAGTGGGTCCATCTGGGTCATAACGGATCACCTCGGCAACCTGGCACCAGGTCCACACAACCCCTGGTGAGAGGACTAAATACTGTAGGACTTAATAAACTACCGTTATTAAGGAAGGAGAGAGGGGGAGAATGACGAGACAGACAGACAGACAGATAGATAGACAGATAGATAGACAGATATAGATAGATGGATGACGAGATAGATCGACAGACAGACAGACAGACAGACAGACAGACAGATAGACAGATAGATAGACATATAGACAGATAGATAGATAGACAGATAAACATATAGACAGACAGACAGACAGACAGACAGACAGACAGATAGATAGATAGATAGATAGACAGACAGATATAGATAGATGGATGACGAGATAGATCGACAGACAGACAGACAGACAGACAGACAGACAGACAGACAGACAGACAGACAGATACAGATAGATAGACAGATAGATAGATAGACATATAGACAGACAGACAGATAGATAGATAAATAGACAGACAGACAGACAGACAGACAGACAGACAGACAGACAGATAGACAGATAGACAGATAGATAGATAGACAGATCGAGATAGGCCAGTTGGGACCAGCCTCAGGGCAGAAACGGGGCAGGATGAGAACCTCATCTCATTTTGAATCTGCATCTGTTTTGGGGGGAGTTTGTTGGAAATCCCCCTTTTTGTTGAAGACTTCTCCTGGTTGACGTCGAGGGTGTGTGTGTGTGTGTGGGGGTGTGTGTGGGGGGGGCGTCTTCCCCGTCCAGGGAGCAGGGAGATTGTGTTTCAAACCAAATCAACCCTTCCTCTCCCCAGAGGGCCCGCATGCGGAGTCGCGGCCCACAAAAATGTCGGCCAGCCGCACAAGAACGCCGCCTGGAAGCGCTCTGCTCCTATAGACGCACACACGGTTCACACTGGACGCCCGCCTCATAGGTCGGCGTTACATAACTCCCCCGTTCCCTTTTCTGCCCGGCGGTCTGTGTGTGTGTGTGTGTGTGTGTGTGTCGTTGGTTTCCATGGCAAGGCTCCCCAAACAAGAGGCTAAGGATTATGGGTAATAAAAAGACAGGAAAAAAAAAAACCCAGCTTCGGAAACACCTGACCATCTCTTGTCCACCCGAGCAGAAAGATGATGAAATGACGTTCATCCTCGGCCAAGTCTCCAAAACAAAAACCTGGAGCAGGCCGGCTCCGATTCCCCCGCCGCCTTATCGACTTACGTAACGGAGAGAGGACCTGATAACTCCACCGCCATCTCTCCTGCTGCTGCTGCTGCCGCTGTCTCGCTCCCGAACCTTTACAGCCCGTTTAGGATACCTGACTCGGGGGGGGGGGGGGGGAGGATGCAGCCGAAATCATCAAGCTGAACGGCTGCAGAAAAGACCCGGAGATATTTTGAGAGTCGTCTCATCCGGTCGGTCGTGCGGCGTTGTCCAAATGTGCGGTATCTGATGAAGAGGGAGCTTGCCAAGCAACACAAGTCAGAGGTTTGTGTTGAGGACGAAGCCACATCCACGGTCCGCTGCAGACACCCGGGACCGCCGGGGGGTTTCTGGGTTCGCATCTTCGGCTGCCAGGACGGATTCTGGACCCCGTCTTCGGTGCGGGTCACTGAGGGTGTAAGGGAAGGGGGCGTCGAGACCAGACATTT
>NC_079231.1:6994691-6997316 GCF_029633865.1 Lampris incognitus | reverse complement strand
AAACCTGAGAAAAAAAGAGGGGGATACATATAGAGTAAGAGACAGCGAGCGAGCGAGAGAGACAGACAGAAAGAGAGAACCTGAGAGAGAGAGAGAGAAAGCTGAGAGAGAGAGAAACTAGAGAAAGAGCTGAGAGAGAGAGAGACAGAGAGAAACCTGAGAGAGAGAGAGAGAGAGAGAGAGAGAGAGAGAGAGAGAGAGAGAGAGAGAGAGAGAGAGAGAGAGAGAGAGAGAGAGCAAGAGAAAGAGAAAGAGAACCCGAAAGAGCGAGAGAAAGAGAAACCTGAGAGAGAGACAGAAAGAGAGAGAAAGCTGAGAGAGAGAGACAGAGAGAAAGCTGAGAGAGAGACAGAGAGAGAGAGACAGAGAGAAAGCTGAGAGAGAGAGAGAGAGAGAGAGAGACAGAGAGAGAGGACGTGAGAGAGAGAGACAGGGAGAAAGCTGAGAGAGAGACAGAGAGAGAGGAACGTGAGAGAGACAGAGAGAAAGCTGAGAGAGAGACAGAGAGAGAGAGACAGAGAGAGAGGCACGTGAGAGAGAGACAGAGAGAAAGCTGAGAGAGAGACAGAGAGAGAGGAACGTGAGAGAGAGAGACAGAGAAAGCTGAGAGAGAGAGACAGAGAGAGAGGAACGTGAGAGAGAGAGACAGAGAAAGCTGAGAGAGAGACAGAGAGAGAGAGACAGAGAGAGAGAGACAGAGAGAGAGAGACAGAGAAAGCTGAGAGAGAGACAGAGAGAGAGAGACAGAGAGAAAGCTGAGAGAGAGAGACAGAGGAACGTGAGAGAGAGAGAGACAGAGAGAAAGCTGAGAGAGAGAGACAGAGAGAGAGAGACAGAGAGAGAGAGAGAGAAAGCTGAGAGACAGAGAGAGAGACAGAGAGAAAGCTGAGAGAGAGACAGAGAGAGAGAGAAAGCTGAGAGAGAGACAGAGAGAGAAAGCTGAGAGAGAGACAGAGAGAGAGAGAAAGCTGAGAGAGAGAGAAAGCTGAGAGAGAGACAGAGAGAGAGAGACAGAGAGAGAGAGACAGAGAGAAAGCTGAGAGAGAGACAGAGAGAGAGAGAAAGCTGAGAGAGAGACAGAGAGAGAGAGACAGAGAGAGAGAGACAGAGAGAAAGCTGAGAGAGAGACAGAGAGAGAGAGAAAGCTGAGAGAGAGACAGAGAGAGAGAGAAGCTGAGAGAGAGACAGAGAGAGAAAGCTGAGAGAGAGAGACAGAGAGAGAGAGAAAGCTGAGAGAGAGAAAGCTGAGAGAGAGACAGAGAGAGAGAGACAGAGAGAGAGAGACAGAGAGAAAGCTGAGAGAGAGACAGAGAGAGAGAGAAAGCTGAGAGAGACAGAGAGAGAGAGAAAGCTGAGAGAGAGACAGAGAGAGAGAGACAGAGAAGAGAGAAAGCTGAGAGAGAGACAGAGAGAGAGAGAAAGCTGAGAGAGAGACAGAGAGACAGAGACAGAGAGAGAGAGAAAGCTGAGAGAGAGACAGAGAGAGAGAGACAGAGAGAGAGACAGAGAGAAAGCTGAGAGAGAGACAGAGAGAGAGAGAGACAGAGAGAGAGAGACAGAGAGAGAGGCACGTGAGAGAGAGAGACAGAGAGAAAGCTGAGAGAGAGACAGAGAGAGAGGAACGTGAGAGAGAGAGACAGAGAAAGCTGAGAGAGAGAGACAGAGAGAGAGGAACGTGAGAGAGAGAGACAGAGAAAGCTGAGAGAGAGACAGAGAGAGAGAGACAGAGAGAGAGAGACAGAGAGAGAGAGACAGAGAAAGCTGAGAGAGAGACAGAGAGAGAGAGACAGAGAGAAAGCTGAGAGAGAGAGACAGAGGAACGTGAGAGAGAGAGAGACAGAGAGAAAGCTGAGAGAGAGACAGAGAGAGAGAGACAGAGAGAGAGAGAGAGAAAGCTGAGAGACAGAGAGAGAGACAGAGAGAAAGCTGAGAGAGAGACAGAGAGAGAGAGAAGCTGAGAGAGAGACAGAGAGAGAGAAAGCTGAGAGAGAGACAGAGAGAGAGAGAAAGCTGAGAGAGAGAGAAAGCTGAGAGAGAGACAGAGAGAGAGAGACAGAGAGAGAGAGACAGAGAGAAAGCTGAGAGAGAGACAGAGAGAGAGAGAAAGCTGAGAGAGAGACAGAGAGAGAGAGACAGAGAGAGAGAGACAGAGAGAAAGCTGAGAGAGAGACAGAGAGAGAGAGAAAGCTGAGAGAGAGACAGAGAGAGAGAGAAAGCTGAGAGAGAGACAGAGAGAGAAAGCTGAGAGAGAGACAGAGAGAGAGAGAAAGCTGAGAGAGAGAAAGCTGAGAGAGAGACAGAGAGAGAGAGACAGAGAGAGAGAGACAGAGAGAAAGCTGAGAGAGAGAGACAGAGAGAGAGAGAAAGCTGAGAGAGACAGAGAGAGAGAGAAAGCTGAGAGAGAGACAGAGAGAGAGAGACAGAGAGAGAGAGAAAGCTGAGAGAGAGACAGAGAGAGAGAGAAAGCTGAGAGAGAGACAGAGAGACAGAGACAGAGAGAGAGAGAAAGCTGAGAGAGAGACAGAGAGAGAGAGACAGAGAGAGAGACAGAGAGAAAGCTGAGAGAGAGACAGAGACAGAGAGAAAGCTGAGAGAGAGACAGAGAGAGAGAGACAGAGAGAGAGA